>NC_140172.1:72133968-72733968 GCF_963971535.1 Notolepis coatsorum | reverse complement strand
ATTAAAAAGGTAAAAGAAAATAAACCATTTTGAATTACCGGTAAATAGCACCGGGACAATTACCGGTATATTACAAATAGAGCGATATGGCCAAACTATCATATCACAATATTTTTCTTAGTTTTGGCGGTTTAAGGTATTTGACAGTATTTTGTTTTACAGTTTAAATTAAAATGTGATATTCAAGAGGTTTAGTCATCACATACATACACACAACATATAGTGAAATGAAGGTGGCCATGCCCGCTTCGATATACAAAAATACAAATAATAATAATAGAAATAAAATAGACATGATAAAATTACTAAGATAAAATACAAAAGGCAATGAGTCCTATGTACACTTCTATAGAATATACAGTTCTACCCTATGTCACTATGCTATCCAGTTTTTGTGGTATATAATGGCAATTACAAAATAAAAAGACCAAAGAAGCAAAAACAATACAGACGAATGAGGTCAGAGGAATCCATCAATTCATTTAAAAATTACTTACTGGCACTGAAGTGGGATGTAATTTATCAAAGTGGTGATGTAAATGGTGCTTATAACACTTTCTTTAGGTATGATACAAATTGCCCAATAAAAGAATGGAGCAGTAAAAGAAAATATATCAATTGTCCATGGATCCCAAAGGGATTACAAAATGCCTGCAAAAAGAAAAACACTCTTTATAGGGAATTTATAAGATTGAAAACAAAAGAAGCGGACAATAAATATAAAACATATAATATTATAAATAAATAATAAAATATTATAAGGAAATACTAGATAATAAAAACAATATTAAGGGAAGGGAATATGGAAGTTATTAAACAGTATTATAAGAAACAGTACCACAGCTAATAATTATCCAAAATATTTCATTGATGATGACAAAGATCAGTATAATATAGTAGATGTGGCCAACAGCTTTAATAAATTCTTTGTAAGCGTTGGACCCGATCTTGAAAAAAAAATCCTGATCCTGGGACAGCTGGTAAAAATGTTTAGGGATTGTTGGAGAGAAATCCCAGTTCAATGTTTTTAAAAGCAGTGGATGAAAAAGAAACTTTGGACATTGTAAATAAATGTAAGAACAACAAGTCCACTGAGTGTGATGACATTGATATGACATTAGTGAAAAAGGTCATTGCTGGGATTTGCAGACATACATCTGCAACCTCATCATTTCAAACTGGTTAATTTCCAGATTAAATGAAAACAGCTAAAGTCATACCACTGTATAAAACTGGGAGCAAACACCACTTCACAAACTATAGACCTGTCTCTTTACTCCCGCAATTCTCCAAAGTACTGGAGAAACCTTTTAACAACAGGTTAGATGCTTTCTTAGATAAGCATCAGTTACCGGTACTCTCTGATAGCCAATATGGGTTCAGAGCAAACAGATCAACGTCACTGGCAATAATAGAAACAAGAGGAAATCACAAATGCCATAGACAAAAAACAATATGCAATTGGAGTATTTATTGATCTAAAAAAAAAGCATTTGACACAATTAACCATGATATATTAATTAAAGGGGACATGCATTATAAATAGCCTTTTCCAGTGTTTAGCATGTTTTCCTAGCAATTGGGGATTATATCAATGTGGTCCGTGTCGTTAATTATCATATTGACTCATCAGTCTAGTCTCGAGTTCACGAGATCCTCCCTCACTCAACTAAGCTGTTCTGATTTGACAGTTTTGCTGACGTGAATATAGCACTGATTTGCATAACTAACGCCCCCTCTATGGTTGACAGCGACAGCAGAGCGAGTGGAAATATCTTCCACTTCCTCAAACAGAGCGAGGCAGAGAGCGCATAGTGTAACCCGCCACTTCCTCAAACGGGTTTTGACTGCGAGTCAGGGAGCGGACGAGCGAGAGAGAGGTAGGGAGAGAGATGGAGAGAGAGAAAGAGAGGGACCAGTCTTCTCTCACACACACGGAGCGTTTACACAGGTTGTGTGTAAGTGCTCCATGCCTCCGTGTGTCCCTCTCTCTCTCCCTCCCTCCCTCGCAGTCGGGAGCACCAGCATATCACTGTAATATCCTTGCGCATGCTCCCACGTGCACGCCCGTATTCCGATCCGTACAATAATATTCGCAGGGGTATATATTGTCATTAAAACAAGTTACCAATGCATTGTCCCGTGGGATTATGCCCCCCCCGCGGCGAAATTAATTAGTATCCCCCTGAGTCTCTCTCTGTGCCAGTCGCAGACTGTGTGGATGACTGTCACTCCAAGTGGCACAGCCAGGCCAACACAGCCTGAAATCCAAAGGGAGAAAAAATTGGCTTTTGAGTACTTGATTAGAAATATAAAACAATGAATTTTTTTGAAAAAAACATTACAGATGTGTTCAATAGACTCACAGGAATTGTGTAAATCTAAATAAGAGACAACAGTATGTGAAACTGGGTGATTGCTCTTCAATGTGTTTGGACATTGATTGTGGTGTCCCCCAGGGGTCAGTGTTGGGGCCAAAATTATTTATACTGTATATCAGGGGTGACCAACCCGCAGCTCGCGAGCCACATGCAGCTCTTTGCCCGTCCATGTGCGGCTCTTCCATCAAACAAAATTTATAATTTTTTTTTAATTTTACTTTTTTTTTTTTTTTATCACATAAGGACGTAGAATACACATTTACAATGTTCTTGTTCAATGTTCTTGGTATCTGAATCTAGGGACATATATGAATCAGTGTCAGAAATAGTGTGTCTGTTACTAGGCTTGAGTAAATTGTAATGAACCAAAGGAGAATATCAATTCTATTTAAAAAAAAAATGTTATCTTTGACTGTGAATAACACCATGCTAAAATTTACCAGACCTGAAAAATCTTTTTTATAATGTAAATTTCTCCACCATTTTTCATCGTATTGCAACACCGTTTTTTTGCAAGACGTTCACAGAAAGGTAGAGAAACTAACTGCGTTCTGTTTTATGGCAATAACGTTCAGGTTTGTGAGAGATAATCCCAAAAAATAAGAGAAATAAAAAAGTAAATCCAGAAGTCAGATGATTGACAGGGGCTGGTGTGAGCTGGGTAGGGTAGTTTTTCGAAATTCGAACGCCCTGAGTCTCTTCCTTCAAAAGAATACACTCACTTTTGGCTGTGCCACTTCCTCCTGTCAATATGCGCCGGTTTCTGACTCAATGCCCTGAGATTTCTATAATCTTATATTTCACTAATAACAGTTCAAATAATTGGTAAACAAACATAATGCTGAAAATATACACTTTTACTGTATATCTCTGGCTTAAGAGGTTAACCCTGTGAGGCCCAAATTAAAAAGACATTAGCAACTTCAGAGGCCAGAGGGTGGGACATATAAACACATTTACAATAGCATTGTGAGGCTGAACAACAGGACCAATTGACTATACATGTGCCTAAACATTTTTAAATAAACATTATTTTTTTAAATGGCTAAAAGTGATTTTGTAATTTTGCAACAGTGGGTCTTACAGGGTACTTTTAACCCTGTGAGGCCCAAATAAAAAAGACATTAGCAACTTCAGAGGCCAGAGGGTGAGACCTATAAACACATGAAGGGTGCCGTGACTGAAAAAAAAGAGTTGAGAAACGCTGGTATATGGTGTGGCTCTTTGTGGTACCAGTCATTTTTGTGGCTCTTAGTCTGTGACTGGTTGGCCACCCCTGCTGCTACATATCAATGACTATGTAAAGCAGTGGTGCCCAACCAGTCGATCGTGATCGACAGGTAGATCGCGGGCTGATTTCAAGTAGATCGATTAATAAAATTTGATTATATCAACAAAAAAAAGTTTTTTTTTAAATATAAAAAAATGGAAAATCAACTCTGCCTCTCCTTGTTAACTACAACATGCAATGCTGTTTGTTATTTAAGATGAGGTCGGACTCGGCACTGACAGATTTGTGTTCATTATGCTGCTTTTATAAAGCCTCAAATGATGGCTTACAATATACAATTTTGGCTGGTAGCTCTCGGCTAGGTGGTAAATGAAAAAGTAGATCTTGGTTCAAAAACGGTTGGGCACCCCTGATGTAAAGTGTCCAAGTTACTGAAATTAGTTTTGTTTGCCAATTACAAATATTTTCTGTTCTGGGGATCATTTAAATAAACTGCAGGACATTACGCAGGAAACTTAAAATATAGTTTGATTTCAACAAATTGTCATTACATTTACCTAAGACCAAAATAATGCTGTTTGGAAATTGTAGGAAAGATATGTGTACAGAAAAAAATAGATGGGGTGGAAATTGAAAGAGTGAATTTTTTTTATTGGAAATCACATATCAAACATATTCAAACCAAATTGGCAAGGAGCATTTCAGTAATAAACAAAGCAAAGCAGGTCCTGGATCACAAATCACTTCACATTCTCTACTGTTCACTAGTTTCACCATATTTAACCTACTACGTTGAAGTCTGGGGAAATAATTATAAATGCTCATTACACCCATTAACCATCCTACAGAAAAGAGCTGTGTGCATCATTCACAAGGTTGGATATCAGGAACATACTCATTCACTTTTCTTAGTCAAAATTATTAAAATGTACTGATATGTATCAAACTGCACAAATAATGTACAAAGCAAAAAATAATAAACTCCCAGGAAATATTCAAAGACTGTTCAACGTGCAAGATGGGGGTTACAATTTAAGGGGAACATTTAATTTCAAAAGACCATGAAGAGTCTTTGTATTTCAATATGCGGAGTAAAATTATGGAACGGTCCGATTGTGGAGTTAAAGCAATGTCAAAACATAAAACAGTTTAATACAGTCAAATGGTTTTACAGAGGTACAGAGATGAAGGGGTTTGATAACTGGCAGTATGTATGTGTATGTATGTATATATAAATGTGCATATGTAGGTATATAGTTGTATATACCGTATGTATAAAAAATGGATAGAGGACCTTTACAGGGTAACATACAGTTTGGCAAATATTAATAAGGTATTATTAAAAATGTTTATTGTTAAACTAAAGTAAATTTTCAATATAAGTCTAGTATTGTATGAATTAGTATGTTCTGATGTGTAAATAGGGGTGGGATTAAATAAGTGTATGCTTCTTCCCACTCCTTTTCAAATATGTAAATGACAAAAAAGAATAACAAATTTAGTTTGACTTTTTTGTTTGTTCTTTGTTATTTTTTATATACATTTATTATTTGAACGGCTTAACACTTTGGGTGCCAAAAACTAGTTAAGTCGTTTCTGGGCCTAAGTCGTTCAGTGCCAAAAACTGGCACTGGGTTTTCTGGGTAGTTTTTTCTTTTTTTCGATTATTTTTATTCATTATCCACCCAGGATAATTGTTGTCACCATATGGAATGATATCCCCGGTCCATATGTTGTGGTGGATTATGCCGTGGACCAAATCGACATTGGATGTACCAGATGGCGATCAAATAATTGGAATATTATTTTTGGAATACTCTCGATCACAGGTAAGAACAATCTGATATTTTAGCTTGATCCTGCAATGCTTTCATACCGATCGGGCTGATAACCGTTTTTAGTGTTCAATACGAATGCCGTTACTGACAATCAAATAATCAGAAATGACCCCCCCCCCTTTCATGCATTCATGATGGAACAACCCCCGAAACTCTGTACTTCCTTAATTGTCTCGGGTGATAGAGACGCTGCTTTGCCTTTTTTACCAGTGTCTATGTGTGTTGAACATGTCAGGTCCTCTGTGATGCGGACTCCCAGGTACTTAAAACTGCTCACCCTGTCCATGCTAGCCCCATTTAACCACATCACTAGTTTCATGCCTTTTCTGCCTGTGTGTGTGCCTACCGGTCACAGCTGAGTGTGGCCACCAGAGGGTCCCAGGTCACTCCCTGGACATAGCTCTTACCACATACTGCCCCAGAGGGTCCCAGGTCACTCCCTGGACATAGCTCTTACCACATACTGCCCCAGAGGGTCCCAGGTCACTCCCTGGATATAGCTCTTACCACATACTGCCCCAGAGGGTCCCAGGTCACTCCCTGGACATAGCTCTTACCACATACTGCCCCAGAGGGTCCCAGGTCACTCCCTGGACATAGCTCAGCCTCTTACCACATACTGCCCCAGAGGGTCCCAGGTCACTCCCTGGATGTAGCTCTTACCGGTCACAGCTGAGCGTGGCCACATACTGCCCCAGAGGGTCCCAGGTCACTCCCTGGACGTAGCTCTTATGGTCATTGAAGATGCACAGCTTCTGACCTGAACAACAACAACAACAACAACAGTTATTAACTATTTATTAAAGGGGACATGCATTATAAATGGCTTTTTTCTGTGTTTAGCATGGTTTTATAGTAATAGGGGTTAGTATCAATGGGTCTGTGTCTCTAATTACCATATTAACTCATCAGTCTCGAGATCTTCCCTCACTCAACTAAGCTGTTCTGATTTGATGGTTTTGCTGACGTGAATATGGCACTGATTTGCATAACTAATGGTTGACAGCAGAGCGAGTGGAATTATCTTCACTTCCTCAAACAGAGCGAGGCAGACAACGAGCGAGTGAGAGAGGAGCTTGTCGGGGAAACAAACCGCGCGCAAGGAGGAAGCAGTCTCTCTCCCTCTCTCTCTGTGCCTGTCGCATACTGTGTGGATGACTGTCACTCAAAGTGCTTATGGGCGGAGCCAGGCCAACACAGCCTGAAATCCAAAGGGAGAACAATTTGGCTTTCGAGTACTTGATTAGAAATATAAAACAATGAATTAAAAAAAAATTAAAAATAAACGTACAAATGTGTTCAATAGACTCACAGGAATTGTGTAAAGTTGCCCAAATAGTGCAAGGAATAGCAATGCATGTGCCCTTTAAAGGAACACCACCCAAACTCCAATAAGTTATTTCCAGGCCTAAGAAATCTATCTGTGAACATGAGCTACTCTCTCTCAAAGCCAGAAACCAGAGAAGTAAGAATAAGCAAACTTGTGATGTCATTGATTGATTGATTGAAAACTTTATTAACAGATTGCAGAATGGGTACAATACAGTACGGCTCAATACACACAATTGTTAAGGGGATGCAGACCAGAGAAAGACTTGTTTACATCAGGGTCACCCATTTTCAATTCATAATGACATTTATGACATACACAACATACAGACACAGATATATATCATGACATACATTATATACAAGTATAAAGTCTGGAGCAATGAATGAGAGACTGAATTTGTAGACTCAGTTTTTACACCCAAATTAGTTTATTATATAGTAGTGTCTCAGTTCTGAAACAGTAAATGTACCATACGCTCCCAGTTTAATATACCACATATGCTCTCAGTTTAATATACCATATGCTCCCAGTTTAATATACCATATGCTCCCACTTTAATATATCATCTTTCCCAATTCATTGTCTATGACAAGTTTCCGACTTTATACCTGATGACATCACAAGCATAATGTTTTAATTATTTGGATTTGGGTCGTTTGTGTTCGCTAACATTTTGGACCATCTTAGACCATAGGAATAACATGTATTATTTTTCCCATCTACATCATTTCATGGAGCTGTAATTAACACAAGGATGTTATGTCCCCAATCACTGGTGGCCATATTCAAACTTGTTTACCCCCAATAACTGTCTGACCAATAACTAAATGACAAAACAGTGTTTAACTACTGTACTACTCTGACCTTTACCCATGACCATTTGAATTAGCAGCTAAGTTGTTGTTAAGGCTGAGACCACTTATCGATAATTGCGTGAAATCTTTGCATGTGTAAAAAATATTTTAAAAAGGTGTATATACTTTATACTATACTAAAATACTAGGGGCAGAATCCACAAAGGGTTTGCGCAGCTTTTTCCGACGCAAAGCCAGTGCATATCGCTCTCAAAGGACGCGCAGCGGGTGAAATGAGGTGGCGCATGCGTTCCGTCAGCATTGCGTCAGGTGCAATTGGCGTATATTTAAATGAGGTAATATGGGCAGAACATGTCCCCTTTCTATGTAAATGAGCCTCTTCACATGTGCCTCTTCACAGGTGATCATGGCAGCAGTAACAGCGTGACCGAATATCACTCTGGATGAAATCAAGGATGATATTGAGCAGCCACCTAGAGATCCCATGCAATCGTAATTATTATTTAAATATTGTTATTTAACGTTGTGGGCTTTCCCAATGTTGTCGGCGTTATGCTCCAGAATAAACTTTATTTGTTCCGAGTTTGTTTCCCACTTTAGTTTGAAAGTTGTGTCTGTTATATATATTTTTTTTCTATATAAGCGACAATTAAATGAGATATAAACTAAATGAAATATAGCACAATAGAATATAGTACAATTATAAGTGCCAAAGCTGTTTTTTTTTTTTAACACTGTCGGCTTCCCCAATGTCATGGGCGCGATTGACTGCACTCACGAGCCACATTGCAATTGTACCACCCGGCGAAAATGAGCACGTAGGAAACATACCTATTCCATCAATATCCAGGTGGTGAGTAACGCCAGTAATTTAATTACTAATGTGGATGCCAAGTTCCCTGGGTCAGTGCACGACAGCTACATCTTTCGGAACAGCAGTCTATACCGAACGATGCAAGCCATGGATGGCAATACCTGGTTACTGGGTTAGAAAGTATTTTTCAGAAAACGTTTGTGCTGTAATATTAATTGCAAATGTAGGAAAAAGTATGCGCTTTTGTATCATAGGTGACGGCGGATACCAACTCCAGCCATGGCTGATGACTCCTGTGCATAACCCAACGAACGTGGGAGAGGCAGCAATGCAGCATACAACCGGGCTCACATCAGAACGAGAGGCGTGATAGATATTTATTTATTTATTATTATATATTTTCTACTAATAACTTTATTTTTTAACTATGTTTTAAGCCTGTAGCACTTTGGGATCCCAATTCATAATACAATACCTACTCATAATTAATTCATAATACAATACAGTATAATATACTATTTATCTTTTACATACATTATCCATGTTCATATCAACAAATTATACAATCTTCTAATAATATATCTGTAGTGGGCACTTACATGGACACTTACCTGGACTGGACATAATCCACCTACACTGTCACTTTAAGGACACGGGGCATTGTGGGTAGCTAGAGCGGCCATATGAACGCTTGGCTTGGTTTGTTGTGGTATCCATGGCGATGCTAATAAATGATGCACACTGATGTGTGGTCAAAGAAACTCTCTTTGGTCGTGATTTCCAGTCTCCTACATTGGTGAACCTGACGTTCTTGGACGCTTTCAAGGACGATTGCACAATGGAGCAGGCAGTCGCGCTGAAGTTTATGGAAGCAGCAGTCGCGCTGAAATGACCAGAGTTCTGGGAAACGCAAGCTACTGCATGGTTTGTGCAGGCGGAGGCGCAGTTTGCAATAAAGAAAATAACGGAGGGAGCTCCAGTA
Organism: Notolepis coatsorum; assembly: GCF_963971535.1. Lineage (NCBI taxonomy): Eukaryota > Metazoa > Chordata > Actinopteri > Aulopiformes > Paralepididae > Notolepis > Notolepis coatsorum. Next base: position 72,724,574 of record NC_140172.1, on the reverse strand, counting down.
GCTCACCACGTACCTCGAGCGCTATTTCGGCGCCGGGGACAACCGTGCTCGTCACGGATCTGGGGTTTAGCGAGTTCGAATCCCGGACTGCAGCCGTGCCTTTCCCAGAGTGTCTTCCCCCCCATCTGTACCCCTTCAGCCTGTTTCTGTCGGTCATTCTTGACCAGAATAAATGCGATAAACACTAAAAAGAGCCAGGGGAATGGCCAAAGTTTAAAAAAAAAAAGAAAAGAAAATAACGGAGGATGACACCAAGTACTATCACGTTGTCGCTGTGCTGGGGACTAACACGGCAGCCAGAGTGGTGAGTCTACTCACAAACCCTCCGGCACACGACAAATATGGCACGCTGAAGGCACACTTGTTGAAGTGTTTTGAACTATCTGAGGTGGAACGAGCTAACCGGCTGTTTTCATTGCAAGGTCTGGGGGACAGTAAACCGTCCAAGCTTATGGATAGGATGCTGGCGTTGATAGGAGAGCATGAGCCCAACCACTTTCTCTTCAGACAGCTGTTCTTACGCCAGTTACCGGCTCAGGTAAGGGCCGCCTTGGCAAACACAACAATAAATGACTGCCGTATGTTAGCCGCGGAGGCGGATAAGTTCTTTTTGGCCAGCCAGCAGCAACACTGTACGGCAGTGTTCTACCATGACCAACCCTCTTCCTCTCACCATGGGGATTATACCGTCACTGCTGCGGTGGCAGCCCCTCGCCAGCGAGGGAGACACTGGCTGGTGTTTCTTTCACACCAAGTATGGAGCCAGGGCTAACCAATGCCGTCCCCCATGTACTTACAAGGGGCCGGGAAACGCCCGGGCCGGCGCTCAACAGTGGCCATGAGCGTTGGTGGGGCCGGCAGGCTACCGTTTATTCGGGACAACATCTCAGGCAGGCGTTTCATGTGCGACACAGGGGCACAGAGAAGCGTGCTGCCTGCGTCAAGGGTGGACACCCAGGCCGACGGGCATGGGCTCCCTATGGAAGCTGCCAATGGTACTACAATCCGCACGTATGGCAGTAGGCTAGTGGAGCTGTGTTTTGGTGAGCGGCGGTTTAGCTGGGACTTCATCACTGCTGATGTGTCTGTGCCCCTGCTGGGTGCTGATTTTCTGTGTGCTTATGGATTGTTGGTGGATGTCAGGAACAATCGCTTGATCGACGCCACCACCTTTTGTTCATTTGAATGTACTGTCAGGGCAGCGCCTCCTGTGGGTTTGTCTAACATGTTGTCTGTTACAGATGAGTTTCACCAGCTGCTAGCCGAGTTCCCTGTCCTTACCCAGCCCACTTTCTCGTCCTCCACCAGTAAGCACGGTGTGGAGCATCACATCGCTACGGCAGGTGCGCCAGTCTACTCCCGGGCTCGGCGCCTAGATCCTGCCAAGCTGGCCGTTGCCAAGGCAGAGTTTTCCAACATGGAGAACCTGGGTATTATCCGTCGTTCTGACAGCCCATGGGCCTCACCCCTTCACATTGTCCCCAAGGCTGCCGGTGGGTGGCGATTACCGCCGCCTTAACAAGGTAACCACACCGGACCGATACCCGGTTCGACATATTCAGGATTTTTCCACCCACCTGACCCGGAAACTCATATTTTCAAAAATAGATTTAGTTCGAGGTTACCACCAGGTGCCGGTCCACCCAGCGGACATCCCTAAGACGGCGGTGATTACTCCCTTTGGTTTGTTTGAGTTCTTGCGCATGCCATTTGGGCTTAAAAACGCAGCACAGACATTCCAGCGCTTGATGGACTGTGTTACGGGACCTGCCTTTTTTGTTTGTCTACCTAGATGACATCTTAGTCGCCAGTACCACCAAGGCAGAGCACTTGTCCCATCTCAAGACCCTATTCAACCGACTCAGTCAGCATGGGCTCATAGTTAACCCAGCTAAATGTCAGTTTGGGCTGTCTAGGATCGATTTCCTCGGGCACCACGTCACCAAAGATGGGGCAGTTCCCCTCCCATCTAAGGTTGACGCCATAGCAAATTTTCCACTGCCACCCACCATCAAGGCTCTGCAAGAGTTCCTTGGCATGGTAAATTTTTACCATCGGTTTGTCCCCCGGGCTGCTCAGCTAATGCCACCTCTGTACGAGGCTCTCAGGGGTAAAATCGCCAAACATGTGGTGGACTGGACGGACGAGAGACGCAAGGCGTTTGTCGATACTAAAACCGCCCTGGCCAATGCAACCAGGCTGGCACACCCACTTCCCAACGCCCCTGTTGCCATCACCACTGATGCTTCAGACTATGCTGTTGGAGCGGTATACGAACAGTGGGCGAGTGGGGCTTGGCGCCACTGGCGTTTTTTAGCCGACAGCTTCGACCTAATGAGTGCAAATATAGCACTTTTGATAGGGAGCTCCTCGCCCTCTATCTGGCCGTGCGGCATTTCTGTTCCCTGCTGGAGGCTCGTTCGTTCACTGCGTTTGTAGACCACAAGCTACTCACTTTTGCTATGGCTAAAGTAAGTGAGCCATGGTCTGCCCGTCAGCAGAGGCATCTGTCATATATCTCGGAGTTTAGTACGGATATTCAGCACGTCGCAGGCAGGGACAATCTAGTGGCAGATACACTGTAAAAAAAAAAATAATAATAAGTTACCAGAACTTAAAAATATTGAGTTCAGTTACTGTGCATTAAGGTTTTCAGTTTTCAATCCATAATAAGTTAACAGAAAAATAAGTACACAACCACATTATTTCAACCTAATAAAACTATGTTTATTGTCATTGTTTTAAGAACACAAGTTGACTTGGTAATACTCACATTTTGAGTAAAAAAAATGGCTTTTAACATGTGCAATGTTCAATGAAATAGAAAAATAAATAATACAAATTGTTGATTAATCCCACTGGTCACAATGGTGACCGTAATAATGTTTTTCTTATAAGGCTCTGCAAATGTTACTGAATGATGTAGCAATGTATTTCCAGCTAAATTGAAATAATAAACAAATAAAGGGTCTCAATTAAATATGTGGTAGTAAAAAGAACCTGTGGGAGGATTTCAACAAGATAAATGCGACAACAGTGCAAAATATTTCACTATAATATTTCAGAGCAAAAAAAAAAAAAAAAAAAAAAATGTACTGCTGCCCCCTGTGCCTATGCAAATGCAGGCACGCGTGCCTAGGGTTGCCGACCCCTGGTTTAGACTATGCACGCATGGCCTCAGACCAGGTTTCCGACCTGGACGTTCAGGCCTACAGGACGGCCATCACAGCACTCAGGCTGGAGGATGTGGCATTTAATGAGGCTAACGGCACACTCCTGTGCGACGTTTCCACGGGACGGCGCGACCGGTGGTGCCCAGCAGTTGGAGACGTCATGTTTTTGACATCATACATGGTCTCTCTCACCCCGGAAACAGGGCATCTCAAAAACAGGTGGCAGCCAAGTTCATTTGGCACGGGCTGAAAAAGGATGTGAGCGGGTGGGTTAAGACCTGTGTGATGTGCCAGCGCGCTAAGGTACACCGCCACATTAAAGCTCCTTTGGCCCAGTTCTCCGTGCCCGAGAGGAGGTTTGACCATGTGAATGTGGACCTGGTGGGTCCATTGCCCCCATCGCATGGTTTCACATACCTCCTCACGATGGTGGACAGAACCACTCGGTGGCCAGAGGCCGTTCCGCTGTCATCCACAATGTCCACTGATGTGGCTCGGGCGTTTATATATACGTGGGTGGCCCGGTTCGGTGCTCCGTCTGACCTTTCGTCGGACCGCGGACCTCAGTTCACCTCTGAGCTTTGGTCCGAGATTGCCAGAAACGTAGGCGTGAGACTGCACCGCACTACCGCTTATCACCCGCAGGCTAACGGTTTGTGTGAGCGGTTTCACCGGTCCATGAAGGCCTCTCTCCGAGCTACCCTTAGCGATGGTAGTTGGGTCGACAGGCTCCCGTGGGTCATGTTGGGTCTCAGGACCGCCCCCAAGGAGGATCTCCAGTCATCGTCGGCTGAGCTGGTCTATGGCCAACCGCTGCAGGTCCCCGGGGAGTTTTTACCTGACACCACAGACCCCTGGTCTGCGACCCAGCAGCGCGTTTCAAACTTGGAGAACGCTAGGGCATTTGTGCCGGTCCCCACCTCGCAGCATGGTTTGCCACAAACTCGTGTTCCACCCGGCCTCCAGGCGACGGAATATGTGTTCATACGGCACGATGCCCACCGCGGGTCCTTTCAACCCCCCTACGATGGCCCGTTTCTGGTCCTACAGACGGGAAGTAAGACCTTAGTGGTGGACATTGGCGGTAAACCGGAACATGTCTCGGTGGACTGGCTTAAGCCAGCTCACTTGGATGTGGATCACCCCGTGGCACTCGCTCAGCCCCCGCGGCGGGGGCGACCTCCCCGTGTTAAACCTTGTCACCCTAAATCACTTTTTGAAAATATGAGTCCCTCACCGCCCAATAGGCACCTTGCCCCTTGCCCTCCCCGCCACCGCAAGGCCCCAGGGGGTCCCACGGTAGCTCATATGCCGGCTCCGGTTGTTCGGAGCCGTTATGGTCGGGAGGTCCGTCTACCGACCCGTTTTGTGAGTTAGTAGGGTGAATTCTGGGGGGACATATGTAGTGGGCACTTACATGGACACTTACCTGGACTGGACATAATCCACCTACACTGTCACTTTAAGGACACGGGGCATTGTGGGTAGCTAGAGCGGCCATATGAACGCTTGGCTTGGTTTGTTGTGGTATCCATGGCGACGTTAATAAATGATGCACACTGATGTGTGGTCAAAGAAACTTCACTCTCTTTGGTCGTGATTTCCCGTCTCCTACATATCCATATCAGACCCATGCCTTTTCATCCACGTATATCCCTATCTCTTTATCAGACACATACATTTTCATTTACGTACACACTATCTATTAGGGAATGTAAATGTATTATTATTATTATTATATTATATATTATTATTATATTATTATTTTACAGGCTTAGGTTATAATCACAATAAAGAGGTGGTGTAATATAAAATGAAATATGAACTAAGTTAAGCACAATAGAATAGAATATGGCCCAGGGCTGAACAGTGCGAGATATGTTGCACGTGCTACAGCAACAGCGGTCTGTGCGATGAATGGATTTACTTCAGTAGCACTGGTGGGATAGGCATTCGGTTCATATCGATACTCTTATTTTGAAAATCCTGTGGCAAGTCTAATTTCCGCCCAAGCGCAGCTCCAGCATAACATCTATGGCTCCGGCAGCTAGCAACGTTCAGTTCATATCGATACTTTTATTTAGAAAATCCTGTGGAGTCGTATCCGCTCGGCTCCACAGCACACAGCAGTCACGGACATTGAAACAGACCAAAGCTAGTGTGCCTATTTTGCGACCCAAAACAAATCCCTGCTGTTTTATTCCGCAACGGGTCAAATGCATCTAACATGCTTTGCAATCCTCGCCATTCCTTTATGACCACGTCGTGTTAAAGACCGAAATTAACGTTACGTTAGCGTAAGCTAACAACAAGCTCTGTTCAGAGCCATAGAGAGAACAGCAGACGGGCAGGGCAGAGTGAGGACTGGGGAAGGGAAGAGGGGGGGGGGGGGGCCAGGCATTCTCCCTTCTGTGTGTGTGTGTGCGTTTGAAAAGATCAGATGAAGTCAGACGAGTATATTATATTGATAGTAAATGTACTAAGGGTGGACAGATAATGTTGATATTTAAACATAAAAAATACAATACATAATAAATGTATTCATGATCATCATGTAACTTAAATTTAGGAGCACACAAAGAAATTTAGGAGAACACAAAAATATTTAGGAGCACAGTGAAAATATTTCAAGTAACAGTTTTTTTTTTTTATATATATAATGTATATTTGTACTGTGCGTGCATGTGCAAACGTGAACGAGACACATCTGTGCAATAGCACATACCACCAAAGTCACTGGCCCACTGTGTGCGTGTGTGTGTATCTGCATGTGCAAACGGGAATGGGACACAGACATTTGAACTATTAAGTGATTAATGCCTACTGTGGCAATGTTGTAGCCAACAACTAGGCCTAATAAAAAAAGGCAGTGACATTAAACAAAAAGGAGACACTGGCATTACCACCAGGGCCATCAGTAGAGGGGACTGTAAGGTGCCTTTTCAGTATACTACCTTTGCTAAAACTGTGTTCTCTGTTAAAGGTGGTAACTACTGGAATAGCCTACCAGTTGTGATTAGAGAGTGCCCCACATACTCCATGTTCAAGACCCATCTTAAACTGCATCTTAAGGCAAACCAGAACTGTGATAATTTTTTATCTGATTTAGTTTATGTAACTTGTTTCTTGTTTTTATTGTTGTTTTTATCATCGATTGTCACAATGCTTTTACCCTAAACAGGCTATTTATTTATTGAAAGAGTTTTGCTGTCTCCTGGTGTAAATTAGCTCTTGCTACAACCCTGCATGTTTACATTTTGTATTTTGTACTTGATGTTCATTAACATATGCTGTCCCTATCAAATAAACTATCAAATCAAACTACTGCTACAAAAGTAACAGTCACTTAACTTTAGCCCCTTTTATGCATACAATGCCTATGTTTTGGCTGTGTTGCTCTTCTAGAAAAATAATCCCCATCGCAATGCATCGATCCTAAGGGGAAAATTCAACTGCATCGATTTGAAAATGTTAGAAGCGATTATCGCAATTTTAATGTGTACACAGTGTTGTTATTGTCATGTCAGTTACAGCCAACACAACGACATACGCTACTGCATCAACGTTATGATTAACAAAGCAAGGCATTCGTTTTGTTGCATTAACGTTATATTACTATTGCTATCGATAAATCTAGGTGTTCTAAAATCTATTGCTATTGGTAAGACTAGAATAAGTTACATTAATTTAATGTTACCGTCTCGGAAAACTCTCGCATATCGCAATGGCAGACTTTCAGGAAGTAAAAAAGGATATGAGAGCTTCCGATTGGTCATTTCCTTTATTTCCCTTGAAACCACTTCACGTCACTCTACGGTGATTGGACCGTTGGCTTGAGTGCAATGTGGGACTTGTAGTTTTTTAACGATTTATCAGCGGAGGACAAAAAAAAGCACGACTGAGGCTGTAATCTTCACTCGCACACCGTGCAAGTAATTGATTTCTCCGGTTCGCACAGACATATTTCTAGGGGCAAATGCGAGCAATATGGTCGCACTGTAGAGCCCTGTAAAACAATTGCAGGAACGGTTTGGGAGAGGAAGGGGTTTTAGGTTGCGTGTTGTGAGTTCCAAGAAAATTTACTTAAAGTTTAAAGCTCAATATATCAAAACGTGGCACTTTACAGTGAACAGGAGGTCTATTTGTATTAAAAACAATAGATTGTTTTTAAGTCTGGAAGAGGTAAATAAAAGAAATTCTAATTATATTTTCGTTACCTTTTTTGAGTTGATCTAAATGTTACTGATTGTGTTAAATGGGCTTATGATATCATCTCGTATCGATTGCAGGCACCTGCATCGTATCGTGGCAGATATCGGCAAATATCGTATCGTTGTCCAAAGAATCGATATCGTATCGTGATGAAACTGGTGATTCCCACCCCTAGTAGAGTCCATACATCCAACACCAAATCCCATAATTCCTTACACGTGAAAGAAATGTGTTTTTCAATGTACATTTGGTTTATAACTGATATATAGAGATGAGCCTTAAGAGCGTCTACTGAGACAGATCTATAGATCTCAATAGTGCTGGCAGTCAGAGAGTGTGCTGCAGAGGAGGCTGTGCTGTGTAACATCAACAGCTGATAGCAGTGTAACCACAGAGGGGGAATAATATCAACTTTGCCGTTGCTATAGTGATCTGGGTCAGCGAGCAGAATGTTTGCATTCCATCAGAACATCAACAGCTGATAAGAACAGCAGCAGGCACAAGAGTGAGGGAGAGGGTTTGACATTAATGAAACAGACGTTTTGATGTGTGTGAACGGTTTAAAAACCGTTGCCATGACAGCGCGTCACCTGACAACCAGGAGAGAGGCCGGGCCTGTCGTTGCTATGGCGAGAATACAGAAAAGTGAGTTTCTTCCGGGTGTAAGGCAGACTGAGATACGAATCCACACAGAAAAGAAGAAGCTTGATCAGAGACTTGGAAGCGATTCCCCCTCCCCCTCCCCTCGCGGGGAAAGGACTGACGTGGCACGACCACAGAGAAGGCTTTGGGATAACAGCCAGGCCGCAACGATCACCGAGCGCGATGACCACCGAGAGATCATTAGAATAGACTTTTCAAGGACAATACGAATTGGTTCCCATCTGATTATGAGGTTTTGTTTATGGAATAAACAACAATTTTCCGAGAAAGGTATTCCACTGTCAAGGGTCGAATTCTTATGGAGGTGGTCAAATTCTTATGCGTGCGAATTGCATTAAAGGGGGATGACAAAGATTGTATCAGCCAGTATGTGAAGACATCCAAGAAATAAACACAACGCAGGGTCAGTGGATGGAGAGATGATAACACAAGCCAAACAGACGAAGACGTGATACTGGCTGATTGATCAGAATCTAACACACGTAACGTGTCTGGCTGTGTGACGCCAACTTGTCAGCATGAAAATGACAGCCAAACATGGCACTGCAACTAAATAACAAATACAATAGGCATATTTGTGACTGTTACAAATATAACACGTTTTATACTTGTGCTACAAGATTTTGGCCTGTGCTACAAAACTATCAACCTCTGTAGCACCAGCGCTATGTGCAAACAAAGTTAACGTACAGCCCTGCCATGGCCCATGGCTTACAACTTAATAAAGCTATTTTCAAGTTAAAAGAAAATATGAATTAATGTTCTAAATAATACCTCTTCTGTATTAGAAAATCCAGCTTTCAAAAATATCTTTGTATCTTTTCAATGTAATGTAAATGATAACAGTAACCTCACAAAGATATGCATAACTTGCAATTAGTGTACAAAACGAATGTATTACACACGTAATCCTTAGAATGACCAAAACATAATTTTGAGGCATCAAAATAGTTTTAAATTATTTTCTTTATCTCTCTGTATAGTTGCATATTTCAATCAATTCAGTCAACTTTGCCATCAAACTCTCGCCTCACACAGCTTTAATGTTTTATTTTTATCAAATCTACACAGCTTTAATGTTTTTCTGTGTCCAACTGTCCATGTGAGCTTTGAGATCTCCAGCACCTTTTATTAGACACAGAAACATGGTCAAGCTTAGCACGCGTTGCACTCCGCCTCCCATTTGTCTCGACCGGGATGGTAAATTGGGAATTTTCTCTGCAGTTCATCTGTAATCTACATTTTCGCTTTGGCATATTGTGAGCAGACTCAATACCGGTCCGATCTGTCCGCTTCCTCCTCCGTTTGTGTGTGAGCATAGTAGAGCCGCTCACAAAGCAGTCTTCTCTGGGAAAATGTCACACGCAACAGAGTACCGTGGTATTTGGTGCAACGTGCCAGTCAATTTAAGATTATGCATAATGGTCCCACGGAAAACAATGAAATCCGGACTGATATCTGCCAACAGCGCTGCTGTCAGGAGTGCAGAATGCTCTGCGACTCCCGCGAGCAGATCAGGAAAAATAATGGCCATGTCTACGCTGGTATCATCCGCGCAATGTCCTTTAGTGGATAGCTCGCAAAGACGGAGCAGAATCCGCGGGTGCTTCGCGCAATCCATTCTTTGTGGATTCCGCCCTAGGTCTTGTGGCATGTTTTAGTTAAAACATCCCCATTTCGTGTAAATTCAGTTGAATTGCAACTCTGCCCTGTGCATTCAATATGCAGTGCACTCCTCCATCACATCCAGAGACCGACTATAAAATGAGTAGGATCACTGTGGTAGTTTTGAATGGGGAAATCTGTAACACTAAAGATGGCAGCAACAACAAAGAATTACTGCAAAATAAACATAAATTTGTTGTTTAAATAATAATTTAATTATATATATTTTTAATACTAATAAAAATATCTATATTTATCGATAATTTGGTCCCGATTTATAGATTCTTCCAAATGGCATATCATCTCAGCCTTAGTTGTTGTTATCCAGTTAATCATGCAGATGTTTAGATTTTTTCCTCATTGTTAGCATTTCTTTCTTGTGTTAAACGTACAGTAACTTTGATGAAGTTCAAAAGCGCTGCACAAATAAAATGTATGGTTATTATTAAAAAAGCAAACATTACTGCATGAAACTCATCAAACCTTTGGTGACGTCCCACATGATGGCTGTGTTGTCCACCGAGCCAGACACCAGGTGATTCCCGTTGCGCGTCCAAGAGATGTCGTAAACATCCTCGATGTGTCCCCTGCAAGCAAAACACACAACATCCCTATGGCGATCACACGACACAACAAGCTGCAAGTAGACAGTAGATGTATAACTGATGTCTGTCCAACACCTTATCATAACCATCCTATATGGACTTTATCATCCTATATGTACCCTAGCATCCTATATGCACCCTATAAGCACCCTATCATCCTATATGTACCCTATCATCCTATATGCACCTTATCATACCTATATGTACCCTATCATCCTATATGCAGCCTATCACCCTATATGTACCCTATCATCCTATATGTACCCTAAGTATCAGCCTATATGCACCCTATCATCCTATGTATGTACCCCATCATCCTATATGCACCCCATCATCCTATATGTACCTTATCATAACATCATATATGCACCTTATCATAACATCATATATGCACCTTATCATGACATCCTATATGCACCCTATCAGCCTATATGCACCCTATCAGCCTATATGCACCCTATCATCCTATATGCACCTTATCATAACATCCTATATGCACCTTATCATAACATCATATATGCACCTTATCATCCTATATGCACCTTATCATAACATTCTATATGCACCTTATCATCCTATATGCACCTTAACCAACCCCTTAAGCCAGACGGCTTAATGTATTCCCAATCCCATTGTCAGAAATATTGTGTCTGTTAGTTACTAGGCTTGAGTAAATTGTAATGAACCAAAAGGAGAATATACATTTTCCTTTTTTTTCGTCTCACTGGAGGCCAGACCCGAGATAGTCGGGTTAACTCGCCATGCTCTGGGCGCCAAACCTGAGAAAATCCGGGTTTTAATCCATATTTATTTTATTAGCGATATCCATTAATTTTTCATCCATCCAACCTGACGTTATCATTGGGAATGGGTCTGAGCTCGCAGAGGGCAAATACCGCCGCCTATCGTCTCCCGGATGGTATTGCACATCATTGGATTGGATTGGCTGGGACTGTGCAGCAAAAAAATTTGTCCGGTCCAGGTTTTACTTCTCGGGGATGCAGCTGGATACTATTGCATTGACTGTGGGGACTGGGAGCAGCGTGGCTCTATGTGTTTTTGGATATAACGTTGGATCAATAAACATGATCAATATTTGGAATGGCGATCAGGAATTGGATTAATCTTTTTGCATGACATCAGATGTGAGGTAAGGCCTTTATGTTACGAGTCTTGGGGTAATCAGATGTTCCTATCACCTCCATCGGAGCGTGTGTGTGTGTTTCGCGCCGACCAAAGTAAGGAGAACCGATTTTCAGACCCCGCTGCTCTTCGTGCATAAGTACACATATAATAGCGATAATCTAGCGTTTATTTGAAAACTATTCATAAATCAAGCGACAAATGGCACGATTTCTAAGGAAATACATTTAAGCTCGATTTGCTGGGGTTTATTGAGATGAGACCGAACGCTCTAGAAATATATTGATATTCATCACGGTATAAAATGGAAATGTATGTATGAAAAAATTATCTGTTTCGTGCATGTTGACTGGAAGCAACTCATTGACGACCACTGTGTTATTTAGATCTATTGCTATTATATTTTATATGTTTTAAGTACTCGCAAATAAGTCCTATTCTCCATTGGATACAGCGTTGGCCCAGAAGGGTATCAGCAGAGGGCGCTGTTGGCCCTGAATGAGTTAACGGTGAACACCATGCTAACATTGACCAGACATGAAAAATTCAGCACCTTCTTGAGATCATATGTACAAATCTAAGCAAATGAATAAAGGGCAGATGATTTACATGGGGTTTTGTAGATACAGTACTGAATTGTGCCATCCGGACACATGCAATTTGAAATATGAATATAGAATATCAGGCCTATAAATTACCTTATTATGGCCAAGTCACACATCTATGGATCGGGCCAAATATTTTCTTTCCAATGGCAGAGTTCATTCTGGATTTAGTACCACCAGGCGCCCCTGACAGGGCAGCAAAAATCATGAATGAAATGTACTATAAGTACAGTTACTTTTTTATAATGTAAATTGCTCCACCCATTTTTCATCAGATTGCAACACGCTATTTTGCTAGACGTTCACAGAAAGTTTTTACCTAACTATGTTATATTTGATGGCAAATAACGTTCAGGTTTGTTTCATACCCGTGAGATATGATCCCGAAAATAACAGTTAAAAAAACAAAGAAATTCTCATACCGATACCGGACCACTCAGACATATTAATTATTGTAGCGTTTTTTCTCTCCAAATGTAGCCAAGAGCAAAGACCCTAACCTTATCAACAGCAGTCAAAGTGTATATTTTCAGCACTAAGTTTGTTTACCAATGATTACTGTTGTGAAGGGCCAGATTAAACTGAGAATATACCTTTATTGTTTGATATACTTTGTATATTATTTATATATATACACGGAATATCCCTTTACCTGCGTTCAGACCAGTTCAGTCACCAGAGTAATATTCGCTCTCCTACTGGACAGCGCCCCCAGGCGCCAGCGCGCAAGCCCCCAACGGCAAGTTCAAAGACAACTGCAGGCATGTCGGAACATGCCCGGAGTCAGCGTAGTAATACCAGACAAGGACTGAGGTTGGGACTAGATATTCACTTAAAGGGGAACTATTTTACTATTTCTTTCACTATTTGGGCACTTTTACACAATTCCTGTGAGTCTATGGAACACCTCTGTAATATATATATTTTTTTTTATTCATTGTTTTGTATTTCTAATCAAGTCCTCAAAAACAGCATTTTTCTACCTCAAGATTTCGAGCTGTTTTGCAGCCGCAGCTGCAGGTGCCTCCTAAACCACTGTGCACCGCCGGCCCCCCTGAACATTAACATGCAGCAGTGACTATATGACATCACATATAGGCACATTTTCAAACGACTCAGTTCAGTGAGGGTGAATATTGTGAGAGGAGAATTGGAAGAATGCGCCAATATGAGAATTTTGAGACATAGATCATATTAATATAAGTTCACATAGCTAGGAAACAATGCTAAACACTCAAAAAGGCCATTTATAAGATAGTTCCCCTTTAAGTATAAATACAGCGCAAGGTGCGCACACCGTGCTTAGTCGCTTAGTTCAATTCAGTTACGTTCAGTACCTTACCCACCTTCACCACGAGTCAACGTGCAGTGAAGTGAGCAACCTTGCGTCTAACAGAGCATTGAGAACCGCGTGCGAATAGAATGGCAAAAGTGTCAGAGTTTAATGAAGTGACGTTGAGTTCGACTTAATCTAATGTGAAGTAAATAGTCGTTCATTTATTGTATATCGTGCGGCCACAGTTCTTTCGTGTGTAACATTACCCAGCGGTTCGTCGTGTCTTTAGCTAGTGTACTTAACCAGGCTGTGTGGCCTAAATACGTCGCCCACACCCGAGGAGTCCTAGGCGGAGAACCGTTGGACATGTACACAGGAGAATCGGCGTCGGCGATTGCAGAACCATTCCTGGTTGGATTATATTGATTTGGAACGTGGTACCCGGAGAAGAGCATCGTTGATTTCCACTATCGTTTGGGATTCAACCTTGTGAGGATTACAACTCGGGCCTGCCTCGTGGACGGGGCTGGCTAGCTGTCATCAATGCTGTCGAGCATCTGGATTACAATTATTACTTTGCTGCTGATCAAGGGAGTTTACAAGGACCGACTCCTGTACCTGGAGTCTCTTTATTCCTCATTGAATCAGACGGAGTACCCGAACATTCCTCTACCCTCCAGGCCTTACACCCCGGAGGGAACCCATTGTCTCAGTCGGTACCAGTGTTGCCCTATATAGCTGCTACTATACGACAGGTGGTGTCAACTTAGACCCATCGTAGGATTCCTGCTATTCTTAGTGACTCATGCTCTTGACTGACTTTACGTATATTCTTCGCCATACAAGCGCGACCCTAATTCTCATTCTGTAACCTAACGTTGCCTAATAATAATAAATTACCCTCAAATACTATTTCTTTGTCAATGCCGTATTCTTGTGGGTGTTCACCATCTATATTTGATGTACTGTCTGGCCAGTAATTAAAGTACATAACTAGCAGTGGTTTAATCTATCACAATCTTTAATACAGTCAGGGTTTTGTAACCCCTCAGTTACAATTACATTTTATTAGCAAAATATGAGTTTATAGAAATCTCAGCGCATTGAGTCGGAAACCGGCTGATATTGACGCGAGGAAATAAAGCCGTCAGACGTGTTTGTAGTCCTATGAAAGAGGAGAACCAGGGCTTTTGAATTTCATAAAACTACACTACCCAGATCACACCAGACCCTGTCAAACTTGGATAATTCTTTTATGTAATCTTTCTCACGGGTCGCACAAACCTGAACGTTATTGCCATAAAATAGAACGTAGTTTTTGTTTCTTTATCTTTCTGTGAACGTCTAGAAAAGAACCGTGTCTCAATCTGATGAAAAATGTCGGAGCATTTTTCATTACAAAAAAGTAACTGTACTTACAGTAGATTTAATTTACTGTATTTACTGCCCTGTAACGGGAGCCTGGTGGTACTAAATCCAGATTGAACTGGGAAGAGAAGATTTGGCCCGTCTAGTCCATATGGTCTAGAATTGAAACATAGGTCGACCTGCATAGGGTGGATTTTTTTTCACCACCTGTTTTTTCTTAATCCTTGAAGTGTCTATTTTAAGATTCTGCCAGGTAACAGGTTGAAATAATGTCCCATTTTTAACCCTTTATTACACTTATCCTAAACCAAAACCTGAAAAAGAAAACGGCATAACTTTTGAAGTTAACAACATATAGAGACAAATTAAAACATTTCCCCAAACAATTCAGTAAAATTGTTATTTTTCACATCTTGATTTTATTTCAGGACAAGAAATGCAAAAAAAGCTGAAAATGTTTAGATGACATCTCTATTTTCCCACTTTACTAAAATGTAGTCCATCGGACGAGATCAATGAGGTTAATATTGGAAATACAATGTTAATAAAGATTGTCTCCGTGCTGTTATGCCCTAAATATTGTAGATTTTGTGTTAACAAGGCCAAAAGTGGAAGACGAATGTGAAAAGACAAATTCGTCCACATAGACAAAAATGAACACATTTTCCTATACAATTTGAAATCCAGTGAAATATGTTTTGTTAAGGTTCAAACAAAGTACTATTACAGTACATCTTCTCTGTTGGCACAACATTCAAACCTAAACTACTATTCATCATCATGATCATCATCGCCAAAGAGATCGTCAAAGTCTATCTCTCCAATCTCCATCTCTTCCTCATCACACTCGTACTCTCCATCCTCCTCATCCACATTACGTTTTGCATAATCTGCCTCCTTATTAACACTTTGAGTGCCAACAACGAGATTTCTCGTTAGTTCATGCCAACCGTTGAGTGCCAGCCGACGAGAGATCTAGTTTTTAATCGTTATTTTTTTTATTATCGATTTCCATAAATTTTTCATCAATCTAGCCTCATGTTACCAGTGGGGATCTGTCTGAACTCGAACAGGGAAAATACCGCCCCCTATCGTCTCTCCGGATGGTACTGCACCCCTTTGGATTGGATTGAATGAAACGCATGGAGAAAAAAAAGTCCTGCTTCCACATTTTACTTGTCAGGCATGTAACCTGAGACGATCGAAGTCATCGCCCACCACCAGAACAGCGGAGAATGTGTGTTTCCAGTACCCAGCGTTGGATCAATAAACGCGATCGATATTTGGAATGGCGATCAGGAATTGGAATAATCTTTTTGGAGAACATCTGATCTGAGGTAAGGAATCTATTTTACCAGTCTTGGGATAATCAGAGCTATTTTCACCTATATATCAGCGTGTGCCATATGTGTGTATCTGTGTGCGATCAGGAAATGGATAGTCGATTTTTCAGCCCGCTTCTATAGCGTGCATAAGTACACATATACTATAGATAATCTAGTGTTTATTTGAAAACTATTCATAAATAGGCAGAAAAATTACAACGTTTTTTGTGTATTCCAGTATATTCCAGTAAAGGGCGTTTATCACAGAATCTTTATTTTCTTCTGGAACTTTCATAAAACAAGCGTTTTTCAAAATGGTATAAAACTGAAATGAACCAATTAAAAAACAATCTGTTTCGACAATGTTGACTGCAAACAAGTCATTGATAAGTGACGGCCATATTAGACACATAATTTAAGATATAGTTTATGCGTTCGCAAATATGAGAGCTCTATCATTGAAGTGGGTGGTGGCACGCAACAGCGTTCCGGGGCACCGGACCCGTGGCACTCAAAGTGTTAATAATGAGGCAGATTATGAAAAACGTAACGTGGATGAGGAGGATGGAGAGTACGAGTGTGATGAGGAGGAGGAAGAGATGGAGATTGGAGAGATAGACTTTGACGATCTCTTTGGCGATGATGATCATGATTAGTAGTTTAGGTTTGAATGTTGTGCCAACAGAGAAGATGTACTGTAATAGTACTTTGTTTGAACCTTAACAAAACATATTTCACTGGATTTCAAATTGTATAGGGAAATGTGTTCATTTTTGTCTATGTATGACAAATTCGAATTCACATTAGTCTTCCACTTTTGGCATTGTTTACACAAAAAAAACAATATTTAGGGCATAACAGCACAGAGACAATCTTTATTAACATTGTATTTCCAATATTAACCTCAAATTGATCTCGTCCGATGGACTACATTTTAGTAAAGTGGGAAAATAGAGATGTGATCTAAACATTTTCAGCTTTTTTTGCATTTTCTTGTCCTGAAATAGAATCTAGATGTGTTTGAATCTTAAAAATAAAAATTTTACTGAATTCCTTGGGTCAATATTGTTTGGGGAAATGTTTTAATTTGTCTCTATATGTTGTTAACTTCAAAAGTTATGCCGTTTTCTTTTTCAGGTTTTGGTTCAGGATAGGTGTAATAAAGGATTAAAAATAAACCCCGTAGCGGAGATTGCGCTCGTCACCAATGCAAGAGGCTGCGGTCTCGACTCCCGGAGTCAGCATTGCCTGCGGCTTGGGCCAATCGTCATACTAACTCGTTTGGCTGAGTTAGCGGGAGGAAAGTCGTGGGTGGTAATCTGGCGTTGTGGACAGATTACAGACTACAGGTCAGGTCTGGGCGCCTGCTCAGCGAAAGGCAGGAAGTGGTGAGGACAGCGTGACCTCCCACGCGTTACACTTCACCAATGAGAGTCCTCGCTGCCAGGTGAAAAGAGAGCCACTGGCTGTCTCTGCATGTGTCGGAGGAAGCATGCGGTAGACTTCAGGGTTCCCTTGTACCGACCAGTAGGGGGAACATGCGCACAACAACCTGGTAGGGGAGGGGGGAATTGGCATAACGACAAAAAATTGGGATGGGGAGAAAAAGAGAAAAATCGGAGAAAGAGGATTTAAAAAGAATTATAATAAATAAACCCCATGGGACATTATTTCAACCTGTTACCTGGCAGAATCTTAAAATAGACACTTCAAGGATTAAGAAAAAACAGGTGGTGAAAAAAAATCCACCCTAAGCAGGTGGACCTATGTTTCCATCTAGACTATATGGATCGGGCCAAATCGGACTTGGCCATAATAAGGTAATTTATAGGCCTGATATTCTATATTCAATTCATATTTGAAATTGCATGTGTCCAGATGGCAAAATTCAGTACTGTTTCTACAAATACCCTTTGTAAATCACCTGCCCTTTTTGATTTTTTTTTATTCTCTGATTTTCTCCCCGTCCCAATTAGTCATTGTGCCAATCCCCCCCCCCCCCTCCCCTACCTGGCTGCTGTATGCATGTTCTCCTACGAGTCGGTACAAGGGCGTCCCGAGTCAATCGCACGCTTCCTGCGAGATGTGCGCCGACAGCCAGTGACGTCTTTTCACTTGGCAGCGAGGACTCTCATTGGTGAAGTGTAACACGTGGGAGGGCACGCTATCTCCACCAAGTCCTGCCCCGCTTAGCAAGCGCCGAGACCTGACCTGTAGGCGTCGCTGTCCACAACGCCAGATTCCCACCCGCCAGCTTCCCACCCGCCAGCTTCCCCACCCCCTAATACTGCCAATTGTATTAGTGTGAACGGCCAGCCAAGCTGGTGGCAACGCCGAGAGCTGGGCTCGAACCCAGCATTGGTGACGAGCGCAATCTCCGCTACGCCACCTGACCGCCCGTGCCCTTTGATTTTTTACACACTTGATCTCAAGAAGGTGCTGAATGAGCTCAATGGCAATGTTTCACGTCTGGTCAATGTTAGCATGGTGTTATTCACGTGTTTTTTTTAAGATAATTATTTATATTCTCCTTTGGTTAATTACAATTTACTCAAGCATAGTAAGAGACACAATATTATTTACTGGGAATATATTCCCTGAGGTCCATAGATGTCCCTCCCTACTAGATACCAAGAACATGCAAATGGGCCTTGTAGAAGTGGAGCAATCTTCCATTTGACTTGGGTTTGCATTTCACTGTATGCCCTGGTATGTATGTGATGAATAAACTCTTGAATCTTGGTATGTACTTTTAGGCAGATTCTGAAAATAGGGCTAGGGCTTACAAGGTTAAGAAAAGTATGGTGATGTGATATTTGTGTAATATCGGCCCAGCCCTAGGTTGAAGGTTTCTTTATTCTTCTAAGGAAGGCGTGGGATTGGTTAGTTCAGTGGTTCTCAAACTGTGGTACGCGTACCACTAGTGGTACTTGGTGGTACTGCTGGTGGTACTTGAAAAAATGTTATATAAAAAAAAATTAAAATTAAAAATAAATCTTTTTGCAGTCAGGCCACTGAACTTAGAAGCAGGCCAGGCCAGTGTTTCTAGTTGTGGTGGCGCGATAGTTAGATAACCTAAGTGGGGAACAACCAGGAGATCAATGTGACGGAGAGTAATGCAGTCTAAACAGTCATACATCTTTTATTCAACTTCAGCCCTGATCATAACCATTTTTATTTTTAGATTTTTTTGTTAAATCTGACATTACAAAACATCCATCAAAATCTGTGTTGTTGCTAATCATTGACACATGCCTAGCCTGTAATAATCCCCCAGAGAAAAATTTACTTTGCATTTGATATATTGAAAATATTTTCTTTTTTCTTTTTTTTACAATAATTTGTGATGCCCATCACAAACACTGGAATTTAAAGGGTAAAAATAAAGAAAATCCTGGACCAGAATGCAGGAAATTAAGTCTTTGTAACAAAATAATTCCTGGTGGGGGACCCCCACTTAGAAAGTGGCCTGACTGGGGCTATATTTCACACTATTTCCCAGCCTGAATTACGGTATTTCCCGAGGCCGGCCCTGCTTATGTGAGTTGTCAATGGACAACAACATGCTGTGTGTGTGTGTGAGAATGAAGGACAATTGCTTGCTGTGTGAGTGAGAGTGAGAAAATTAAAAAAAAAAAAAAATTAAAGTACATTTGCTGAAATACAGTTCTTCATTTTCTCGCTTGCTATGTGAGAATGTTAGTTATTATGTTCTCAATGCCCCTTGCATTGTATGACTTGTGTGGAAGAGTTTGCTAGTTCTAGTGCTATCCCTTTGTACATTGTGGCTGTGTCTGACAAAAGTTAACAATAAATAATGGTATTAGGAATACATTTGCCTCCTGCGTGAACTGTGCATAGCTGAATAGACTGTATTTTAACGTCGGCCATATGGTGGTACTTGGAGAGCCAGCTACGTTCTCAGGTGGTACTTGGTGTAAAAAGTTTGAGAACCACTGAGTTAGTTAGTAGTTGCTGACCTCAGTGTCTTCACCACCGTCCAGCTCTCCTTGTTGAGCTGAGCGTCCTCCTCCTCCTGGAAGGCAGGTGTGGAGTCCTGCTCCTTGCTGTCGTTCAGCCTCCACAGCAGGATGGCAGCGTCTGGAGATCACATCCAGCCCATAGTAACCATAGTAACCAGCACTCTCACATCCAGCCCATAGTAACCATAGTAACCAGAGACTCTCACATGTCACATCCAGCTCATAGTAAGCAGCACTCTCACATCCAGCCCATAGTAACCATAGTAACCAGAGACTCTCACATCCAGCCCATAGTAACCAGAGACTATCACATCCAGCCCATAGTAACCAGAGACTCTCACATCCAGCCCATAGTAACAAGAGACTCTCACATCCAGCCCATAGTAACCAGAGACTCTCACATCCAGCCCATAGTAACCAGCACTCTCACATCCAGCCCATAGTAACCAGCACTCTCACATCCAGCCCATAAACCAACTCTCACACCCAGCCCATAGTAACCATAGTAACCAGAGACTCTCACATCCAGCCCATAGTAACCAGCACTCTCACATCCAGCCCATAAACCAACTCTCACACCCACCCAGCCCATAGTAACCATAGTAACCAGAGACTCACATCCAGCCCATAGTAACCAGAGACTCTCACATCCAGCCCATAGTAACCAGACTCTCACATCCAGCCCATAGTAACCAGCACTCTCACATCGAGCCCATAGTAACCAGCACTCTCACATCCAGCCCATAAAGCAACTCTCACACCCAGCCCATAGTAACCATAGTAACCAGACTCTCACATCCAGCCCATAGTAACCAGCACTCTCACATCCAGCCCATAGTAACCAGACTCTCACATCCAGCCCATTGTAACCAGAGACTCTCACATCCAGCCCATAGTAACCAGAGACTCACACATCCAGCCCATAGTAGGGCTGGGCAATTAATCGGAAAGAAAATCGCGATCTCGATTCATAGACCTATGCAATCTAATTTCTAAGTTATGATGATTTTTTTTTATTAAAAAAAAGTTTACATTTTTTTTTACTTTTTAAATGATTTTATTGAAGAAATAAAAATCGTGAGATAATAGTGATCTCAATTCTTAGAGAAAAATCGTGATTCACATTTTAGCAAGAATCGCCCAGCCCTAGCCCATAGTACCCAGCACTCTCACATCCAGCCCATAGTAACCAGAGACTCACATATCCAGCCCATAGTAACCAGAGACTCACACATCCAGCCCATAGTAACCAGAGACTCACACATCCAGCCCATAGTAACCAGAGACTCTCGCATCCTTTTTTCTTTTTCTTTTTAAAAATGTTTGTGAAACACATATTTTCCTTTCTAATATACCTCATCTTATAATTTGGACAACCCAGGAAAGATTGAAACAAAAAGCTAGATGTATATTGTAGAGAAATGATTGCTGTAATTTAACCAAATAAGGAATGCATCTGTTTCACACAAATAAACATGGTGTTTAAGAAAACAACAACTATGATGGATAAGTTCGATTTCAACAAAACCATTGGCCACTGTGAACACACCACCAGGGTATGTAGGAGGGGTGTATGGGATTAGGATGTATGGGGTTGTTAGGGTTAGGGTGTATGGGGTTAGGGTTAAGGTGTATGGGGTTAGGGTGTAGGAGGTGTATGGGGTTAGGGTAGGGCTGGGCGATAAAACGATAACGATAACTATCACGATAAATTATTTCCTCGAAATAAACATGAAATGTGGTCGCAAAGTTTCGATATATCTATTTTCCAAGCTTGGATATGAGCACACGCACTAACAACCAATCAGTGAAGGAGATGGCCGAGAGCGAAGGAGACCCGCGCTGCACCTCTGGGTAGAGAGGTAGGACTCAAGGCTGGCTAGGATAATTAGCTTGCACGGCGCTATTTTATATATTTACGTGCCGAGTATGTGTGTGGCGTGAATTCTGATGCCACGGTTATAGTAGTGTGTGGTATACGGTGGACGTTGTTGCAATGTATTGGGGCGGAACAGAGTATTTTAGGGATATTTAGTACATTGGAAACATGGCTGGCTAGGATAATTAGCTTGCACGGCGCAATTGTATAGTTTGGCTGGCTAGGATAATTAGCTTGCACGGCGCTATTTTATATATTTACGTGCAGAGTATGTGTGTGGCGTGAATTCTGATGCCACGGTTATAGTAGTGTGTGGTATACGTTGGACGTCGTTGCAATGTATTGGGGCGGAACAGAGTATTTTAGGGATATTTAGTACATTGGAAATATGGCTGGCTAGGATAATTAGCTTGCACGGCGCAATTTTATAGTTTGGCTGGCTAGGATAATTAGCTTGCACAGCGCTATTTTATATATTCACGTGCCGAGTATGTGTGTGGCGTGAATTCTGATGCCACGGTTATAGTAGTGTGTGGTATACGGTGGACGTCGTTGCAATGTATTGGGGCGGAACAGAGTATTTTAGGGATATTTAGTGGGATACACTGCTCGCTCTGGCTAACTGCTAACGTGCACGGACTGATGACGACATCAACTCGAGACATTCGCAGCAGAAAAACAAGTCTATTAATAGCCCGTCCATCGGCGCCAGGCATAAGAAGTTAATTAAACTTGACAGACATTATATCGACGATAATTATCGATATCGAGTTATATGAAAATAATTTTATAATTTTATCGCGATAACGTTTTTGGCCATATCGCCCAGCCCTAGGTTAGGGTGTAGGAGAGGTGTATGGGGTTAGGGCAGGGGTCGGCAACCTGCAGCTCCGGAGCCGCATGCGGCTCTTTAGCCAATCAGCTGCGGCTCCCTGGCCATCTCTTATTTTGGAGATCGATGTCATACTGTGACACTGAAATGAAAAAAATATTTCATCAACTAAAATATTTAGTCAACAAAAATATTTCATCAACTAAAATATACAGTACGTCACACCCTGCGCCTCTCCCTGCCGTCTGCAAGTGGCTAATCTTGAGTTTCCGACCCCCCAGTAAGCTACCCATGGATAAATCCAAAAAAGGAAAGTCTGAGAAAACGAGGGTTTAATTCAGCGTGGACAGATTACCGTAATTTTCGCACTATAAGCCGCACCTGAATATAAGCCGCAGCAGCTAAATTGAATGATGTGTACATATATAAGCCGCACTGGACTATAAGCCGCAGGTGTTTTAATGTTTAATTACCATATGTAATTAGCATTGGGACACAATACTGTCGGACAAATAACAAGAATTAACTCATTTACAAGTTGTATTAAGTTTAGCAAATAAGGGAACAGATAAATAACATTTCAATGCAGTCAAAAAAGCAATATTTCAATTTTTACATTTTCGGGTTTGGTTACGTCGAGTCACATATAAGCCGCACCGTTATATAAGCCGCAGGGTCGAAAAATGGGGGAAAAAGGCGCGGCTTATAGTCCGAAAATTACGGTAATTTGCTTTCACGACTAACGATGCAGGCTTACCTGTATGCCTGATATGTGGTGCGAAATTTGCGAACAACGAAAAATTTACTTTTTATTTTATAGATTTTACACAAATAAGGGAAGGACTCAAATAGAGCTGCATAGTTCAGGGTTTTATTTCAAAGTAAGTCTACAGATGCCAGTGTTTTTTATCCTTTTCTGTGTTTTATTTCAAAGTAGGTCTACACATGGTAGTCTTTTTTCAAAGTAGACTACTTTTTATTTTATAAATGTTCCACAAATAAGGGAAGGACTCAAAATATACCTGAATAGTTCAGGGTTTATTTCAAAGTCGGTCTACAGACACCAGTGTTTTGTCTCCTCTTATGTGTTTTATTTAAAAATAGGTCTACACAGCAAGTATTTTTTCTCCTCTTCATAAGAGTTTGAGGTTTCCCTTTGTTATAACAGGTAAAAACAGCAATAAAAAGTAAAAATTTCTCTTTTTGTTGCTTTATAATTCCATTAATGCAACAAACTGTGTGCTATAAGTATAAAGTATAATAAATCGCAAATTACTTTGGGTATGCAATTGTCAGGCGTTTTATGCTAAATGTGGGGTATGCTTGGGGATATATAAAACGTTATACACTGTTATCTTCATTTGAACCCTTTCTCTGCCACGCTTATGTACATCCTTTTTTTTATCCACTTTTTCTCCCATTTTCTATATTTTCTCCCATCCCAATTTCGTATCATCCAATTCAACCCTCCCCTGTCACGAACGCTGTTTCTTGCCTCCCACAAGCCGGCTGCAATGTGGACTAAGTCATACATAGCACAAGTCCCCTCCGGTACTTGAGGTAACAGCAGTCGCATCTTTTCACCTGCGCAGCTCGATCTCTCAGTGGCGAGGAGTAACGCGTGGGAGGCTCACGCTGCCCCCGACACTTCCTGATTCTACTGCGCAGGCGCACCAACCGACCTGTAAGAGTCGCTGTCCACAACGCCCGATCCCCACCCATCAGTTTCCCACCCCCTAATACGGCCAATGTGTATTAGTATGAACGACCAGCTAAACTGAAAGCAATGTGGAGCGCTGGGCTCGAACAGGCGAGGCCAGCGTCTCCGCATTCGTGGCGAGCGCCTTGCCCACTACGCCACGTAGCCGCCCGCTTATGTACATCCTTATACCATCCTCTGCCAGCTCTATTTGTCTATGGAGAAGTTCCCCTTCTTTGCAGGGCTATAACTTTTTAAATTGTATTGCTAAATTGACATTACTATGGCCCATTCAACGTCTATTATCTATCGTTTAGGATGTAGCAACGTTCTACTTTTTCATTCACATATTCATACTAAAATACGGTCTAAAGTATAAATATGTTTTTATCGTTTTCTGCAGCATTCTGCAGAACGTGATTTATAGCCCTAAATGCATTATATTGATGATCAAATACAGTTTGATAGCGATCGGCGCCAGATAAAAAATTTCAAATGTACGTGCTTCTAGAAGTTACTACTCATCATCTGATGTTGACCGGATGGGGGGGGTCGTTTATAATTCCGTGGCCAACGTTAGATGATTCATGTAGTGTGGGTGATATGATCATCAGAGCAGTTTGTATCGAACACGGTAATAATAAACCCTGAAACTTACCCCAGTCTCCTCGGGCCGTTGGGCGATGAGCGTGGAGCAAAAAGATTGCCATTATGGGATGTTGAAATATGCGATCCATTTCCAGGTTGTATAATAGTATATACGTCCAAATCATGTTGTTTATCGAGTTATTGGCAACGGATCGCTATCCATTGTGTCGAGCTCGAGTCCCGCGAACGATAGCGAGTGGCCGGACCGAATATGGATGAGCACCAGTTTCCGTTTCCGGTTTGCTGTTTGGGCGATCCGCCGATCGGCCACCAGATGGCGCTCTTGAACCGTTGGAGAGTTGAGAGGAGATCAACAGGGGATCTCAAGACTCCGCGGGTGAAATATGATTGCCATCACAGATTTTTGAAATATTGATCTCAATAACGTGTTACGGCGTCATTGGCAGATTACGCATGGCGGAGAATGACGTGTTA
Organism: Notolepis coatsorum; assembly: GCF_963971535.1. Taxonomy (NCBI): domain Eukaryota; kingdom Metazoa; phylum Chordata; class Actinopteri; order Aulopiformes; family Paralepididae; genus Notolepis; species Notolepis coatsorum. Next base: position 72,699,063 of record NC_140172.1, on the reverse strand, counting down.
CGGCATCCTTGGCGATTAAAGGGTTAAGGGTAAATAGGTTGTGCGGCTCCCTGAGCATTTTATTTTGTGGGAGGGGGGAAAGTGGCTCTTTTGATAGTAAAGGTTGCTGACCCCTGGGTTAGGGTGTATGGGGTACCGTTAGGGTGTATGGGGTTAGGGTGTAGGAGAGGTGTATGGGGTTAGGGTTAAGGTGTATGGGGTTAGGGTTAAGGTGTATGGGGTTAGGGTGTATGGGGTGTGTGGCCTACCGTCTCCCCCTGAGGCCAGCAGCTCTCCGTTGGGACAGAAACGCACCACGTTGACAGCTTTGGTGTGTCTGGCGAGGTTGGACAGGAACTCCACCACAGCCTTCCCATCAGGACCCATCTCCACTCGCCACAGCTGTCACAGCATCAAGATACAGCCGGGTCATTAAAAAAGGCCCCTTAGCCTATTTTTCAACCTTAATCTTATCGTTCTGTTCAATCTGTTGTGAGCAGGACCTGTGTAACCCAACACTGTAACCTGACAGGACCCGTGTAACCTGACACTGTAACCTGACACTATGTAACCTGACACTGTGTAACATGAGATTGTAGGATGAAAATATCTGAGGTACATATTGAGGTACATATTGAGCCGTACTGTATTGTACCCATTCTGCAATCTGTTAAATAAAGTTTTCATTCATTCATTCTTTCAGGTCGCAAAGGAGTATCGTAACGAGCCTGCTAGTCATGCTAAACCGATGGAGCCTGCCAATCCTATACCTTTCCTAACCATGCTGGGTCCCTCCCCCACCAGGCTCCCCACTCCTCTCTTTCCATCTCTATCCCTAAGGCCTAACAAAATTAATAGTTGGTTTCAGGTTGCCGACCGACCCTGCCGATTTAGGTGCGACCCAATATATTTTATGAGTTTTTAGAAAAAATTATATAAAAAAAAAAAAAAAAAAAATTTTTTTTTTTTTTTTTTATAAAGTTTCATAGAAATCTTAGTCAAACATTTAGTATTATGGATATTAAACATGCTGGCAGAGTACATGCATCCATGTTGTTGTGAACATTTTAATTAAATAAAGAAATTCCCTATCCATAGTCGCCGTGGGAAAGAATAAAATAAAAAAAAAAAATAAAATAAATTCCCTACCTACCCATGGCCAAACTGACAACCAACCTGAAACCAACTATTAATTTTGTTAGGCCTAACCCGGTATATATATATATATAGAATATCTCGTTACTTGTGCGATAAACCGTGCCAACTTAATTGCGATTAAGCCTACCCGCATGGCTGAAAATCACTCTGGTTAAATATACAGAGTGCTGGGCGGCTAGGTGGTGCAGTGGGCAAGGCACTCACCACCAATGCTGGAGACGCTGGGTTCGAATCCAGCTCTCCACATTGTTTTCAGTTTGGCTGGTCGTCCGTACTAATACAATTGGCAGTATTAGAGGGTGGGAAAGCTGATGGGTGGGTCCTGGGCGTTGTAAACAGAAAAATACTCCTACAGTTCGGTCGGGGCGCCTGCTCAGCGAAGGAAGGATCTGGAGGGAGGTAGTGTGACCTTCCACACGTTACACTCTCCCAGTGAGAATCTGAGCTGCCAGGCTGGCTGCCGGCTGGCTGCGCATGTGTCGGAGGATAGCATGTGATAGTCTCCGGCCTCTCGGACCAACAGTAGGGGGGGTGCGCAACAACCAGGAAGGGAGTTGGGAATTGGCATAACGACTAACAGTGGGATGGGAGAAAAATCGGAAAAAGAGGAGGGGGAAAAAGATAATAAAAAATAAAAAAAATATATATACAGAGTGCTTGAAGGTTGGCCTTATCAACATTCGCTCTCTGCCAACCAAAGCTCTTCTGGTAAATGAACTGATAACAGACCATAGTCTTGACTTATTGGCCCTCACTGAGACATGGCTTAAACCTAATGACTTTTTGCCCTTAAACGAGGCTTCACCCCCTAGTTTTAGCAGCTCTCATATCGCACGCACCTCCAAAAAAGGAGGCGGAGTTGCTCTAATTTTACGACTCTAAGCACAACTTTATATCCGATGCAAACTGTAAGTTTTCCTCTTTTGAGGTGCTTCTGATGCATCCCTCTCCCCCTAACAGAAAGTGTGACTGTCTGATTTCTTTTTTTTTTTTATGTTTTTGGTAGATATTTTTTATTGTTTTTCTCCGGGCAGTCCGGCAGAGAGAGAGAGGTAGTATTAATGGGAGATAGAGGGGGAAGACATTCGGCAAAGGTCGCCGGGTCCGGGAGTCGAACCCAGGACGGCCGCGTTGCACCGCAGCGCTGTACGTGGTGCGCCACCCTGGCGCCCAGATTTCGAACCCCACTGCATCCTTTGTAATGGCTGTCCTTTATCGCCCCCCAGGTCCTTACTCCCTCTTCCTAGATGAGTTTTCCACTTTCATCTCTGAGCTTGTTACTTTACGCGCTCAGATAACATTAATTGTTGGTGATTTTAACATTCATTCCAACAAAACTCTAGATCCCCTAAACAAGGCTTTTACTGAAATCATTGACTCTGTTGGTCTCACTCAAATCATTCACCAACCCACTCACTGTGGTGGGAACACCCTTGACTTAGTCCTAGCCTGTGGTCTCACTGTGTCAGATTTGACTGTTTCTCCTTATGTTCCTGCTCTCTCAGACCACTACCTCATCAAATTTAAAATAGATTTGACAGTTCCTCGCCCAGACAGTGCAGAATCCTACATGAGCTGTCTCCCTGTCTCGGAGTGATGACCGGAGTGTTGGACGACGACGTCCCGTGATGAAGACCGGGAGGACGCGACCCTCTTTGCGCCGCCCCTGTGCCTCAAATAGATCCGCTATCAGCTCTATCTTTAATCTTTCAAAATGTTCAGTTGCTATCGCTATCAGCTCTATCTTTAATTTTTCACTACACACATGAGTGCATGCCTACCAACTGTTCGCCTGTTTTTACTGCAACACTACTATCACCGACATCTAAGAAGGGAGATCCCCCCTTGAATGGCCCTTCTAAGATTTCTCTCCTCCACATTGCCTGTGGTGCATATTTTCCTATTGCTAGGTTTTAGTGAGTTTTTCCGTGGGGTATGTCTGGGAGTGTTGCATTTATTTAGCATTTATTTAAAAAAATTTGGACCTTATGGTGTTCTTGTTTTGTTCTTTACTTATTGTGATGTTTCTTCCTGACTTGTTTAAAGAAGACGTGTACGGCCCATGGGGACATTAATGTGTGTCGGGCCTTATAAATAAATTATTTTCTTTTTTATCTACTTTTTCTCCCATCCCCGATTTCGTATTGTCCAATTCTACCCCCCCCCCCCCCCCCTGTCTCGAACGCTGTTAAGCCATGCCTCCCACAAGCCGGCTGCAATGTGGACGAAGCCTTGCATCACGTGTCCCCTCCGGTACTCGAGGAGGCAGCCGTCGCATCTTTTCACCTGCACAGCGCGATCTCTCAACGGCGAGGGTCTGCGTGGGAGGGACACGCCGCCCTCGTCGCTCCCTGATTCTACTGCGCAGGCGCACCAACCGACCTGTAGGAGTCGCTGTCCACAACGTCCGATCCCCACCCACCAGCTTCCCACCCCCTAATACTGCCAATTGTATTAGTATGAACGACCAGCCAAGCTGGTAGCAACGCAGAGAGCTGGGCTTGAACCCAGCATCTCCTGCGTTGGTGGCGAGCGCCTTGCCCACTGCACCACCTAGCCGCCCTTCAAATAAATTTGATTTGATTTGATATTAACGCCTCCACTGTTGTTAAATGCGGCAAACACCCTCTCTCCCTTCCTCTGGCCCCCTTGATCTCTTCACAGATAAACTTAACGCCGCCCTTCGTAGCACGCTCGACATTGTCGCTCCCCTTAAGCCTAAAACGTGCTCCGCAAAAACAAACTCCCTGGTTTACGGAGGAAACTCGCACCTTTAAAAAAACATGCCGCAAACTTGAACATAAATGGCGTTCGACCAAACTCGAAGTGTACCACCTTGCCTGGAATGATAGTTTATATAATTACAAGGCACTCTCACTTGGAACGCCAGCTCCACACATCAGGAACGCCAGCTCCATACACATTTTTAAAGGAAAATTTAAAACGTACCTATACAATCTAGCTTACAAATAGTGTACCATGCCTTAGGTTAGGGAAAGCGAGTATCTTATTGAAATGTTTTTATTATTATGTTTTTATTTTTTATGTATTGATCTTTTACTGAAATGTTATTTTACTGTACTTTGCCTATTGCCGTACTTTTATTACTGTTGTCTTATTAATGTGATGCTTTATTTTTAGTACCCGGAGCTGCTAACTGGCTAACGTTATGAGAGCTAACGTTGCTACCTGCTGTACCCGGAGCTGCTCGCTGGCTGACGTTATGAGAGCTAACGTTGCTACCTACTGTACAAGTGCATTGGTTTAGTGCACTTCCTACTTCCGGTTGCTGCTAAACAAGTACAAGTGCATTGGTTTAATGCATTTCCTACTTCCTAACTGGCTAACGTTATGAGAGCTAACGTTGCTACCTACTAGATATTGGTTTAGTGCACTTCCTACTTCCAGTTGCTGCTAAACAAGTACAAGTGCATTGTTTTAGTGCATTTCCTACTTCCTAACTGGCTAACGTTATGAGAGCTAACATTGCTACCTACTAGATATTGGTTTAGTGCACTTCCTACTTCCAGTTGCTGCTAAACAAGTACAAGTGCATTGGTTTAGTGCATTTCCTACTTCCTAACTGGCTAACGTTATGAGAGCTAACGTTGCTACCTACTGTACACATGCATTGGTTTAGTGCATTTCCTACTTCCGGTTGCTACTGTGTTTGTGCGGACCTGTTCTCCCAAACTTTCTTGACTGTTTTCATTTTTACGTTATTTTTTTCTTAAAAAAATAATATTTTTTAAACATTGATCTTAACTGATCACTGTGACTTTATTGCTTTTATCGTTATATATGCCTATGTTTGTGTACAGCACTTTGAGCTACATGACATGTATGAAAGGTGCTTTATAAATACTTACTTAATTCTTACTTACTTGCCAAAACCTCATATTTTTTCAGGCTCATCAACGAAAACAAAAACTCAAAGTTTCTGTTTGACAGTTGCTAAACGTACTCAGAAACAACCAACTGCGCTAAAGCATGTGTTCTCGGCTAACAAATTCATTAAATTATTTACCAAGAAAATGTATCAGTCATAGGAGATGAAATTATTGGCTTACTCAACAATCAGAGTCCCTCCCAACCTCTGATGGGCTCTGCCCCTGACTTTGAATCCAGCCATACGCTATGCTGCCTTGAAAACGTCTCACTTAGTGCCCTCTCTAAACTGGTTGGTGCGGCTAAACCCTCAACCTGTTTGTTTGACCCTCTTCCAGCAACTCTTATCAAAAAACTCTTCCCAACTCTAGGCCCTGCCCTACTCAATATCTTGAACACCTTTGTCTACTGGCGTGGTGCCCTTGGCCTTCAAATCAGCCGTCATTAGCACTACTTAAAAAAACTAACCTTGACCCTCTAATCTTGAAAAACGACAGACCTATCTCCGATTGTGGCAACGCAATTTACCGACAATCAATCAAATAATAATCTTAATGAATCTTTTTAATCTGGTTTTATCTTTTTTTGACTGTATGAAGCACAATCTTAGGGGGGGGGTCATACATAACCAAGCATTTCACTGTAATGTACATGTACTTCATATGTGACAAATAAAACAAAACTTGAACTTGGCTAGATGTGAACACTGTCAATCACACCATTCTGATTGACAAGCTAAAAGCAATAGGTTTTGATAGTTTATCAGTGAGCTGGATACAATCCTACCTGGAGGGGAGAGAACAGATGGTGGAGGTAAACGGTACCCTATCCCCCCCCCTCACAGTGAGCTGTGGTGTTCCACAAGGAAGCATACTAGGACCGCTACTATTCCTAATTTATGTAAATGACATGTCGTCAGCTTGTGACTGCAACTTGTTCCTGTTTGCGGACGACTCAGCCCTGCTGGTCTCTGACAAGAACAAGTTACAGGTTGAAAAAGCCCTCAGCTCGGAACTAGGCAAAATCTGCATATGGCTCGCCGACAACAAACTATCATTACACATGGGCAAAACAGAGTCCATACTCTTCGGTTCAAATAACAAACTCAGCAAGACCGACGGCTTCTCGGTTACAGTGGGTGACAATATTGTCACAAGGAAAGATGAAATTACCTACCTAGGTTCCATCCTAGAGGCTAATCTTTACCAACAAACTCGATTCTTGTACCGGATCTCCTCTCTGGTAAACAAGAATACCCTGAAGACTCTGGCAGGAGCACTCATTCAAGGGTACTACGACTATGCTTGCACCTCATGGTACCAAAGCACCTCAAAGGCACTAAAAAACAAATTACAAACATCTCAAAACAAGCTAGTCAGACTACTGCTTGACCTGACTCCTAGAACCCACCTCACCCCGGCCCACTTTCACAACCTAGGATGGCTTAGAGTAGACGACAGAGTACAGCAACTTGCAATGGGCCTGGTCTACAAGATACACTACGCGACCAAGGTACCCATGTACATGTCAAAATACTTCCCAAAGGTCAGTGAATACCACGGTCGATCACAACACCAGAGGGAGCTCCACAAATCATGTTAAACCCAGATTCGGCTCAAACAAGGGACTAAACACGTTTCGCAATTATGCCACATCAATGTGGAACGCCCTACCCAAAGCTGTAAAGGAATGTGAATCACTACCCACTTTCAAAAACACTCTCAAAGAACACCTACGGGAGACTGCAATTCGAAACTGGCCCCTACAAATGTCTTAACCCAGTTGTACAGTAAATTACCAAGTATGGCTTTGTCAGTATTCCAATGTACAGTGTAAACAAGACGAAAGTCTTTCTCTGGTCTGCATCCCCTTAACAATTGTATGTATTGAGCTGTACTGTACTGTACCCATTCTGCAATCTGTTAATAAACTTTTCAATCAATCAATCAATGTGTATTTATGTTGCAGCCCTGGGTGCCTCACCCTGACGGTGGTGTCTACTCCAGCTGTAGCCAGCCGGTGGGTCCGTCCCTCAGAGCTGTGCTGGAAGTCCAGACTGTAGACTGGCTCTTTGTTGTGCCATGCGATCTCACACGTTACCACCTTCATTCTGACACTCGCTTCTATGGAAATAACACAAATACAAGGTTAGCTATATCATTTTAAGTAAATGATTAGCTAATCGATGACAATTAACTAAACTAGGTTATTTAGTAAACACACTGACGTGCTGCTGACAGTATACGGGTACAGATACGTCAAGCGTCCAACAACACAACAATGGCCATGGCTGAACTTAAAGTTAACTATTTGGCGAATAGCTCGACTCATTCATAGTTTTTTAGTAGCTAACCTAGCTAACTGGTAACGTTAGCTACGAGTTGGAGCCCGGGCTCCAGTTAGTTAGCTAGGAGTTCTGGCGTCCCGATTAGCGAATGGATAGGACAGCAGATGCTGCGGTAATATACAACGTCAGCGAACGATACTTGCTCACAATATAAATGAATGAAAACCATACCTGTTATTCTCGTTGGTGTTAGTTGAAAATTCTGGAAGTGATCCTGCACTGAACAGATGAAAACTGCACTGGATTTCCCGCGTACACTTCGCTCAAAACTTCCGGTGTAGGAAGCTACGGCTATTGGATGAAAACATTACGGGGAGGCGCGAGGTGCGTCCCTACCGCAATACTTCCGGTATTCTGAAATCATGGGGGGGGGGAGAAAATGAATGAATGTGATACTCTGGATGTGTGCTTAGCTGGAGCTGAGGATGCTGAAAAGATTCTTATTGGGGAATCGGGGATTGTAACACGGATATGCAACAAAAAGATGCACCCGTCTTCAAATCCTTCAATAGGTTTTGTGATCTGCACAGCCTCAGCCAGCTGATCACCCAACCCACACGTATGTGAATCAACTCAGACTACCATTGCCCTCATCCTGACCTCTGACAAGTCCAAGATCTCCAATAAAGGGGTTATAGCATGCGGGTTAAGTGATCATTATATGATATTCTGTACCCGCAAAAAGCTAAAACAAAAGGCCGGTTGTCACAAAACAGTCACATCTAGAGACCTCAAAACCTACTCTAGCGAGGCCTTTAACCTTGAACTGGAGAGTCTGGACTGGTCAGATGAGCTCAATGGTACACTGGTTGAAGAAACATGGCTTGGTTTCAAAACCAAATTTTCAACAACACTAAACGACATGGCCCCCCTAAGAACCACCAGGGTAAAAAATCACGCTGATTGATTGATTGAATTGATTGAAAACTTTATTAACAGATTGCAGAATGGGTACAGTACAGTACAGCTCAATACATACAATTGTTAAGGGGATGCAGACCAGAGAAAGACCTTCGTCTTGTTTACATCAGGGTCCCCCATTTTCAATTCATCATAACATATATGACATACATGACATACAGATAGACAGTACTGCTACATCTATACATTTATGACATACCAGATTTGCAAATACAGTACTGTTTGTGATACGAAAAAAGTCCAGAAAAGAGAGTATATACATTTGACGTAGAAACTGTACATTGGAGGAGGTTGGGTAAGTGGGGGGGGGTGGTGGGGGACACTGTACATTGGAGGTGGTTGGGTGGGTGGGGGGGGGGGGGGTTGGGTAGGAGGGGTGGGTGGGGGACACTGTACAACTGAATAAGCAAAACTGTACATTGGAATATTGACAAGACCATACTTGGTAATTTACTGTACATTGGGGGGGGGGTTGTGTTAGGACTTTACAGGGGCCAGTTTCGAATTGCAGTCTCCCGTAGGTGTTTTTTGAGAGTGTTTTTGAAAGTGGGTAGTGATTCACATTCCTTTACAGCTTTGGGTAGGGCATTCCACATTGATGTGGCATAATTGCGAAACGTGTTTAGTCCCTTGTTTGAGCCGAATCTGGGTTTAACATGATTTGTGGAGCTCCCTCTGGTGTTGTGATTGTGGTATTCACTGACCTTTGGGAAGTATTTTGACATGTACATGGGTACCTTGGTCATGTAGTGTATCTTGTAGACCAAGCCCATTGCAAGTTGCCATTTTGTCACAGGAAAGATTTGCCTCTAGGATGGAACCCAGGTAGATAATATTGTCACCCGCTGTAACTGAGAAGCCGTCGGTCTTGCTGAGTTTGTTATTTGAACCGAAGAGAATGGACTCTGTTTTGCCCATGTGTAATGATAGTTTGTTATCAGCGAGCCATGGATGCACTCCGAAATATTGGCTGCTATGAAAACCAGAGACAAAAAATGCTCTGAGTTTCGTAAAAGTCAGTCAAAGCTTACAAAAAGCACGAGCAGTGAACTCCAAGCCCACGTGACTGAACTCAAACTGGAAAGAAACAGACAAAGAAACGACAAAAACTCCATGATCAAAACTGCAAAAAAGTATTTCATCAATGAAAAAACTGAGGAAAACAAAAATAAACCATGTGAACTTTGGAAATTACTCAATAATCAACTAGGCTGCAGTAAAAAACTTAAAACCAGATTCTCAAACATAAACATAAAGACGGACAACACGCTAATCACAGACAAGCTGGATGTAACCAATTACTTAAACATTTTCTTCACAAACATAGCCACAACACTGGTAAACAAACTACCCTCCCACTCAGGGCATTATGGGGTTGAACACATAGTAGCTTACTACAAAAACCTAGGGGTCCGCAAAGACGACTTCAACTGGAAATGGTAACAACAGATGAATTCCAAATATCGATCGCGTTTATTGATCCAATGCTGGGTTGTCGAAAGACATATTCCACGCTGTTCTGATGGTGGGCGATGACTGCAATAGGCTCGGATTACATGCCTGACAAGTAAAATGTGGAATCCGGACTCTTTTTTCCCCATCCATTTCATTCAGTCCAATCCAATGGGGTGCAATACCATCCGGAGAGATGATAGGGGGCGGTATTTTCCCTGTTCGAGCTCAGACAGATCCCCACTGGTAACGTGAGGCTAGATAGATGAAAAATGAATGGAAATCGATAATAAAATAAAATAACGATTACAAACGAGACTTCTCGTCGGTTGGCACTCAACGGTTGGCATGAACTAACAAGAATTCTCGTCGCTGGCACTCAAAGTGTTAATGATGCCACGTGCACGCGCACTCCCGGGCGTGTGCATGCACTCCCGCATGCACTCCCGCGCATAAATGTTCCCTCGCGTACGTGTAACGGAGGTACCGCGTGTCTATCCACAGTCACGATGGACAGTGTAGTGAAGTGGCTGTGGCTAATTGCCTCTACAAATGGAATGTAACACATTAATTTTCATTCACACGTTTTGTGTGAATGTATCTGAGAACGTATTTTAACACACCTGACGACCTGCGCTATTGTTGCATGCGCTGCACTCGACTGATACACCAACTCGCTAAGTATACCCACCTGGCTACTTTGCATAACAATAGCGCCGGTCGTCAGGTGTGTTCAAATACGTTACACCAACTCGCTAAGTATACCCACCTGGCTACTTTGCATAACAATAGCGCAGGTCGTCAGGTGTGTTCAAATACGTTCTCAGATGCATTCACACAAAACGTGTGAATGAAAATTAATGTGTTACATTCCTGCAAACCCGTCCCATGAGCAACGCACCCCTGCATGTGCTGCACTGCACACATGCTGCAAAGAACCATCACAGTCTGCCTTGAGGACAGAACTCTGCCATTTGAAAGAGATTTGGCCCGATCCATAGATGTGCAAGTTGGCTATAATAAGGTAATTTATAGGCCTCATATTCTATATCTACAAAACCTTCTGTTTAATCATCTTCCTATTATTCATTTCCTTAGATCTTTTGTACACGTACTCTAAAGAAGGTACTGAATAAGCTCTGTGGCAGTTTTTCATGTCTGGTCATTTTTAGCATGATGTTATTCACTGTCAAAGATGCAAAGAAAATTCCTAATTCATATTCTCCTTTGTTTCATCACAATTTAAGCAAGCCTATACACAATATTTCTGACACTGGGAATACATTACATGAGGTCCATAGATGTTCCTAGATACCAATGCAAATGGACCTTGTAGAAGTGGAGCAATCTTCCATTTATTTAGGTATGTATTTTAGGTGGATTTTCAGAAAATAGGGCTTGGGCTCAAGCGGTTAACTTACCACTACAGAGACAAACCATACTCTTCCACAGGTCCAGTTAACTAACCACTACAGGGACAAGCCGTACTCTGACAGGTCCAGTTAACTAACCACTACAGGGACAAGCCGTACTCTGACAGGTCCAGTTAACTAACCACTACAGGGACAAGCCGTACTCTGACAGGTCCAGTTAACTAAACACTACAGGGACAAGCCGTACTCTGACAGGTCCAGTTAACTAAACACTACAGGGACAAGCCGTACTCTGACAGCTCCAGTTAACTAACCACTACAGCCAGGGACAAGCCGTTTGAGTGAAATGGTGATTAACTAATGAATTACATGCATTGCTGGGCGGCTGAGTGGCGCAGTGGGCAAGGCGCTCGCCACTAACGCAGGAGATGCTGGTATCGAGCCCAGCTCTCGCCGTTGCTACCGGCTTGGCCGGCCATCATACTAACACAATTGGCAGTGTTAGAGGGTGGGAAAGCCGGTGGGTGGGGATTGGACGTTGTGGACAGCGACTCCTACAGGAAGTATCAGGGGCAGCTTGAGCCTCCCACACGTTACTCCTCGCCACTGAGAGTTCGAGCTGCTGTGGTGAAAAGATGCGACAGGCTGCCTCCTTGTGTACCGGAGGGGACACGTGATGCAAGGCTTCTATATCCTCACTACAGCCGACCAGTGGGAGGCATAGGCTAGCAACGTTCAAGACAGGGGAGGGAAGAATTGGAAATACGAAATTGGGATGGGAGAAAAAATAGAAAAATGGGGAGAAAAAGTGGATAAAAAAACAAAACAAAAAAGAATTACATGCATTGCTCTTGTTCAATAAATGTTGGAACTTTTCTTACTTTAATCCGTTTCTGTCATTCATTTGATGAATTACACGGGGATAGCCCAAGATTCTGAAGAGTTTCCCTTTAGCTGGTGGCGTAGTCAAAAGTGCAAATGACATGTCGTCAGCTTGTGACTGCAACTTGTTCTTGTTCACAGACGACTCAGCCCTGCTGGTCTCTGACAAGAACAAGTTACAGGTTGAAAAAACCCTCAGCTCGGAACTAGGCAAAATCTGCATATGGCTTGCTGATAACAAACTATCATTACACATGGGCAAAACAGAGTCCATTCTCTTCGGCTCAAATAACAAACTCAGCAAGACCGACGGCTTCTCAGTTACAGTGCGTGACAATATTGTCACAAGGAAAGATGAAATTACCTACCTGGGCTCCATCCTAGAGGCTAATCTTTCCTGTGACAAAATGGCATCCAATGTAATAAAAAAAGTCAACCAACAAACTAGATTCTTGTACCGGATCTCCTCTCTGGTAAACAAGAATACCCTGAAGACTCTGGCAGGAGCACTCATACAAGGGTACTACGACTGTGCTTGCACCTCGCACCTCAAAGGCGCTAAAAACAAAATGACAAACATCTCAAAACAAACTGGTCAGACTACTGCTTGACCTTACTCCTAGAACCCACCTCACCCCTGCCCACTTTGACAACCTAGGATGGCTTAGAGTAGACGACAGAGTACAGCAACTTGCAATGGGCCTGGTCTACAAGATACACTACACGACCAAGGTACCCATGTACATGTCAAAATACTTCCCAAAGGTCAGTGAATACCACGATCACAACACCAGAGGGAGCTCCACAAATCATGTTAAACCCAGATTCGGCTCAAACAAGGGACTAAACACGTTTCGCAATTATGCCACATCAATGTGGAACGCCCTACCCCAGTGGTTCTCAAACTGTGGTACGCGTACCACTAGTGGTACTTGGTGGTACTGCTGGTGGTACTTGAAAACATTTCCAAAAAAGCACAAAAAAAAATTAAAAAAATTAGGCCACTGAACTTAGAAGCAGGCCAGGCCAGTGTTTCTGGTTGCGGCGGCGCGATAGTTAGATAACCTAAGTGGGGAACAACCAGGAGATCACTGTGACAGAGAGTAATGCAGTCTAAACAGTCATAAATCTTTAATTCAACTTCAGCCCTGATCATAACCATTTATTTTTTGTAATGTCAGATAAAAAATGAAGTACTCCCACTTTTCTGAAAAGAGTTGGTGTTAAATCTGACATTACAAAAAATCCATCAAAATCTGTGTTGCTGCTAATCATTGACACATGCCTAGCCTGTAATAATCCCCCCCAGAAAAATGTACTTTGCATTTGATATATTGAAAATATTTTACTTTTTTGTGTTTTTTTAACAATAATTTGTGATGCCATCACACAAACTGGCATTTAAAGGGTAAACATTCAAAAATGTATTGAATATGTGTTTTCTTTTCTTTTTTACAATAATTTGTGATGCCCATCACAAACACTGGCATTTAAAGGGTAAAAATTCAAAAATTCCTGCACCAGAATGCAGGAAATTAAGTTTTTGTAACAAAATAATTGTGTGCGTGTGTGAGAGAATGACGGACAATTGCTTGCTGTGTGAGAGAGAGAGATAGAGAGAATTAAGTAAATTTGCTGAAATACAGTTGTTCTTAATTTTCTCACTTGCTATGTGAGAATGTTAGTTATTATGTTCTCAATGCCCCTTGAATTGTATGAGTTGTGTGGAAGCGTTTGCTAGTTCTAGTGCTATCCCTTTGTACATTGTGGCTGTGTCTGACAAAAGTTGACAATAAATAATGGTATTAGGAATACATTTGCCTCCTGCGTGAACTGTGCATAGCTGAATAGACTGTATTTTAACGCCGGTCATATGGTGGTACTTGGAGAGCCAGCTACGTTCTCAGGTGGTACTTGGTGTAAACAGTTTGAGAACCACTGCCCTACCCAAAGCTGTAAAGGAATGTGAATCACTACCCACTTTCAAAAACACTCTCAAAGAACACCTACGGGAAACTGCAATTCGAAACTGGCCCATGTAAATGTCCTACCGGCAGGGGTCGGCAACATGCAGCCTCGAGGCCGCATGCGGCTCTTTAGCCAATCAGCTGCGGCTCCCTGGCCCAAAAAAGTTTTTTTTTTTTTTTTTGGAGATCGATGTCATACTGTGACAGTGAAATGAAAAAATATTTCATCAACTAAGATATTTAGTCAACAAAAGGCTTACATGTATGCCTGATATGTGGTGCGAAATTTGTGAACAACGAAAAATTAACTTTTTATTTTATAGATTTTCCACAAATAAGGGAATGACTCTAATAGAGCTGCATAGTTCAGGGTTTTATTTCAAAGTAGGTCTACAGATACCAGTGTTTTGTCTCCTCTTCTGTGTTTTATAAAAAAAATAGGTCTACACAGCCAGTATTTTTTCTCCTCTTCATAAGAGTTTGAGGTTTTCCTTTGTTATAACAGGTAAAAACAGCAATTAAAAAGTCAAAATTTTTCAATTGTTGCTTTATAATCCCATTAATGCAACAAACTGTGTGCTATAAGTATAAAGTATAATAAATCGCTAATTACTTTGGGTATGCAATTGTCAGGCGTTTTATGCTAAATGTGGGGTATGCTTGGGGATATATAAAACGTTTTATACAACGGCATGCAAATTTCTCGATTCTGATTGGCTGAAACAGTCATTTTACACGTCTTTATTGGCAACAATTCCACGCTGCTGGCCCAGGACCCGCCCACAACCGACCCACATCACATCACTCCGCCGGATCACAAGAAGGTGGCCAATAATCTTTACAAATGGATATGTTGATGGCGACTAAACGACTAAATATCAAGCGATTCTGTCACAGCGAATGTCTTAGTCGTTTAAACAATGTTGGATGATGTAATTGATGGGTCTTGAATCATTCTGTAACAAAAGAAAAATCGCGGATTGATTGATGGATTAATTTGCGATTTTTTTTCAATTTATTTTTCCTTTCGACTGTCAGCGCTCGCTCTAGTCTCCACCCACCGCCACACACCCCCCCCCCCACACACATACACACACACACGCACGCACACACACACTCTGCCTGCAACGCGGGGGATAGTCAGAGAGCTGGGTGCTGCGCTGTTCTAAGTGAGCATGGCCTATTGAGTTGATTGATTGATTGATTGCTAATTTTATTACTGTACGCTTGGTTTCCAACTGGTTAAGTTTAGGCCCTCTACAGTAGGTTTAAAAAAAAAAAAAAAAAAGAATAGGGCGAAGAAAACGTTTTTTTCCTATAGGGCAAAGAAGACTTTTTAATTTGTTTTACCTACTTTATATAGAAGCATCTAAGAATGAAGTTCTATGGAAAGTAGGTCTGCATTCCCTTAACAATTGTGTGTATTGAGCCGTACTGTATTGTACCCATTCTGCATCTGGTAATAACATTTTCAATCAATCATTCCAATAATACACAGTTGGATGTGTTAGTTGGTTGGATGCACTTCAAGCTGCTTCCACATGAGGCAACTTCTCTCAATCATTCCAATAATACACAGTTGGATGTGTTAGTTTGGTTGGATGCACTTCAAGCTGCTTCCACATGGAGGCAACTTGTCTTTTTTGTAGTTGTGGGAACTACTTTTTCTGGCGGATGGTTTTTTCAATAAATCTTCGATTAATGTGTGTTTATTGTATAGAAATAAGGTTGGATGAATCTGGCAGTTGTATAAAAGCTTTACACCACTTGCAGTCGTGATTTGTGAACAATAAACCATGCCTAGGGGGGTCTAACGACCACCCCTAGGCATGGTTTATTGTTCACAAACCACTCCTGCGCGTGATGTAATGCTTAAATACACTGTGTTATCTTCATTTTAAGGGTAAATAGGTTGTGCGGCTCCCTGAGCATTTTATTTTGTGGGACGGGGGAAAAGTGGCTCTTTTGATAGTAAAGGTTGCTGACCCCTGTCCTAACCCAACCCCCTCCAATGTACAGTAAATGACCCAAGTATGGTTGTCAATATTCCAATGTAGTTTTGCTTGTACAGTTGTACAGTGTCCCCCCCCCCACCGAACCACCTCCAATGTACAGCCCCCACCCACCTACCCAACCTCCCCCAATGTAGTTTTTACGTCAAATGTATATACTCTTTTATGGACTTTGTATCACAAACAGTACTGTATTTGCAAATCTGGTATGTCATAAATGTAGCAGTACTGTCTATCTGTATGTCATGTATGTCATATATGTCCTGATGAATTGAAAATGGGGGACCCTGATGTAAACAAGACGAAAGTCTATCTCTGGTCTGCATCCCCTTAACAATTGTGTGTATTGAGCTGTACTGTATTGTACCCATTCTGCAATCTGTTAATAAAGTTTTCAATCAATCAATCAAAACCCAATCGCATGTGGCTACATAGATGTGCACAAAATATTAAATCAACTCACTAACTTACAACTCTGTCGAAAGGCACCGAAATAAAAGTAGTGTCCTACATAATCACATGACCATTCCATGAATCCACTTTGTAAGAGCGTGTGGCATATACATCTATACAGTGGTCGATTATTGCTTGATTTAAAACATTTATAATAATTTCAGCATCACTTGGTTTTCGGGCAAAAACCAAATAAACAAAGTCATGGAAAAATAAAACGTTCCTCATTAAATTCTAGCAATGCATTCTGAATCTCTACTTCTCAAAGAATAAAAACAGACAAGATGTATAATAAAATATATTTTCATCGAACACTCATCATACATACAAAATTGCATACTGTACAAAAAAAAGACAATCTTTTGTCATCGTGAAAAAACAGGCAATGAGAATCAACGCCCCCTTGAAAACTGAAATAGCATTTTGTGGTATTTTGTTTGGAAGACCCACCTAGACAGACACCACTGAGGATGAAGAGGTAATGAAAGTGTTTACATCATTACAGTAACACGCTTCTGAATTATTGGCCTCTCTGATGCATAGAGGGGGAGGGGCTTCTGGGTTGGGGTCAATTCATTTTCAATTCAGTAACAAATTCAGGAGACAGTGTTTTTAAAATCACACTTTTGCCATGGGAAGGATGTCTCTTCCAATCTATTTGTACTCGAGTACCGGTACATATGCTGTATCCTTAGCAAATAAAGTAAGTTATATTCATATTTTGGACTGATTGAATTGAGAGTGAAGTGACCCCAACCATGTGAGGAAGAAGTCATGACCTTGTAGACAGGTTTATTCTGCAACACCATAACCCCAGATACGCACACAACCAGGGGAAGGGGAACCAGGAAGCTAAAGGTGGACATTAGACAAAGTTTATAAAAAAAATAAAAATAAAAAAATTAGTAAACTGCACAAATTAGTTTGGTCTGGAACAAAGGAGGGGTCTGGTAATTGCTCATCGTTGCTGAGAACTAATTATCCAGTGTGATCTGCAGAGTTCTGGAGATATCTGCCTACAATGGGAGCTGAATGAATCGCAGGTTTGTGATGCTCAAAGCAAATCACACAATCTATCTGGATGGACAGACAGCACTATAGTAAACTCTCTGGACAGACAGCACTATATTAAATAATTTAGCGAATACCCGCCATTTTGAATTAGTGGCCGTCGCCAGTTGTAGTCATATGAGGAGAGGGCATCCAGAGCTCTCAATGAGCGTTGAAAATTCGAAAAACGGTTCTTCATGCACGCCTGGAGATACTAAATCCAAATTGAACTCCGCCATTTGAAAGAAGAGATTTGGCCCGATCCATAGATGTGCAAGTTGGCTATAATAAGGTCATTTATAGGCCTGGTATTCTATAATAATATTTCAAATAGCATGTGTACGGATGGCAGAATTCAGTACTGTATCTACAAAACATTATGTTTAATCATCTTCCCTTTATTCATTTGCTTAGATTCTTTGTACACATGATCTCAAGAAGGTGCTGAACGAGTTCAGTGGCAATTTTTCATGTCTGGTCATTTTTAGCATGGTGTTATTCACTGTTAAAGATGCAAAGAAAAATCATAATCTATATTCTCCTTTGTTTCATCACAATTTACTCAAGCCTAGTAACAGACACAATATTTCTGACACTGGGAATACATTCACTGAGGTCCATAGATGTCCCTAGATACCAAGAACATGCAAATGGACCTACCTTGTAGAAGTGGAGAAATCTTCCATTTACTTAGGTATGTTGTTAACAGGTTAATAATACTGTATTAGCTGTGATTTACCAACACTATTGCCCTCTGTGCTGCACGCCTGGCTGTGAATTATACCCTGAACTCTTCTGATGCAGGTGCTTGGGTTGTTAGACCCTAAACTCTTCTGATGCAGGGTGCTTAGGTTGTTAGACCCGGAACTCTTCTGATCCAGGGTGCTTGGGTTGTTAGACCCGGAACTCTTCTGATCCAGGGTGCTTGGGTTGTTAGACCCTGAACTCTTCTGATGCAGGTGCTTGGGATGTTATACCCTTGTTTTGACCAGGAAACAGAGAGGAAGGTAGCTACCATTACCGAACTCCAGACAATCCATGGTTGAGGGACACACTACAGTCCAGCCTCTTCATCACTATAGTCCAGCCTCTTCATCACTACAGTCCAGCCTCTTCTTCACTACAGTCCAGCCTCTTCATCACTACAGTACAGCATCTTCATCACTACAGTACACAGCCTCTTCTTTACTACAGTACAGCCTCTTCTTCACTACAGTACAGCCTCTTCATCACTACAGTACAGCCTCTTCTTCACTACAGTCAAGCCTCTTCATCACTACAGTCCAGCCTCTTCTTCACTACAGTCCTGCCTCTTCTTCACTAAAGTCCAGCCTCTTCATCACTACAGTCCAGCCTCTTCTTCACTACAGTCCAGCCTCTTCATCACTACAGTCCAGCCTCTTCATCACTACCCATACTGATTCAGGTACTAGACTAAGCCTCTTCTTCACGACCCATATTACTGATTCAGGTACTAGACTAAGCCTCTTCTTCACGACCCATACTGATTCAGGTACTAGACTAAGCCTCTTTATCACGACCCATACGGATTCAGGTACTAGACTAAGTACTGATTCAATAGGAAGTAACAATTCATTATATAACTTTTCTGAATAATACTGACTAATCCCGCAGACCTATCCTGTTCTCTATTGCAGTTCCAATTCACCACAGTCATCCAGGAAATACTTACTGCTAATATTGTTTGAAACTTGTATAATAAATTGATAAATCTAGTGATCTTTGCACACATTTTCCAGAGTGAATCTCTTTAGTTTTAACAGGATTGTGTAATCTTCAAAGTGTAACTAGTGGGAAGACATGAGGGGGTTAGGTGTAGAGATGCTGCTAAGACATTTACAGTTGTTTCTTTTAAAGATGTTTGGTGGTAAAACCAAACCAAACTAATTGTTTTTAAATATACAATGTAAAATGTTTTTAAGTGATAAAACATGTGTAGAGTTTACAGTGTAAAGTAGCTTCTGTTTTGCTGCATTTATATATCAACATGAAATAAAAAAGGACTATTATGTACAAATGTAAAAAATAAATTTTAATTAAAAGAAAATGTAAAGTTAATCTTTCACCGTGTATAAAGATCTTTATAAATTACATATAAATACAAGGTAGCAGTAGAACATCTGTTAAAATGTTCCCTCAGCATAAGGGGCTAACACGTGGAACATCTGTTAAAATGTCCCCTCAGCATAAGGGGCTAACACGTGGAACATCTGTTGAAAGTAAAGGATTCTTGTATAGGAGGAATATTTTCATCACTTTCCATCAAAAGTGCCTTAAAATACCTTCATTGCATACGTCACATTTTCAGTCTGGGTGGAATCCTTAAACATGGCAGTACCAAGTACTATCCACAGAGCTAGCAAGGGAATAGAAGTGTTAGTGTCTGGCACTACCCACTGAGACACGCAGGGTATCGAACCCCTAAACCTGCGTTAGTGCCTTGCTCAACGTATTGAATTCATCTGTGTCATCACCGGGCAACTCCTCTCATCTAGCCCCCCCTGTGGACTCCTCGTTATCAAGGACCTGCTCTAAGATCTCGTCAATGACGTTGCACTCGTAGTTCACTTGGGCCAGATCCTGGGCCAGATCCAGGGCCGGGACGTGAGCGATGAGCAGCCGTCCCACGTTCTGACGTAGTGCCCTTAACCTGAGAGAGAGGCAGGGAGAGAGGGGGGCAGAGAGAGAGAGAGGGAACGAGAGAGCGAGAGAGAGCGAGAGAGAGCAAGAGAGAGCAAGAGAGAGCGAGAGAGAGAGAGAGAGAGAGAGAGAGAGAGAGAGAGAGAGAGAGAGAGAGAGAGAGAGAGAGAGAGAGAGAGAGAGAGAGAGAGAGAGAGAGAGAGAGAGAGAGAGAGTTAATATATAGCCTAGCCTAGTCGGTCTGATTATTATATATTTATCTTTTTATAATTTTCTCAAAATAATCTGATGGGCCAGGTATTATTGCTGGCGGGCCAATTTGCCGACCACTGGTGTAGACTATCACATGCTGTCCTACTGTTGGTCTGGGGAGGGTGTAGACTACCACATGCTTCCCTACTCTTGGTCTGGGGAGGGTGTAAACCAGGGGTAGGCAACCCTAGGCACGCGTGCCTGCATAGGCACGCAGGGGCATTTTCATAGGCACAGGGGGCAGCAGTAAAAAAAAATATATATATATTAGAGCTGGGCCGTTAACGGCGTTAACGTGCTGCGTTAACGCTATACTAGTATCGTGCGATAATATAATTAACGCATTCATCTAAAAAATTTAAACTTATTAAACACAAGTACATCTTATTGAACATTATTTTGATATTTCATTACCAATTATCATAGCAAAACAGCTTTTTCAAACAGTCTGTAATGCATTTTGGAAACGGGAGATGGGCTCATGGTGTAATGGGCCACCTGGCCTGAGAAACATAAGGAGGAAAGAAAAAGTAAGGACTTACTTCTGGTCATTATTTGGGTAGAACACACATATTTTGAATGCCTTCGGCATTTTTTTTTTTTTTGCTTTTTTTTTGAGACATTTTAATCTAGATTAAATCCAGGATTGCAGATAGATTAATCTAGATTAAAAAAATTAATCTATGCCAACCTCTAATATATATACATATATATATATATATATATATTTTTTTTTATAGTGAAATATTTTGCACTGTTGTCGCATTTATCTTGTTGAAATCCTCCCACAGGTTCTTTTTACTACCACATATTTAATTGAGTTCAAGTTCTTTAATAGTTGTCATACAGAAGTACAGAATACTTTCATACAAAATGCTTCTTACTGTTACGCTCCAGAGACTGTGCTAGACAAGATAGTATCAAATAACATAATAACATAATATAGCATGAATTTAGAAGAAGAAAATGAGGTCACAGTGTTCGGTATAGACATATGTACAATGTTCTGAGTTACCATATAATATACAATACACAATACTATGCAGTGTACTAATGTACAGTACTATCTAGTGCAAAGCAGAAGTGGGATGAGGTACAATTTTAGGTACAATTTACAGTAAGGTGTACGAGTTGTAGTGCAATCCTTCATCCATAAATATAAAGTGTGGGGAGTGGGTGCTACAGTGTGTTTGTTTAAAGTGGGTGTGTGCTATAAGTGTGTGGAGTGGGTGCTACAGTGTGTTTGTTTAAAGTGAGTGTGTGCGTGTGGATGTGTGTGCTATGTGCGTTTGGTGGTTGTTGTTGTGTAGTGTTCATTCATTGTTCGTTTAGCAGCCTGATGGCCTGGGGATAGAAGCTTCTTCTGAGTCTTTCTGTGCTCGCCTTGAGACTCCTGTATCGCTTGCCTGACGGCAGCAGTTCAAAGAGGCAGTTGTTCGGGTGACTGGAGTCTTTGATGATTCTCTTAGCCTTGCCCTTGCAACGCTTGTAGTAAATGTTCTGGAGGGTGGGGAGCCCCCCTCCAATTGTGCGTTCGGCTGAACGTGTCACTCTTTGTAGTCTGATTTGGTCTTGTGCAGTGCTATTCCCAAGACCCTTTATTTGTTTATTATTTCAATTTAGCTGGAAATACATTGCTACATCATTCAGTAACATTTGCAGAGCCTTATAACAAAAACATTATTACGGTCACCATTGTGACCAGTGGGATTAATCAACACATTTTATTATTTATTTTTCTATTTCATTGAACATTGCACATGTTAAAAGCCATTTTTTTTTACTCAAAATGTGAGTATTACCAAGTCAACTTGTGTTCTTAAAACAATGACAATAAACATAGTTTTATTAGGTTGAAATAATGTGGTTGTGTACTTATTTTTCTGTTAACTTATTATGGGTTGAAAACTGAAAACCTTAATGCACAGTAACTGAACTCAATCTTTTTAAGTTCTGGTAACTTATTATTATTTTTTTTTCTCAGTGTAGTCTTGCGATCAATCAAAACTTATTTACACAATATACCTCACATTCACCCTCCATTCACATCCTGGTGTTCTCCTGGTGTTCTCCATTAGGCCTGTAGGTGGAGCTATGACAGCACACGTACAGTACACACACCGATGGTGTGTGATGTGTCCAAAAATGAATGGGCAAATGTGAGGGAAATGGTCGCACTGTATGCAGCTGTTTGTCTGCATTGCATTCCCCCCCCAACTCAGATTTAGGGTTGATACAACCATCATAATAATATTGTTAATAATAACAATAACAATAATGATGTAATAATGTAAAAATTATCATTAAAAAGACCTGATGAGAAAAAAAATGTACGATGCATGGAATATTGTTGAGGCACACTAGTTACAACTATATTTCAAACAGGCACTCCATGTCAAAAAGGTTGCTGACCCCTGGTGTAAACTATCACATGCCTCCTCCGATACATGTGGAGTCGCCAGCCGCTTCTTTTCACCTGCCAGCGAGGAGTTTCACTGGGACAACGTAACACGTACAGCGGTTCACGCCATTTCCCACAGATCCCCTCCCCGACCGATCAATAGAGTGGTCCGCACATGGCGAGCGACCGACGTCGCCTGGTGATGCGATCGTCTGTCGCTCAACGACAATCGCCTGGCCCCCCACACCAGAGCCGACCGTTCACAGGTATAATAAGCTATTATGTGTGGCTCTGTCTAGCTGGGGGTGTGGTTACTTGTTTCCCCCGGAGGGAGATATAGGAGGACGGACCGGATGTTAGGTTGAAGCTAGCGTATTAGCAGGTAGCTGTGTTGTGCTTTACGAGGGAAGTATTAACCTGTAAAACCCATATTGAGCTGGAATTAAACCACCATATATACGAATACAACCTCTCCTCATTCTTCCTGACATTACTGCATGACTGATCACTACAATACGTTCACTAGGCACCGATTGGACAAGTATTATGCACCTGCTGAGAGAGAATGTTTTTTCACTGAAGACGCAAACTGTTCTGTTCTCAACCATAATTTTCTTTGGACAATAAACCTTATAAACTACATCAGCTGCAGCCTGGACATTAAACTCTGTCAACACCCACAACTTCTTTTGTTACCCGAGTACAAAAACATCTAGTAGGTGCATCGTGGCGCATTGTTCATTTATTAGTTAATGACAAGCGGCCACTATAGCTTCTCCAACTAACGTTATTTATTTAAATTGTTCCTGTTAATAATAATGAACATAAGTAGCATGGTAATAATATGTAGGTTATTGATCAATGAATGTATTGATAAATTAATGGTGTACAAATGATACACCAGTAGAAGTCATGTTATTTCCTCATTATCCTTGCTGTGTCGCCTGCCGTCGCCTAAAAAAATAGGATTGACGTCGCTTCAAAATCTCCTGTCGCGTGGGTTCTCTCATTCATAACAATGGACGGCGACGCGATACAATTCTGTCGGTCGCCTCGCTTAAAAAATCGCCCGCCGTGTGCGGACCACTTAGGAGTCGCTGTTTGCAACAACCAGGACACATACCCCACCGGCTTCCCACCCGGGAACACTGACTTATTGTGTTCGTAGGGACGACTGACCAAGCCGGAGGTACCGCTGACAGCTGGATTATCTGCTGTGGTAGGAGAGTGCTTAGACCTCTATGCTACCCAGCCGCTCCTAGTGCTTAGACCTCTACACTGCCATGCCGCCCTGACCTTCAAACGTTCTAACCTTTCCCTCGGGTCCTCCAGGTCTCCTGACACCCCGGCTGCCTCCTCCGTCTCCTCAGGAGGACAGGTTGAGCTCTGGTCCGTGGAGCCTCTCCCTTTGTCTGGCCGCTTCTCCTCCAGTCTCCCCGGGAGTCGTTCACACTCAGTGCTCAGGGTCTTCTTCTCCTCCTCCAGACTCTCCACCTGATGGAAACGACACACAAGCGTCACGGTAACAGAAGCACCTGGTGCACCTCCCACCTGGGGATGGAAGTCTTGATGGGGTGCGAAGGCAAGACGGCTCCATGCGCAGCATTGTGCTACACTTTTTTTTGATTTATCAAAAGTGTTTGACACTGTTGACCATAATATTTTAATGAATAAGCTAGGTTTGGATGAGCTTACCAACTGGTTTTATGATTATCTCTCAGGGAGAACTCAAACAGTTGTTTCTGATGGTATCGCCCTCTACATGCCTTCGTCACCTCTCGCCTGGACTACTGTAATGGGGTCCTGTCCGGGGTTCCAAGCTAAACCCTGGACAGGCTCCAGTATGTTCAAAACTCAGCTGCCAGGGTTCTCACCCGCACAAAACCCTGGCAGCACATCACCCCCACCCTCATCCACCTTCACTGGCTCCCCATCAAATCCTGCATCACCTACAAAACCCTCCTCATCACTTACAAGTACCTCACTGACCTCCTCCACCCCCTCACTCAGTCACGGTCTCTGCGATCCTTGGACACTGGTCAGCTCTCTATTCCCTGAACCAGACTGCAGACCTTTTGGGACAGAGCTTTCAGCGTGGCAGCTCCCACCCTCTGGAACTCCCTCCCGCAGAACTCCGCAACGCCCCAACTCTGGACTGCTTCAAAAAACGGCTCAAAACTCACCTCTTTAAAATAACCTTTGACCCCTAGCTTCCTATATTTAATGTTGTGTGTCTATCTACCATGTTTGTCACTTGTTATTGCCCTATGTAAAGCGACTTTGGGTTTCATGAAAGGCGCTATATAATATTATTATTATCATCATCAAATCAAGCTCTTTTCTGGACAAATTATTACCGATACAAGGATTACAAAAACATCTGTAAAACACAAATGTTCCATGGTATTGTTATACACATTGGACTGTACTGTAGATAAGACTTCAGGCTATGGAACTGTTATGTTTTCCAGCTCCTACCTCTCAGCTGGAACTCAAAAACAGGCATCTGGCAACAAGTAAACAAAACTTGAGTTACTTTTATTTTTATTTCAGTGTGTTCAAACCTCTAACTCTATTACATTAGTGATTCTTCTCCTGTTGTGGAAGAACGTTCAGAATGTTTCCATTCAAAAGAGACCAGACTCATGCATGTGCTAAAAGTGGTTCAAGTAATAAATTGCAAATCACTTTGGTCTTTGGGTACGTAATCATCATCCGTTTTATGCTAAATGTGCCCTCAGCATAAGGGGCTAAAATGTGCCCTCAGCATAAGGGGCAAACACGTGGAACATCTGTTGAAAGTAACAAAATGTGCCCTCAGCATAAGGGGCTAACACGTGGAACATCTGTTAAAATGTTCCCTCATCATAAGGGGCTAACACGTGGAACATCTGTTCAAATGTTCCCTCAGCATAAGGGGCTAACACGTTGAACACCTCAGCATAAGGGGCTAACACGTGGAACATCTGTTGAAAGTAAAGGATTCTTGTATAGAAACAAGTGGTGCTTTTCTGCTGCCAGTCGGAAGACCGTTAGTGTACCATCAACAATTATGTCTGTGCTTGATTATGGTGACATTCTGTACATAGATGCCTCTCCCTCCACCTTAAAACCTTGCCATGCTGTGTCTCACACCGAGATACATTTCTCACTCACCATTGTATTTTATATGAAACAGTGGGATGCCTTTTTTTTTTGTCCACTTTTTCTCCTCTTTTTCTATTTTCTCCCATCCCAATTCCACTGTGCCAATTCTCCCCTCCCGTCTTGAGCGTTGCTCGCATATGCCCCCCACTGGCCGGTTGTAGGGAGGATAGAAGCCTTGCATCACGTGTCCCCTCCGATACACGAGGAGGCAGCCTGTCACATCTTTTCACCTGCCAGCGCGGACTCTCATTGGCGAGGTGTAACGTGTGGGAGGCTCATGCTACCCGCGCCATTTCCTGTCTCTGCAGTGCAGGCGTCCCCAACCAACCTGTAGGAGTCGCTGTCCACGACGTCCAGATGACCACCCATCGACTTCCACCCGCTAACTCTGCCAATTGAGTTAGTATGACGGCTGGCCCAAGCCGGAGGCAAAGCCGACAGCCGGAGTCGAACCTGGTGTCTCTTGCGTTGGTGACGAGCGCAATGTCCGCTGCGCCACCCAGCCGCCCCCAGTGGGATGCCTCTTAACATGCAACGGCCCGTATTCAGGCCGCCTGTTACTGTTCCGCAACTGTAAGTTACTTCCTGGGTAGGCCTGATTGGCCCCGACAGGCACGTGACAGGCGCGGCCACGCCCCGCGGCAGCCTCAGGACGCGCAACGAGGCTGCTGAGAGCTGTCGCGCGGAAATAGGCTGTCTATTGCCTCGCGCTGCAACGCGGAAATAGGCTGTCTATTGCCATTCTCTAAGACAAACTCTAACCTTAACCAGCTCCTTAACAGCGCCTAAACTTAACCCTTTAACCTTAAGCAACTCCGAAACTATGCCTAACCTTAACCTTAACCATGCCTAACCTTAACCATAAGGCATAACCAACTCCGAAAGAATATTGCCATTCTCTAAGACAAACTCTAACCTTAACCAGCTCCTTAACAGCGCCTAAACTTAACCCTTTAACCTTAAGCAACTCCGAAACTATGCCTAACCTTAACCATAAGGCATAACCAACTCCGAAATAATATTGCCATTCTCTAAGACAAACTCTAACCTTAACCAGCTCCTTAACAGCGCCTAAACTTAACCTTTCTAACCATAACCAACTCAGAAACAATGCCTAACCTTAACCAACTCCGAAACAATGCTTAAAGTTAACATGCCTAAACTTAACGGCGAACGAATGCATGTTAAAAAAAATAAAATAAAAATTGAAGGGAATCGAACTCGCCAGCAACGGACGGTAGGATCCACACCAATGCGGCGCTGCCAATTGAGCTATTTCTGGATAGTGAAAAAGGGCGTATTACTGCTACATAATCTACATAATGCTGCCGCGGAGCGTGCCGCGCCTGTCACGTGCCTGTCGGGGCCAATCAGGCCTACCCCGGAAGTAACTTACAGTTGCGTAACAGTAACAGGCATTCAGGCCGGCGGAACGCACAAAGTCACGGTACTTCGCGAGCGTCTAGCGCCTCGGGCTGCATTTTTGGCCAAGCATATAAATTACAGAATTAAATATCCATTTGTTGCCGTTCGAACTCGACCTCACTCGACCAAATCCGTGCCTCGGTTCTCGAGTTACATGACGATATGTCAGGCGAGCGTCTTTTTACGCGGTGCGTAAAGATGACCACCCCGGACTCCCGGCGCTCCAGAACTGTCAATCATCCGCTGATGGCGAAAATGATTGGTCAGCGTTGTAGCCAATGAATGTAGCTTTCCAATGATACCCCACGTAGGGGGTGTGAATAAGGGATCTAGGTGAAAGTTGATGAGCGAAAACCAGAAGTCAATCACACTTGAGAATGAATTTCTGTGGATGAGGAAATGGATTTGGAAGAGCTTTTTAATTTGGCACACGGTTTACACGGATCTCTCCCAATGACCCATTTCTGAACGGATCTTTATAAAATGTGGACCTGTACTACATAAGACTTCAGGCTATGGGTCCGCGTTGTTTCCCAGCTTATACCTATTTTTTTTATATATTTTATTGCAACTGCTACAGAAAAATGTGAGTACACAAGTTTAACTCAAGTTCAGACCTCTGTTACTCTATTTCATTAGCACTTTAAGTGAATTTCCTTTTTTGCATTAGTAACTTCAGAATGTTATCTTTCAAAAGAGACCAGGCTTATGCATGTGCTATAAGTATAACGTATAAAACTAAGTTTTGCAAAAAAAGTATGCAGTCCTCAAGTTCAAGTAAAACAAATTGCCACTTTTCTGGGTGCCTGTTAAAACATTGAGTGCCACGGACGCGTTTTGTTGTTAGTTCATGCCGACCTTTGAGTGCCCCCGACACTATATAGCATTTGTTAATCGTTTTTTTTTTTTTTTGCGATTTGAATTCATATTTCATCAATCGAGCCTCATGCTAGTGCTGCAGAGTCTCTCTGAGCTCAATTGGGAAGATACCGCCCCCTATCGTCTCTCCCTGTGTAACTGCACCCCATTACTTTACACTGATGAAAGGGGGGTGGCCAGTTTCCTCATTTTACTTTTCCCTCAAGCCAACTGAAGAATCCATTGTGCTTGCCGGCCCGTAAAAAGCGTGGATTATGTATTTACAGTACCCAACACTGTAATCAATAAGCGTGATCGATATTTGGAATGGCGATCAGGAATTGGAATAATCTTTTTGGATAACATCTGATCTCAGGTAAGGAATTTATTTGACCAGTCTTAGGATAATCAGAGCTGTTTTCACAGAGATATAAGCGTTTGCCCTATGCGTGTGTGTGTCTGTGTGTGCGCGATCAGGAAATGAGAGAATCGATATTTCAGCCCGCCTCTAGCGTGCATAAGTACACATCATGTATATACTATCGATAATCTAGCGTTTATTTGAAAACGATTAATAAATAGGCCAAAAAATGACAACGTGTTTGTGTATGCTAGAATATTCCAGTAAGGGCGGCTAAGTGGCGCAGTGGGCAAGGAGCTCGCCACTAACGCAGGAGATGCTGGGTTCGAGCCCAGCTCTCGGCGTTGCTACCAGCTTGGCTGGTCGTTCATACTAACACAATTGGCAGTGTTAGGGGTGGGAAAGCTGGTTGGTGGGGATTGGACATTGTGGACAGCGACTCCTACACGTCGGTTGGTGCGCCTGTACAGCAGAATCAGGAAGTATCGGGGGCAGCATGAGCGTCCCACGCGTTACTCCTCGCCACTGAGAGTTTGAGCTGTTCAGGTGAAAATATGCGACAGCTGCCTCCTCGTGTACCGGAGGGGACACGTGATGCAAGGCTTGGTCCTCACTGCAGCCGACCAGTGGGAGGGGAGACAGGGGAGGGGAGAATTGAAGAGAATTGGCGAGGCGAAATTGGGATGTGAGAAAAATAGAAAAAAGGATAAAAAAATGGATAAAAAAAAGAAGAATATTCCAGTAAATGCCGTTTATCACGGAATCTATATATTTTCCTGGAAAACAAGGGCTTTTCAAAATGCTATAAAACGGAAATGAACAGATTAAAAAACAATCCGTTTCAACAATGTTGACTGCAAACAAGTCATTGATAAGCGACGGGCAGATTAGACACATAGCCATAATTTAAGACAGAGATTATGCGTTCACAACGCTATCATTGAAGTGGGTGGTGGCATTTAACCATGCTTTACCATGTTAATGGCCGGTAATCAAAGTGTTAAGGTTAACTAAGAGAAGGGATATGCATGCATACACATTTTCTATAAAGGCTCTGCTTATGAAACATCCCTATTATCTCTGCTCTTTGATTGCTCTTGATGAATAAAGGGATGACAAACATTTTATCTAACACCTTTCTTATGTTTCACTTTCACTTTGTAAGTAGGAGTTCTGATGTGGCACCACTGGGGGCGTGTACGAGACACTGGGGGGCGTGTACGAGACACTGGGGGGTGTGTACGAGACACTGGGGGGCAGAGCGTAGAGCAGTGTTAATTTTGGCAGCTATTTTCATTTTAGTTTTAGTCTTAGTCATGTGTCAAGTGCTCCTTTTTCGTTTTCATCATATTTAGTCATCTTCATTTATTTTTTGTTTAGTCAGTTTTAGTCAACTAAATGTCTGAGCATTTTAGTCTTAGTCAGTTTTTGTCTCAATTTTGTCTTTTTTGTTTTAGTCTAGATTTAGTCGACGAAAACGGATGACATTGTCTATTTTTAGTTAATGGAAAAAAACGTGTCAGAAATAGTCAACATGGAACATTTTCTGATTTAAATTGCGTATTTATTTTTTAACCTAGGGGAATCTGAGTCGGCGGCACAAGTGATACACAGGAAGTATATATGTTGGTGTAGACATGGTCCAATGTATTATTGCTCCTACAGTATATGTTGGTGTAGACATGGTCCAATGTATTGTTGCTCCTACAGTATATGTTGGTGTAGACATGGTCCAATGTATGCATCAAAGAGAGCATTACGGATGTGGTGACGTTGTTTCTGACCAGAGAGACGACGCTGAACTCTGTCTGTCTTCTGTTAGCTGCTGTGTCTTTCCTTTCTCTCTGCCATGTCTGTCCTCTCTCTGCTGTGTCTGTGCTCTCTGTCATGTCTGTCCTCTCTCTCTCTGCTGTGTCTGGCAGCGGTTTATTCTATAACAGGATACTGTAAACTAAGTAAACAGAACGCACAGTAGTACTTGTAGTAGTACACACTGATTGCAATCTGCTTCAGGGAGCGAAATTAACTTTTTGACTCACCGGCCAGTGGCGGGTAGATGGGAAGAGTCTACCCGCCAAGCATATTTCTTACCTGCCAACATTTTTTTGATTAAAAAAAAATATATATATATTTTATATAATTTTTTTTTTAAATAAAATATATATTATATAATCATACTTGTAGTTGTATTATCTGCGAGACATCGCCACCACGCAATAAGTCAAAATGCTTGCTATCTGCAAACAGCTCCACTGTCTGTGTGTATACTTGAGTAGCCTCCAGCTCCAGCAAGGATTCTCCGGCCCTGCAGCTAGACCCTATATTCAGCTAGACCCTACATTCAGCATGCAAGGATTCTCCGGCGATGCAGCTGGACCCTATTTATAACGTTACCGTTCTTTTGTCAAATCGCATTCAACATGCCCTCAGCTAGAATACGCATTCAATCAATGTTATAAGATATTGATATCAGGAGCTATCTGTAGCTACTGCTAGCCCGGTAGATAACGTTAAGACAATTTAGTTTACTGGGACAGATGGATCATCTAACGTGAGCTAGCTAAGCTAGCTAACGAGGGAACGGAGGTATTATGCACTCGAGTAGACTATTGCTGGATCATTTGTTGATATCAGCAGCTATCAGTAGCTAGCCAGCTAGATACCGTTAGACAATGCCTCGTCATGTATTAAACTAAAAGTGAATAGTTGACTGGGTCATTGTTTAAACAGTAACGTTAGCTCGTGGAGGTCCGATATAGACTAGAGCAGACGGAAGTAAACAAGCCAAATGGGAGCTTCCGATTGGTCATTTGCTTTTTTTTTCTCATGAAACCAGTCACGTCACTCTACTGTGATTGGACCGTTGACTTGAGTGCAATGTGGGACTTGTAGTTTTTTAACGATCTCGCGGCGGAGAAAAAAAAGACGAGCGGCTATAATCTGTACTCGCACAAGAGTATCGTTATGAACTACACGTCTACACGCCACACGGCGGGCAGCCCTCTAAGTGTCATGCGCCAAAGGTAAAAACAGACCGCCCCTGGCGGGCGGCGGGCTTTAGTTTCGGTCCCTGATCTGCTTGCATAAAAGCATTATATAAAATCACATTCTGAGGTCAGTGTTAAAGTGCCACATGGAATAGGTCTGGTTAGTGGTTAGAGTTAGAGTTAGAGGTGGTCTAGGTCTGGTTAGGGTAACTTAGGGGTAGTTAAGCATTCATTATAATTTATTATTATTATTATTTAGATAGATGGATGTAAAGGGCTAGACCAACTCTTAACCCCTATCCGGACCTAGACCACCTCTATGTCACAACCCTAACTTAGGGGTTAAAGTTAGAGGTGGCCTAGGTCTGGTTAGGGGTTAGAGTTAGAGGTGGTCTAGGTCTGGTTATACTGATCCAATACCAGTGCATACATAAAAAAAATATAATTATATTATATAAATTATAAAACTTTTTTTTCTTTTCTTTTTTACAGCTACTGTTTTATATATACTCTTTTTTAGTAATAACTAGAAAGTAATGGTATTTATTCAACAACAGGTGATTGTATAGATTAGTATTAGTATCATTAAAAGTTCTATGCTCAACTATGCTTCACCCACGGAATGGTTGTTGTTGGCACGTTGGTTCCACACGGACATTATACGTTGTTGCACTTCCTATCCAGACTGCTCCGTTTTTGTTAGCTCCTAGCAGAGGCTCTCTGTTGTGATTTTTAATGCAAAATAAATATTCAACTTTCTCTTTTGAGACTCCGCCTCAGACTCTTATCATTTGGCACTAAAAGCTAAACATTGTCACCGGTATGGCTGTCCGCAACATGTCATTAATTGTGTGGGAGAGGTCGATCAGTTAGCCACATTAGCGTGAGCTAGCTTAGCCACTAGCTAACGCGGGCTAGATGGAAATACAAATAATGTAACGTAACGTTACTGGTGAAAAAGTTATTTACCTTGGAATACTCCTTTGCCAACTTGCTGTACTTTGCTTGCAGGTCTGCAGCTGGATTATGAATAATCCCAACTTTAGCCAAGGTAAGGTTAAGCTAAAACTAGCTTTTCAAATAGCTCCAGCTAATGCTAATAACACAGAGCTCCCGTCAGCCGTCACACTGTTCTGTCGGGACGATGGCATTAAGAAAAGTTATAATTAGTTTGTCTCGTCTTGTTTTAGTCAACAATGTCAACATACATGAAGAGAAATTTCGTCCTGGTTTTTGTAAATTACATTTTTGTGTGCTCAGTTGTGGTCAACGATATTTAATAAACGATTTAGTCTCGTTAGCGTCACATGGTATTCAATGACGTGACGTCACGTCTCGTTGTAGTCATGAAAAAAACCTTCGTTGACGAACATCTTTAGTCATCAATTTAGTAAACAAAATTAACACTGGTGTAGAGGGAAGGACAGATGGAGTTTGAGTGTGAGAGAAAACAAAGAAACAAAAGAATTTATAAATTAATTAAATAAATGGGCGGCTACGTGGCGTAGTGGGCAAGGCGCTCGCCACGAATGTGGAGACGCTGGGCTCGCCTGTTCGAGCCCAGCGCTCCACATTGCTTTCAGTTTAGCTGGTCGTTCATACTAATACACATTGGCCGTATTAGGGGGTGGGAAACTGATGGGTGGGGATCGGGCGTTGTGGACAGCGACTCCTACAGGTCGGTTGGTGCGCCTGCGCAGTAGAATCAGGAAGTGTCGGGGGCAGCGTGAGCCTTCCACGCGTTACTCCTCGACACTGAGAGATCGAGCTGCGCAGGTGAAAAGATGCGACTGCTGTTACCTCAAGTACCGGAGGGGACTTGTGCTATGTATGACTTAGTCCACATTGCAGCCGGCTTGTGGGAGGCAAGAAACAGCGTTCGTGACAGGGGAGGGTTGAATTGGATGATACGAAATTGGGATGGGAGAAAATATAGAAAAATGGGAGAAAAAGTGGATACATTTTTTTTTTATTAAATAAATAATACATATAATAATATTATATAGCCTATATGTTGGAAGCTAAAAACCTTTCTTTCCCCATAATTAAGACGAAAAAGTCCTGCTTTGATGTCCTGTTGAACTTTGTAGTTAGGACACTGTCCCATCACAAAATGTGGTTGCACAGTCAGCAAACTGCATTTTCTGCTCCACAAAGTGCTTTTTCAAATGGAATTAGGAGATTATGGCGCTTGCATTATTCTTTGACCCATTTTACCTTTGAATGAAGAGCGTCCCTCTCGCGGTTGCTTTCATCCAGGCTGCGGATCAGACCGTCCACCTGCAGCGCGATCTCGTCACTGACCCGGATCATCTCCACCCCCTCCTTCTCCCTCCTCAGCGTCTCCGCTTCCTGTTTGGCCTGCTCGTACAGACTCCTGTAGTCCCGCTCTCCTCCCTCCTCCTCCTCCTCGGTCTGGGTGGCATGGTGAGAGTACTCCCTCTTTATGGAGGTGCGAGCCTGCAGCTTCTGGAGGGCGTTCTCCGTGTCGTGAAGCTGACAGGTGAGCTGATGGACCTGGTCCTTGAAGGAGTCTCTCTCCTGAGCTGCCGTCTGCATGAGCTCCAGCAGCTGGTCCTGCTGCTCCTGTGCCGCGTGCATCACGTGGTCCTGCTGCTCCTGTGCCGCGCGCATCATGTGGTCGCTGGGCGTCTGAGAGTGTGGACGGTCAGAACCAGAAGATCCTGCTTCTACAGTCGAGTCCGACTGGTGTGATGCTGCTGCTACTCCGTTAGTCAAAGTCCCCTCTGTTCCGTTTCCACTCTTAGCCTCTGTGTTGGAGCCTTGACCACCCTCTGGCTTGGAGCCTTGACCACCCTCTGGCTTGGTAGCCTTCTGCCCAACGTTGGCTACCATGCCCACCTCCGTGTTCTCCCCCTTTTCGTTCACCCGAGACGCGCTCTGCTCTGCGCTCTGCTCCACCTCCCCTCTGCTCTGCTCCACCTCCCCTCTGGTCTGCTCCACCTCCCCTCCTGTCTGCTCCACCTCCCCTCCTGTCTGCTCCACCTCCCCTCCTGTCTGCTCCACCTCCCCTCTGCTCTGCTCCACCTCCCCTCTGCTCTGCTCCACCTCCCCTCCTGTCTGCTCCACCTCCCCTCCTGTCTGCTCCTCCCCTCCTGTCTGCTCCATCTCCCCTCGTGTCTGCTCCACCTCCCCTCGTGTCTGCTCCACCTCCCCTCCTGTCTGCTCCACCTCCCCTCTGCTCTGATCCACCTCCCCTCTGGTCTGCTCCACCTCCCCTCCTGTCTGCTCCACCTCCCCTCTGCTCTGCTCCACCTCCCCTCCTGTCTGCTCCACCTCCCCTCTGCTCTGCTCCACCTCCCCTCCTGTCTGCTCCACCTCCCCTCCTGTCTGCTCCACCTCCCCTCCTTTCTTTTCATCGTTGTTTCCCTTTCTCCTCTTCTGCTCCTCCTCCTCTTCATCCTTCACTTTGGGGCCTTCTGTCTGGGTGGTGATGCTCACCTGCTCTGAGGCGGGTGGTGGTGGTGGGGTTAGGGTTAGGGGTGGTGGGGACGGCCCAGTCCCCAAGGCAGCGGCCTCCGTGGAGCCTGTTCCCATGGTGTCTGTCACGGAGGCTATATCCACGGCATCGCTGCATTCTATCACCATGCTGACGGCCTCCGCCTTCACCTTGTCCAGGTCGAAGCACGGCCTCTTGGGCACGGGGGTGCTGCCGGTCTCCAGGATGACGATGTCGTCGTCGTCTGTGATGTCGTCGTCGTCGTCATCGTCCAGGTCGATGGGGATCATCAGGCTCGCCCCGGCCGCTGAGCCTCTGTGGACGCCGTTAACTCGGGCTCTTTTGGACTCACTTGTTGGGGGGGTCACTGGATGGGTCCTCTTCATCCTGAACAACGCAGAGCATTAGGGGCATGGGTTAAATATCATGTTGGGATTATTAGGGGGGCGACAGTGGCTCAGGAGGTAGAGCATTGAGAATCGAACCGGGAACTTTCTGACTACCAGACGACTGCTCTACCTCCCAAGCTACTGTCGCCCTGCACCCTGACTTTTAACACTTTCAGTGCCCAGCAGGGGGCGCACATTTAGTGCTTGAATGCCCACCATCCACTTCAATGTTAGCATTAATATCGCCTAATCTATGTTTTAAATTATGGCTATGTGTCTAATCTGCCCGTCGCTTATCAATGACTCATTTTCCAGTCAACATTGTCGAAGCGGATTGTTTTTTTATCGGTTCATTTCCGTTTTATAGCATTTTGAAAAGCCCTCGTTTTCAAGGGGGAAAAAAATAATCCGTGATAAACGTCCTGTACTGTAATATTCTAGAACGTTGTCATTTTTCGGCCTATTTATGAATAGTTTTCAAATAAACGCTAGATTATCGATAGTATATGTGTACGTATGCACGCTGGTGTCGCAAGCTGAAAATCGATTCTCTTAGTTCCTGATCGCTCGCACA
The DNA here is from genome assembly GCF_963971535.1 of Notolepis coatsorum. NCBI lineage: Eukaryota > Metazoa > Chordata > Actinopteri > Aulopiformes > Paralepididae > Notolepis > Notolepis coatsorum. The sequence continues at coordinate 72,663,066 of NC_140172.1, read as the reverse complement.
GTCAAACAGCCATAACACATATAGGGGAAAAGCTTATATCTCCGTGAAAACAGGTCTGATTATCCTAAGACTGGTCAAATAGATTCCTTACCTGAGATCAGATGGTATCCAAATGGATTATTCCAATTCCTGATCGCCATTCCAAAAATCTATCCTTTTATTGATCCAACACGTATACTGTAAAACACATATTACAGGCTGTGCTGAGGGTCCACAATGAATCTGATCGGCTCCGGTTACATGCGTGAGAAGTAAAATGTGGATTCCGGAGTTTTTTTTTCTCATCCATTTTCATTGAGTCCAATCCAAAAGGGTGCATTACCATCTGGGAGACGATAGGGGGCGCTTTTTTCACATCCGAGCGCCTGATGAGGCTGGTTTACCAACGGTAGACTCGGTTGATGAAATATGAATTCAGATCGCTAATAAATAAAAAAAATCACGATAACCCGAGATATCTCGTGATGGGCATTCAAAGTGTTAAATTAAGTCGACTAAGACTCTCTAGTGGAGGAGGACAGCCATAAAGGCTGCGGTAAAATATCATGAAGGAATAATAATAAAATACACTTTATTTGTATAGCACCTTTCATACAAGAATTGCAGCTCAAATTGCTTCACAGCAGTAAAAAAGACAGGCATACAATGAGCGCAAAATTGGCAGTTCAAGAGCAATGTGCAAAAGTGCAGACATAAAATAAGTATAAAACGAGCATCAAAATAGAACATGAAATCACAGTTCTTCACATTAGGATCTAACATCCCAATAGGCCTCTTTGTTTTACGGTTTCATTGTCACACATAATAGATTTTTTTTTAAATAGACAGTAATAAAAGAGCAAAATAGAGTAGACAGAGTAAAATAATACAGTTTTGAATGACTGTTTAAACGTTTAAAACAGGACAGTCTTTCTTCCTGTTCGATACCCACAGTTTAAAACCTGACAGTCTTTCTTCTTGTTTGATACCCACACAGTATAAAACCTGACATCTTTATTCCTGTTTGATACCCACATAGTTTAAAACATGACAGTCTTTCTTCCTGTTTGATACCCACACAGTTTAAAACCTGACAGTCTTTCTTCCTGTTTGATACCCACAGTTTAAAACCCGACAATCTTTATTCCTGTTTGATACCCACAGTTTAAAACCTGAGTCTTTCTTCCTGTTTGATACCCACATAGTTTAAAACCTGAGTCTTTCTTCCTGTTTGATACCCACAGTTTAAAACCAGACAGTATTTCTTCCTGTTTGATACCCACACAGTTTGAAACCTAACGGTCTTTATTCCTGTTTGATACCCACACAGTTTACAACCTGACAGTCTTTCTTCCTGCTTGATACCCACAGTTTACAACCTGACAGTATTTCTTCCTGTTTGATACACACAGTTTAAAACCTGACAGTCTTTCTTCCTGTTTGATACCCACACAGTTTAAAACCTGACAGTCTTTCTTCCTGTTTGATACCCACACAGTTTAAAACATGACAGTCTTTCTTCCTGTTTGATACCCACACAGTTTAAAACCTGACAGTCTTTCTTTCTGTTTGATACCCACAGTTTAATAACCGACAGTCTTTCTTTCTGTTTGATACCCACACAGTTTGAAACCTGACAGTCTTTATTCCTGTTTGATACCCACACTGACCACACAGTTTGAAACCTGACAGTCTTTATTCCTGTTTGATACCCAGTTTAAAACGTGACAGTCTTTCTTCCTGCTTGATACCCACAGTTTACAACCCGACAGTCTTTCTTCCTGTTTGATACCCACACAGTTTAAAACCTGACAGTCTTTCTTCCTGTTTGATACCCACACAGTTTACAACCTGACCGTCTTTCTTCCTGTTCGATACCCACACAGTTTAAAATAAAGAGAAGATCCTACCTGATGGCGGTTGACAGGGAACACACACTGGCTATGATGGGAAGAGGACTGCTAGTGGACGGGCTGCTGCTACTGGACGGGCTGCAGGCTGGACAAGTAGCAGAAAACACAAAACATACCATTTTCACAAATATCCAACTTGGAAGTACTGCTTCACTGTAAGATGTAAATCGGGAACTCCCATATCAGGGGGGGGGCAATCTGATATGGCTTCAACACTGCATATTGTAGTGTTTCCTCTACAATTGTTCAACCGTGGTGGATTATCGCAGCTAGATAAAATAAAAGATAATAACAAAACATTATAATATAGCAGCCTTCAGCTCGTAAAGCAGGCCAAAGCAATAACAAACGCCATAGGTGTTTTTATAGCAGCAGATCTGCGACCATACTCCGTTGTCGAGAACACAGGGTTTAAGCACAAGTAATAGAGCCCTGCTACCTAGTTCCCTCTCGTCCGTATTTCAGCCAACAAGTCATACCAGCTCTGTATAAACTAGTGACTGTGATGCAAGCCCTGGCTGCCCCTGTATTCAAGCAGGGCTTGCATCACAGTCATGAAATGGGGCTCTGTATAAACAAGCACACGCTACAGTTGTCCAAGGCACCTGCTATATAATAATCTTCAGATTTACTTTAAGTGTTAGTAGGTTACAGCAGTAAGCATTAGTTTGCTCAGTAAATTATGGCCAATTCATTTTATATTGTTTAATACAGTTAAATAAATAGATAAATGAAAATAAAAATGCGGACGCACCACAGGGCTATTCTATACGGATTTGACGCTTCCTCCTCATCGTTGATTGCCTGTAGTAGCTGCATCTAACGTTAGTAGCTCAGTGAGGATTATGTTCTTTGATTTCTCCAGCGCCTTCAACACCATCCAGCCGTCACTGCTAGCGGAGAAGCTCTCCGCGATGCAGCTGGCGCACGGCTTGGTGGCCTGGATCAAGGACTACCTCACTGAGAGGCCGCAGTACGTCAGACTAAAGGACAGTCAGTCTGACGTACTGGTGAGCAACACCGGCGCCCCCCAAGGAACTGTGCTGTCACCCTTCCTCTTCACCCTCTACACCTCAGACTTCTGCCGCAACTCAAGCGGGTGCCACCTGCAGAAGTTCTCAGACGACTCCTCCATCGTAAGCTACATCGACACTCAACTAACCGCCTCGGACAGTCCTTCATACCAGCGGCCATCAGGCTCCACAACAGTGGGCAGCGACTAGCAGCCTCCAGGCTCCACAACAGGGGGCAGCGACAGCTACCAGACATTGACCTGGGACTTATAGGAACCCAAGGAGGACAACCTACACTACCTTAGGCTTACTGCACCTTATGTGGATACTGTGATTAATGTATATTTCAGTGGATACTGTGATACTGTGAATAATGTATACTCAGTAGATAGTCAATTATAACACTACCTTATGCATACTGCACCTTATGTGACACTGTGAATAATGTGAATATTTTCTTCAGCTAGTCAGATAGTAAATTATATTGACCAAATTGTTTACACTGCCTGTGTTGTTTTTACTACCTGTACCCCCCCCCCCCCCCCCCATGCTGCTATGATGCCTGAATTTCCCCAAGGGGATCAATAAAGGAATATCTTATCTTATCTTAGCTAACGTTAAAACTAACCTAAAGTTAGTTGTTCACCAACAATCTCAACATTTGTTTTATCATTAGCTCAAAAACACAGAACCGGACGAGACAAGTTGGCCGCTCATACGTTCTGCTAGGATAATAACAACAATACTTCCGCTCCGGACCGGTCGGTGGGTTTCAAAATAAAAGTCTAAAACACCGGAAAAGACGTTTATTTTGTACAGCGTTTTCCTCCGCGAGTACTCGAGTACATCATGTGATCAATCGATCTGGATTATTTTTTCCCATCCCTAGTTTATCCTGTGCTGAAGTCTCCATTCCAATAGAGATAGTATATATTTTGGTGTTTATTTGATTATTGTTTCACTGCCTGTTTATTTATTACGTTTCCACAGTTTTTTCCTCATACTTTATTAAGGGGACATGTACTGCTATTCCTAGCACTATTTGGGCAACTTTACACAATTCCTGTTAGTCTATTGAAGACATCTGTAAGGTTTTTTTCCAAAAAATGCATTGTTTTATATTTCTAATCAAGTACTCAAAACCATAATTTTTCAGCTTCAAGATTTCAAGCTGTTATGGCCTGGCTCCGCCCATAAGCACTTTTGAGTGACAGTCAGTCCACACAGTCTGCGACTGGTAGACAGAGAGAGATAGAGAGAGAGGGAGGGGGTGGGAGAGAGAGAGAGAGAGAGAGAGAGGGGGGGGGTGCGAGAGAGAGAGAGAGAAAAAAGACAGGCCGTCTCTTCCTTTCGTTTTTTCTCTCCCTGCGGCAGCTTGTTGGGGAGAGTGCTCCCTCCCTCTCTCTCTCTGTCTCCCTCTCTCTCCCTCTCTATCTCTCCCTCCAGAGTATGCAGAGGTGTCGGGTTTCACTGCCTCGCAGTATGAGGAAGTGGTTTTCCACTCGCTGTCTAGTCTATGTAGATCAGACCTGGGCATTGTACGGCCCGCGGGCTGACCGGCCCGCGAAAGATTACATGATAATTATTATTATTTTTTTTTAATATATATATATATATTTTTTTTTACTTTTTTCTTTTCATGTCAACGTTCACACGCACAATATATGCTTAGGAGACATGCTCAGAAGATGTTGGTTCTCTTTGGATCCACCTACATATGTGAACAGACATTCTCAGTCATGATGTTTACCAAGTCCAGGTACAGATCCTCTCTCACTGATGAACATCTGGCAGCTGTGCTTCGCATCTCCACCTCAGACATGCAACCTGACTTTGATGGACTTGTTAAAGCTCAACAGAGACTGGATTTCTCACACTGAATGAAAAAAAAAGAACTGAAGAACACTAAAATGTGGAAATATAACAAGTGAAATGGGACACTTGATATTTTTTTTCTTTTTTTTGCACAGTTCTGAAAACATTAAATGTTTAATATAGGCATGTAAAGTAAAAAAGGCTACAAAACTGGTACACTTTTCTTTACACAGTTCAGTGACATGTCTTGTTTATTTTTGCTATAAGATGATGTGATGTCTTTAGAAAGCTAAGAAAATCCTTGTTTCAATAGTATATGAAACTCAAAATGCCCTTTGTTATTAATGTTTCACATTTTGTTTATCATTTTGGAAATAAATTCTATTTGAATAAATTATATTTTTGAAAGCTAACCTCACCTTTTAATTGCCAAATAATAACATACACTCTTACCAGGGGTCAAAACAATGCCATTTACTGCTTTTTATATAGAAATAAAATGAATATTATGCATAATTGAGTTTGGAATTTTGGCCCGGCCCCCCAACATATTTTCAGTTGCTCATTCGGCCCCCTGGGGAAAATAATTGCGCACCCCTGATGTAGATTGTGGGCGGGCATTAGCTACAACCACAGAGCCAATCACATCACTGTCTTCTACCCAGAGCCTGAATGACGAGACTCAGGCCTTCAAATCAGGATGGCCTAATTTACTGGAGAAGGAAATGATCTGAGCTGAATCAGAGCAATTCGCCAATATGGTATTTAGACACTAAAACACATCGATACTAACTCCTATTACTATAATACAATGCTAGAGACTGAAAAATTACATTTATAGTACATGTCCCCTTTAACATTTTGTACATGGTACCGCAAGATACATTAATAATACATGTACATGTTAAAAGGATGACACAAAAAGCCAGACAGAAGGCTTGTTTCCAGTTTGTTTGTTTTATAATAAACAATCAAACTGAGCATTTCTTTTATTTAGGATATTTAAAATGTCTTCCAATGTTAAATAAAGGTTTATTGCACTTTGAAACAGTTTCCTTGCATTATTATGCTATTATTATATTAGTAAAAAAAATTAAAAGGTTAATTGCAAACTTTTGGGAAATACATTTCTCAAAAAAATGTATTCTCTCAAAACAGCAATAATATCGCTTATCGCAATAATTTATGGGACAATTAATCGCCCAGCAAAATGTGTTATCGTGACAGGCCCACCCCTATCAGTGTGTCATCAATGTATCATCAATGTATCATCAGTGTATCATCAATGTATTCAAGATTCAAGATTCAAGAGTTTTAATTGTCACGGCATACAGGTATACAATGAAATGCGGCTGGTCTTGCCCGCGACGATGTGCAATACAGTGGTACAACATATAATAGAATCCAATAAAATACAGTGGTACAACATATTAATAGAATCCAATAAAACAGTGCAATAAACAGGTACATGGTGTGCCATCTCGGTATCTGTACATTAGTATTTACAGAGCATATAGGACATGCTAGTTAGCTTTAGTAGTGCAATACACTGTTCCTGATGTTATACTATTTTAAGTGGCCTTTCCTCTGGCCATAAGTGTGCGTGTGTGCGGCATGAGTGTTAAAGTGGCTGCTAGTGTGTGAGCGTGCTCAGCGTGCGTGTCGTGTATGTACTTGTGTGTGGATAGTTCAGTTTCTGTGTCTCTCGATGTTCATTGTTCAAGGCTCTGATGGCCTGGGGGAAGAAGCTTAGCCTAAGCCTCTCCGTCTTAGTCTCTAGAATTCGCAGGCGTCTGCCTGACCTCAGCAGCTGGAACAGGCTGTTATTGGGGTGGTGGGGGTCTTTCATTATCCTGCAGGCTCTGGATTTGCACCTCTTGTTGTATAGAGCCTGCAGGGGAGGTAGCGCAATACCCGTGGTACGCTCGGCTGAGCGCACCACACTCTGTAGGGCCTTCTTGTCCTGTGCCGTGCTGTTCCCATACCAGGCAGTGATGTTTCCGGTCAAGATGCTCTCTACAGCTCCTGAGTAGAAGGACTGAAGTATCTTCCCCGATACTCTGAACTTCCTTAACTGTCTCAGGTGGTAGAGGCGCTGCTTCGCTTTCTTTACTACTGTGCCTATGTGTGTTGACCATGTCAGGTCCTCTGAGATGTGGACCCCCAGGTACTTGAAGCTGCTCACCCTGTCCACGGTAGCCCCGTTAATCCTCAGTGGTGTGTGTGTCTCCCGCTGTCCTCTCCTATAATCCACGATCAGCTCCTTGGTTTTACCAATGTTCAGGAGCAGGCTGTTGTCCTGGCACCAACGTTCCAGTACCTCAACCTCCTCCCGGTAGGCCTTCTCGTCGTTGTCCGAGATCAGCCCCACCACCACCGTGTCGTCGGCGAACTTCACAATGGAGTTGGAGCTGAACTTGGCCACACAGTCGTGTGTGTAGAGTGAGTACAGCAGGGGGCTTAGAACACAGCCCTGGGGGGACCCGATGCTCAGGGTGATGGTGTTGGAGGTCTGACCCCCCACCCTGACCGCCTGGGGTCTTTCACTCAGAAAGTCCAGTACCCAGGCGCTCAGGGCGGAGCTCAGGCCTAGCTCGATCAGCTTGTCCACCAGTCTGGTGGGGACTATGGTGTTGAACGCTGAGCTGTAGTCAATGAACAACAGTCTCACATAGCCCCCCTTCTGACGGTCAAGGTGGGAGAGAGTGCTGTGCAGTACCTGGGAGACCGCGTCATCAGTGGACCTGTTTGTCCTGTATGCAAATTGCATAGGGTCCATATCACTGGGGAGAGAGGCACAAATGTGGTCCTTGACCAGCCTCTCGAAACATTTCATGACCACAGAGGTGAGTGCCACCGGTCTGTAATCATTTGGACATGTTGGGGAGGGTTTCTTCGGTACAGGGATGATGGTAGACATCTTGAAGCAGGCAGGGACTACTGACTCCGCCAGGGATTGATTAAATATGGCGGTGAACACCGGGGCAAGCTGGTTTGCACAGGACTTAAGTATGCGTCCTGTTATACCATCTGGGCCTGCAGCCTTCCTGGTGTTCACCTGCATAAATGCTCTTCTCACACTGTGTTCCGACAACGAGAGAGCGCCCCCGCCCCCCCGCGGTTGCCCCCCCCCCTCCACAACAGCCGGTGCGCCAGTGACGTCACTAGCCAGAGGGCTAGTGGCGACACTGTCTACACCGAACCGAGCGTAGAAGGAGTTGAGTTTGTCCGCTAGAGAGGCGTCGTCGCTCCCCATTGCGGGGGCGCTGACTTTGTAGTCAGTTATTGTCTTCAGTCCCCTCCACAAGCCTCTTGTGTCGTTTTGTGCCATTTGTGTCTCCAGTTTCTCAGCATATGTCCTCTTAGCAAGTTTAACAGCCTTGCGCAGAGTGTAGACTGAAGCCTTGTATTCTTCCATATTTCCTGACTCTCTGCCCAGGTTATAAGCCGTGGTGCGTGAGTTTAGGGCTGTTCTTATAGTGCTGTCCACCCAAGGTTTCTGGTTTGGGAAAACCCGCGCCGTCTTTGTGGGGACAATGCCGTCTGCCACTGTGGTTATGTAGCTTACAACGGTATCAGCATACTCGCTGACGTCACTGGCGCTTCCTTCAAACATGTCCCAGTCTGTATCCTTGAACGCGTCACGGAGCTCGGCCTCTGATTCGTCAGCCCACTTTTTTGTCTCACGTGACACGACGGCTTCGCGTGATCGCTGTTTGTATGCTGGGATTAAAAAGATGGAGTCGTGATCGCTCGCGCTTACAGAGCCCATCAGTGGCGGAGCCGCCACAGCCTTGTAGGCAGCTCTGAACGGGGTGTAGCAGTGGTCGAGTGTGTTTCCCCCTCTTGTGGAGCAGGCGATGTGCTGAAAAAAAGTCGGCATCACTTTTTTCAGGTTTGCCTGGTTGAAATCACCAGTCACTATCGTCGCGGCTTCCGGGTGCTTGATCTGCTGTTTGTTGATGTGGTCGTGTAATTCCCCCAGCGCTTTGCCGGTATTTGCCTGTGGATGAATATACACGACGGATAAAATGACCGCGGTAAACTCACGGGGTAGGTGATACGGGCGACACAGGATCTGGAGATGTTCCATATCTGGGGAGCATGAACTTGAGAGGACATGTACTTCCTTGGGATTAACCCAGAGATTGTTCGTGAGGATGCAGACCCCACCTCCGACGCTCTTCCCAGAGGCTGCCGTGCGATCTGCTCTCAGGACGGTGAAATTGTCCGATGGAGAGACGCTGTTATCCGGCGTTGCTGGCTTGAGCCATGTCTCGGTGAAACACATGATATTAACGTCTCTCATCTCCCGTTGGAATCGTACCCTCGCTCTCAAGTCGTCCATCCTTCCCTCCAACGAACGTGCATTCGCCAGAAAGATGGATGGAATTGCTGGACGGTAAGCAGATCTTTTTAATCTAAGTCTGATACCGCCTCGTCTACCTCTATGTTTCTTTCTGCCGTTTCCTTTGTTGCCGTTCTCCCGCTTGATTTCTGTTAGCCCTTCTGGGCATAAAGTGTCTCCCAACTCCAATTTGAGTCCGGAGTTTAGGTCCATAAGTGTCTGGCGGTCGTATGACATACCCGCCAGTGATGATTTAATAAAAAAAGTCGAAAAAACAAACATAATAGCTAAAAATGTGCACAATCGTCGCGGAGCTAAACCAAAGGCGACTGACCGGGGTCGCGCATATCAGTGTATCATCAGTGTATCATCAGTGTATCATCAATGTATCAGTGTATCATCAGTGTATCATCAATGTATCGTCAATGTATCATCAGTGTATCATCAATGTATCAGTGTATCATCGATGTATCATCAGCGTATCATCAATGTATCATCAATGTATCATCAGTGTATCATCGATGTATCATCAGTGTATCATCTATGTATCATCAATGTATCATCAGTGTATCATCAATGTATCTACGCATTGTTGATAAATGAGGGCCCAGGTGTAGGAAATAACGAGATACGTTGCAACTAGGGATGTTAACAATTAACCGAAGATCGATTGATTGATCGTTAAGGGTTTACTCTAACATTTACATGACATTTACTCTATCAAACAATATGTTACAATGTAGTTAGTCTGTTATTACATTGTATCCGTCAGTAGAATGGTGTATTTTCAAAGCATGTTTCAATGAATAGATAGATGGCGCAATATAACTATGACAAGGAGGAAACTACCTGTGTCTGGAAAATAAGCAAGGGAAAAAACACGAGCGACGGCAACTTGCAAAATTAAGCAGGCTAAGGCCATGTCCAGACGAAAACGATTTTGATCTTTTTTGTTTTCATTTAAAAAAAAGTTTTCCGTAAAAACAAAATCATCTCAAGAAATAAGAGCGTGCCACAAATTTACAAAATAAATGTCTTTCCTGTTTTAGACGTCGCTCTTTTATTTTGAAACCCCCCGACCGGACGTGTTATCATTGTTTTCGCTAACTTGTGTCATCCGGTTCTGTGATTTTTAGCTGACGCTAGTTTCCAACGGATAGGAGCGATAGGAGAGACACACACACACCGCGGCGCAAATGCAGCTTCACAGGCAGCCGGTGATGAGGAGGAGGAAGAGCTGCTGATTTTAATCGGCAGGAGAGAGAGAGAGCGCGTCAAAGCCGCATACAATATAATAGCGGCGACCGTCGGTTGTGTGATAGTAAAGGGTTAACCTTCTGTCGTGTGGCAGTGAAAGGGTTAACTTGTCTCTGTGTCCAGTCCTTTTCGACTAGCTCCACCCGTGCATTGTAAACAATGAATGATGCAGGTAATTGTATTAACGTTACTGTGTGTTGTAACTATGTTAATAAATTCTGAATGGCATTAACACGTTGGGTGCCGGAAACGTCGTAGATCTACGTTTTTCTCACGGTATTTCTTTTAATCGCTATTGCCATTCATAATTCAGCGGGGCACCTTGTGCATACTGTTCTGAGTGTGTCTGAGCTGGCAGACTGTCTTATACCGCCCTCTAACGCCTTCTGCCATTATTGCACCCCATTAGAAACGGGTTTGTTTCTTTTCTCTACCGAGCTGCGGAGTGTCCAAAACACACGCTTGTAGGGATGGTTTGGACAACTGACCCCGCCCGCCCGTTGATGTGCAATGCCCAACAATGTCGGAGACAGGATCGCTGTGGATAACGGGAATAGCGATCAGATAATTGGATAATTTTTTTGCATTACATCAGATACAAGGTAAGAACACTATAGAAATTTGATCGTTGATCTGATATTTATTTCTACCGCGATTGAAGCGTTTTATCTGTGTTTTATGTGTGTGGCTGTTTTCCGTTGGGTGCAGGAGGGGGGGGCGGCGCCGGTCTAAACCACATTGCATGCTTGCACGAGGAAGGATAATGATGATGATCTAGCGTTGATTTCAGGAAGATTCAATAATCGGGGGAGAAATTACAACGTGTTTATTGAATTACACAAAAACGCTGTTTTCGCGTCTTTTCCCTGGAATTACTCAGCGGCACCCAAACTATATTCATATTCAAAACGGTATAAAACGGAAATGTACGGATGAAAAAATAATCAGTTTTTTGCACGTTGACTGGAAGCAACTCACTGACACTCAACAGCGTTATTAGACCCATAGCTATACTATAAAATATAGGTTTGGCTCTACAAACTACAACTACGTTTACATGGGGTTAATGGAAGGCAAGGCCAGGTCACTTCCCGGAAGGGACGTGGCACTCAATGTGTTAACGTTAGTTGGGTATGCTAGTGCTAATGTTGATAGCATTGAATAGCATCAACGCTAGCTGGCTGGCTACAACGAATTCTCACAAGCTGGCATCGTAAAATCTCAACACCAGCCATGGCCCATGGGAATAGTATTTACTAAATGATGGAGGCTTTTTAATCGTCAAGGTAAGAGAGGATTTGTCATGATCAACTGAAGGCGTATGCTATGGAACCGTCTATGTGCTTGGCTACTTAGCTTATTTGGGTTTTCAGAAAAAGGCCTGCTATGTGTATTTACTATTTATTAATCACAGTAGCCTCCCAGTGTTTAATAAAAACTTCTAGCCAGGATATATCTGGACATATAAGACATATGTATCATGTTTCTTTTTAGTTGGCTGGGTTTGCATGCGGATTAAGGGAGATGTCAATCTGTTGTCGATGGTGGTAGTACAGGGGCAGTACATTTAGCTGTAAAAGCCTGATCAAGCTCAATAGCTTCTGTAACACGAACACAACTACTCTGTATGATGCCATTGTTGTTGTGATGTTGGCTGAGTTTGCACATGCGGGTTAAGGGAGACAGGGCTGTACAGTGCGACGAGCTCGTCGCAAATTGCCCCTTTAATTGGCCGTTGCGATTGGTAAATAATATTTGGGGGCGGGCTTGCGAGTAGGGATTTCAAGCCTTGCATTCGCATTTCACTCCTAAATTATCCAAGCCGTGTGATGACGCCACTCACGCGAGCTGAGCACTCAGGTATGAGAGTGGGGAAAATCGATTGAGCACTCTGATAGACTGGCTGACTGTCTGATTTAGCTATGCCTATGAAGAAAAGTAAAGTTAGTATTGCTTCATATTTTCGACGCGTTCCACCTCCTAGTGAGCCGTCGAATGAAAATGTGACCGTCGAGAACATTGAGCCAGCAGTGGCAGTAGCCACCACCGCAGACCTGCCTTTGTACTAGGGTTGGATGCAGTTCCCTGTTGGTCAGTCTGTGTCTGTTATTCCATCTTCTTCTGCTCTGTTTAACGTTATACACTTCAAATAGTGCAGCATGTTTGAGAGTGCTCCCTTGACTGAGAGGATGGCTAGAGGATGGCCGGAACCACGAGAACTTTTATTAAACATTCTATTAAACATTCTGATATTTCCGCGGGTCTCGTGCAGTGGTCTCGTGCCACTGTCAACTAAAGCGAGCACTCGGAAGACACGCACCGTTTGACAGTGATATGCGCACTGACAGTCGGCGCAGTTGACATTTTCCAAGTGGGGGAAAATAAATCCTCTTCGTCCCGACTGTGTCCCGGCCCCGTGGAGGATTTTTCTTCATCCCAAATACATATTTTATTTCCCCCGGGACGACGGGACGGTGTTAGTCTCAAGCCCTGTCGTCGTATACCATTATCGATCCCCAGGTACTGGTTCAAATGTGAACGGTACCCAACCCTAACTGTTCAAAACGAAACGTCCCATTAAACTAAATAGTTCAGATAGCTCCTGATATCAATGTCTTATAACACTGAGTCGATGCGTATTCGAGCTGAGGGCACGCTGAATATAGTCAATAGGGTCCAGCTGCAGCGCCGGAGAATCCTGGCCGTAGCTGGAGGCTACAGTATAGGGACCAGCTGCAGCTCCGGAGAATCCTGGCCGTAGCTGGAGGCTACTCGAGTACACACAGACAGTGGAGCTGGTTGCATATAGCGAGCATTTTGACTTGTTGCGTGGTGGCGATGTCTCGCAGATAATACAACTACAAGTATGATTATATAATATATATATTTTATTAAAAAAAATTATATAAAATTCTTTTTTTAAATCAAAAACAATCGATATAAATAATGGTAAAATTGTTATTTAAAAATTTGCCCCTAAAAAATATTTGTTGCCCCTAAATTTCTCATTTAGGGGCAAGTGTGCCCCTAGTGAAAAAGCTTAGCGTACAGCCCTGGGAGAGGTGGGCTATTGAGTCATCGGTTCAGGAAAATGCGCGTATAGGCTTGTAAAGATGGCGACGCAAGGGGGGCGTCTTCAGATTTTCGCACTCTGGGACCCGGTTTCAGAAAATACAACCGAAATCGGTTTTGTCTGGACATGGCCTAAGAGAAGCGTTGATTTGGAAAAAATAACCCAAGCCAGTCTGCGCATTTATCGAAAACGGCATGATCGATATGGTTGACGGCGAAGGATTTCGGCAAATGATACACCTGCTTGAGCAAGCGTACCATATTCTATCCTGAGGCACAACCACCTCGCGCATCGAGGAGAGCTACACCGATGCAAAGTTCGGAGTTGCTCACGCAGCTAGCTAACGTTACAGGTGCTCGCAAGGTTGCATTGGCGACAAACAGCTGTACTGCCCTGATGACCGAGAGATATGATACCATCCCTTGCCACTACATCACCAAGGACTGGCGATTCACCACTGCTGTGTTGCTAACTAGAAGTTTGCCGGGTCGGCATATGGCAGTTAAAAGAAGCCATTCCCGGGCGCCCCAGTAGCGAACCACATGATGCGCTGAGTCGCGGCACGGCCGACCCGGGTTCGATTCTCGGACCCGTAGTTATTTGCCGAGTGTCTTCCCCCCACTCTGTCTCCTGTTTCTCCTCTCTCTCTCTCTCTCTCTACTGGACTGCCCAGTAGTAAAAAGCGATAAAAAAAAAGGAAAAAAAAGAAGCCATTCCCCAGCCCTGGATACAAATCCGGTGGAAAGTCTGCGGGGAGATTCCCCAGGCTGGAACCGGGACCATGCATGTGAGTCAGTCTGAGACAGGCTATTTATGTTCTATGTAGGCTATCTTGTTGCAAAATAATAATAATAATAATAATAATAATAATAATAATAATAATAATAATAGCGTCATTAAAAAAATACTCGTTAGGTTGTTTTCAGTGTTGTATGTGTGTAATCCGTTATTTAGTTAGGCCTATTGGAAAATATTCGTCTACATAAGTAGATTCTTCATTTTGTTTATTTATTAAGTGAACTCATTCTGTGCCATTCACGTATATATACGCGTTTGCTCGCCAACCGTTGAGTGCCAATCACGTATATATATACGTTATTTGGTCAGTTTTCCTTTTTTTTCAGATTTTTATATTCTATGCAGTCTCATGGACCTCTATGTTACTTATGAAAGCCATACTGAGACCCCGAGAGTGCAATACCGGCCAGATCCTGCTAGGTGGCAGTATCGCCTAGCCTTTGAAACCCTGTTCCAGACTGTGGGCTAGATCCACAAAGAATGGATTGCACAGAGCAAGTTGCACCCTTACTTACAATTCATTATGAATTGAAAAATGGGGGACCCTGATGTAAACAAGACGAAAGTCTTTCTCTGGTCTGCATCCCCTTAACAATTGTGTGTATTGAGCCGTACTGTATTGTACCCATTCTGCAATCTGTTAATACAATTTTCATTCAATCAATCAATCTGCACAGTGATTGATTAAATGAAAATTTTATCCGGGCGGAGAATTTAGACCAAGCCAAGTAAATCGCTTCATCCGAGCACTTTGAAACGCGTTCAGCACACTTGAGGCATATCTTGTGCCACTTCATGTCAGGGACCCAATGGACATCAATACTGGAAATCGCGATCAGACAATTGGAATATTCCTTTTGGAATAACCCCCAATCAAAGGTAAGGACTATCTGACGTCAATTCCACCTTGATCCTACAATGATTTCACATTGATCCAGTCGATCAACGTATGTAGTATTCAAAACGAATGCCGTTGCTGGCGATCAGAGCATCAAAAAATGACCCCCCCCCCTTGATGCATTCATGATGAAACATAATACCTATTATATACCTTTGATTTGGAAATAGTAACGTCCAGGCGAGCAACGCAAACGCCTTTAGCAAAATTCACATATCGCTCCATAACACAGTTTCCAGGAATTAGCCAGGATCACTCTGAAACTATACAATATTCAACACGGGATAACACGCGAACGTATAGATGAAAAAATGTATTCTTTTTTACATGTTGGACGAGGGATAGTTACTGTCAAATGAGCCATAGTATTGTCTCCATAGCTATAATATAGAATATAGATATAGCCCTGCAAACACCGCAACGCACAGTGAAAATGCCTATATTTTAAAGCATGGCGCATTTACTACAGGATGAGGGTAATAGCTGCCGCTCAAAGTAGGGATGGGAATTGATAGGATTTTATCGATACGATTCCATTATCGATTCTGCTTATCGATTCTATTCTTTATCGATTCCCTTATCGATACCTGCTTAATTTAAATAAATAAATTGGAAATGCAACAGAACTAAGCTGGTTAGAATAACAACATGCAACTTGACATTTCTGATGGTCATTTATTGTTGAGCCCCCATGTCAGAAAAATACAAAAACTGTAAAAAATAAAACATTAACTATAGCCTACACTTGAATAAAATTATGTATTTGAGGTTCTCTTAAAATGTATTTATTTTTTTATTCTTAAACTAATTTAATCTATTGAATAACAGGTTGTTATTCCTCTGAGAGAGAGAGAGAGAGAGAGAGAGAGAGAGAGAGAGAGAGAGAGAGAGAGAGAGAGTGTGAGTGAGTGTGTGTGAGTGTGTGTGAGTGTGAGTGAGTGAGAGAGACACACACACACACACACACACACACACACACACAGTGCTGCCTGGCTTACAGACTAGTAAACAAACACTCCGTCTCTTATTATATGTGAACTAAAGAGTACAAGGTTTACACAACAGCCCCGACCCGCTGTTTTATTGTATTTGTACCTGCACTACCTGCTGTCAGCTGTTTATCTCTCTGTGAGCTTGATTAGCTAGCGTTAGCTCACGTTAGCTAGCGTTAGCTCCGCGGCTAATATTACCTTACCCTGAACTAAATCAATGACTAGGTTCTAAAGCATTCAAGTAGTTTTCACTGCACATAGAAGTAGCCAAACAGCGGGAGCATTTCGGGAGCATATGACCAAAACCCAGGCAAATCATCCGGTGTGAGAGGACGCAGGCGCTGTTTTTTTTCGCCGCTTCTCCACCTGAAACTTAGTTTTATAGTCTATCTGTTTAGTTTATCTACTTTATACCTGCAAAGTTTGCTTGTCTCTACAAACAATCTCTACTTTTCAGTCAATTCATTATTTAAACATTCTCCTGTTTTCTGTTTGGATTTCCACCGAACTGTTTGGACTCACCTGTCGCACTGTTAGCCTGCAGCTTCCTACCGGTACCTCCAACGGTAGCCAGCTCCCTGCTGTTTTCAAGGATTCGTTTTTCGTCACTGTTCCGCTGCTCCATACTGTGACTACAAGGTTTATTTCCTGGACAACCTGACAACTGGCACAGTGTGGTTAGTCTTCGTTGACTGGGATTGCTGCCTCCTCAGGCTAGCTGTCAGCTAGTCACCCTCCAGTTAGCTGTTGGAAGCTAACATCTCCAGCTAACTCCACTGTCTCCTCTCTGTTGAGTAGCAGCGACAAACGTCTCTACCACTATCACGGATCTTCTATCATGCTGTGGACCATCTCGTTTTGTCTGGCATGTCTTCTCTGGTCATCAAGTCATTGGCGACCGACTGACAACGGATTCAACATTACATCCTTCCCAGCTGGCATGTCTCTGAAATACTCCGTTTCACAACTACTCCAACTCAATAATGTCAGCGCTCCTCCGTGCCTCTCAGTCATCAAAACACTTGGACTCCTGCATCGCCCTCGCTACATCCACCGATCCTCCCGGAGAAAGTTTGTTTACTCCCGGTCTGACTCCAATCACATCCCCGCGCTCTGGTCTCCCCAGCGCATTTCCTCAACAACATTACGTCATCAAAACAACCTGTTACAAAGGGTCAGATTAAACCGAATATATATATTTATTGCTTGATATCCCTTGTATAATATTTGTATATCGTTTGATATTCCCTGTATATTATTTGTGTATATACACGGAATATCCCTTTACCTGCGTACAAACCAGAGTAATATGCGCTCTCCTATTGGACACCCCCCCCCCCAGGCTCCAGGCAGTCTCGTACTCAGACAGGTGCAGTGGGCGAGTTTGGGGCATGTTACAACATGCCTTTGGCAGTGTAGTGATTCAGAACCAAAGAGTGACCAGGTTGGCACTAGATTGTCACTTACGTATAAATACGGCGCAGGTGTAAACAGCAGCAGTTCGTTCATTACTAGTAAAGCCTTCACCACGAGTCAACGACCAAGTGAAGTGAGCAACTTTGCCTCTGAATAGAGCCTTGAGAACCGTGTGCGAATAGGATAGTAAAAGTGTCAGAGTTTAGTGAAGTAACGTCAAGTTCAACCTAGTTTAATGTGAAGTATAGTGCACAGGATAATCTACACCGGCGAATGCAGAACCATTTTCTGGTTGGATTATATTGCTTTGGTACCGTGACTGCTGGAGCAGAGAACCGTCTACCCCACTATCGTGTGGGATCTACCCCCGTGAGGAGCATCCCTCAAGCCCGCCTCTAGGAGGAGGCTGGCTAGCTTTCATCCATGCTGTCGAGCATACTGGATTATAGCTGTTGCTTTGTCTACCGATCAAGGGAGTACTGCACTGGTTCCTGTATCTGGAACCTCTTTATTCCTCGTTGACCCAGACTTTGCACCCGAACATTCCTCTACCCTGCTGGCCTTATACCCGGAGGGAACCCCCCAGTGTCTCCAGCTGGTACTAGTGTGCCTTATGTAATTGCTATGCTACAGGTGGCGTCAGTTTAGACCCATCTTACTATTCTCATTGACTTACGCTCTTGACCTACTTTACGTGTGTTCTTCGCCTTACAAGCGCGAGTATAATTCTCAATCTGTAACCTAACGTTGCTTGCTCTGATAATAATAAATACCCTCTAAATAGAACTTTATGTGTCATTGCCGTATTCTTGTGTGGGTGTTCACCATATATATTCATGTACTGTATGGCCAGTAATTAAAGTACATAACTAGTAGTGGTTTAATAATACCATACTCTCAATACAGTCAGGGAATTGTACCCCTCAGTTACACAACCCACATGTGCGTTCTGTCTGCCTCCGCCCCCTTCCCAAAGCACACCAGTCTGACCAAATCCAACCACATCTCAAATTTGCTCTGTTTAACACCTGATCACTAAATAAAGATAAAGCCCCTCTACTCAATGAATTCATTATTGACAATAACCTGGACTTTCTTTGCTTAACGGAAACAAGGCAAAAACCCCTGGATTATTATTTTCTTAATCAGACCACCCCTGACGGCTACTCCTACATGGTCAAACCACGCCTCCACAGGCGTGGAGGTGGAATAGCCACATTCCACAAAAGAAGCATTGACACAAGCAATATTACCATCCCGGCTGCCTCCTCATTTGAACACCTTGCTTTTAAACTGTCTGGTCCCAAACCCCTAGTCACTGCAGTCATTTACCGGCCCCCCAAACCAAACCCAACCTTCCCCTCTGACCTGTCTGAATTCCTGACACAACTCTGTGCTATCTCTCCATCCATCCTTTTAATCGGTGATTTCAACATTCATGTTGATACTTTGGACTCCAAAACCTCCACAGAATTCCTGGACATTTTAAACTTTTTTAATCTCACACAGCATGTTGATTTTCCCACTCATAAGAAAGGTCACACACTGGATCTGGTCTGCACATCTGGCATCTCCATCAGTAATCTCACCTGCTCCGACCTCACCATCTCTGATCATCTGGCTATCACCATGGACATTCTCATCCCTACTCCCCCAATCAAGCAGATGCGTTCCATAACATTCCGTAATCTCAAATCCATCCACCCCTCCTCTCTCTCCTCCCTACTGACTGACACCATCCCTGATGCCTCCCTCTTACAGCATGGCTCCCCTACAGACCTGGTCAACATCTACAACAACACTCTCTCCTCCTGTCTCAATCAGCTCGCCCCAATCAAAACCAAGTCTGTCTCCTTCATTCACTCCGCCCCCTGGTACACCGATCACCTACACCACCTTAAATCCAAGGGCCGCCAGCTCGAACGGCTATCTAATAAAACCGGTCTCACTGTCCATAAAGAGGCCTACAGACAACATCAACAGCTCTACAAAGACGCCCTCAACTCTGCACGCTCCTCCCACTACTCCGCTATCATACAGTCTGGCAGCAACAACCCCAGGACTCTGTTTTCCACCATCAACACACTTCTTAAACCCTCTGACACAATCTCCTGTTCCTTCACTGTCAGTAAATGTGTCTCCTATCTGTCACATCTCCAAACAAAAATTGACAAAATCCACACCCAACTAACAATTGCCTCCGCCAACACTATCTCCCCTCCGGATTCAACCCCCTCTCCACCGCCCAACCCACCTTTTACATCCTTCACTGAAATCACTGCATCGGACCTATCCTCCATTCTCTCTACAATGAAAACTTCTACCTGCATCCTGGACCCTATCCCCTCCATCCTAGTCAAGGCTTGTTTCCCTGCCTTTTCTCCCCTAATCACCTCCATTGTAAACACCTCTCTGACCACTGGCCTATTTCCCCCCGCCCTCAAAATTGCTTCTGTCACCCCCCTACTAAAAAAACCCGGTCTCAACCCTGAAACCCTTGATAATTTCCGCCCCATTTCCAACCTCCCCTTCCTCTCAAAAATAATTGAGCGAGCCATTGCCTCCCAATTAAAATCCTACCTCGACAACAATAACCTTTATGATACATTTCAATCCGGATTCCGCACCAAACATAGCACCGAAACTGCTCTTCTAAAGGTCACCAACGACATACTCCTCTCTGCCGACTCTGGTTCCCTCTCCATCCTCATTCTCCTAAACCTCAGCGCTGCTTTTGACACCATCAGTCACCCCATCCTCATCACTCGTCTCCAGTCCTCCGTTGGCATCTCCGGAATCCCCCTCACCTTGCTCCAATCATACCTCTCACACAGGCACCAATTCATCTCTATCAACAACTGCAAATCCCCCACTGCCCCCATCACTCATGGTGTCCCCCAAGGCTCAGTACTTGGTCCCCTGCTCTTCATCCTCTACATCCTTCTACTTGGTCTGATTCTCCGCCAACATGGCCTGCGTTTTCACTGTTATGCAGACGACACTCAGCTCTACCTCTCCACCAAGACTATCACTCCAGCCACTCTCTCCACCCTCAGCACCTGCCTCACAGACATCAAAACATGGATGCAAAATAACTTTCTCAAATTAAACTGCAATAAATCAGAAATCATCATTATCGGTCCAAAATCCCTCACCAGCCACACCCAGGATTTCACCCTAAATATTGATGGTACCATTGTCACCCCCTCCACTCACGTCCGTAACCTTGGCATCATCCTGGACTCCACCCTTTCTTTCCTCCCCCATGTGAACCACATAACCAAATCTGCCTTCTATCACCTCCGGAACATTGCTCGTCTTCGCCCCTCCCTATCACTCTCCGCTGCTGAAACACTGGTTCATGCATTCATATCATCAAGACTAGATTACTGCAACAGCATCCTCTACGGCTCACCAAACACTATTCTCAATAAACTCCAATATGTCCAAAACTCTGCTGCCCGCATGCTCACCTCCACCCGTCGCTCTGATCACGTCATCACCCCTATCCTCCACGACCTCCACTGGCTTCCAATCAAATACAGGATACATTTTAAAATACTACTCATCACATTTAAAGCCCTCAACAACCTTGCCCCTCCCTACCTGTCCGACCTCCTCCACCGTCACACGCCCACCCGTCGCCTTAGGTCTGCAGATACCAACCTCCTAACACCTCCCACGACCAAGCTCCGGACCTGGGGCGACAGGGCCTTTGCTGCTGCTGCCCCCTCGCTCTGGAATGCCCTCCCCAGCCATATCCGTGATGCAAACACCCTGACATCTTTTAAATCAGCCCTCAAAACCCACCTTTTCAATCTTGCTTTTGACCTCTAATTCTGTCGGTTTTATTTTATTTTGTCATGTATTATTTTTGTTCTGTTTTGTTCTGTTTTTTTTTTTTTGCCATAGTTTGTCTCTCCTGCCCATGTGAAGCGTCTTTGAGCACCTGGAAAAGCGCTATATAAAATAGATGTATTATTATTATTATTATTATTATAACAGCATAATGAATCGGGGGTCCCGAAAACTATTCAATGCGATCGGGTGAAGCCCTAGGTTCAGGTTAGTAGAAAAGAGCGCCCGGAGCGTTTTCAGTGTGGCACCCGGTCTGGAACAGGTGTTACTGCATTCTCGATACAGCGCTACTAGCAGGATCTGGCCGGTACTGCACCTCCGGAGTCCCGGTATTCCTTTTACGGGCAAAATACAGCTCCCTGACATTGAATAGGGTATTAAAATCGAATAAAAGGGAAAACGAGTCAAAAGCATATATATATATATTTTTCTTTTTTTTAAACATAACATAAATTTAGACACACAAGCATTAACAGTAAATATCCTAAGTAAATCACTGGATTATACATTTCAAATCAATATAAATGTAGTTTACGGGATATATATACCTAATACTTGCAGTCCAATACAATACATACATATGCTCTTGCTCGCTCTACCCTCCCGGACCCCCACTTGGATAATCCATCCATTTTCATTCATTTCTAACCAGGAACTACAATTCATATGCTAGCTTTTATTCTCTCCACCACTTCTAACCAAATTGCAATGTTAGTTTCACTGATACCTAAAATTCTTGCTGTAGATATCTCTAGATAAATCACATCGAGATAGGTAAGAATCCATACCTTCCGGCAAATTTTTTCCGGTTGAATCCATCGTGAAGCTATCAGCTTTTTAGCAGCTGTAAGACCGGATAAAACTAGTCTCTTTAGCTGTATAGGGGCTGCATACTGAAAGACATCATTCAACAGCAATACAGAGGGATGTACAGGTATATTCAGAAGTAAGAATTCTGATAATTTCAGGGTCACTTCTTCCCAGAATTTCTTAACAGGTGGGCAATCCCAATACATATGCATAAATGTACCCTCATCACCATTTGTACATAAAGAACATATAGAATCTTGTCTAAGTCCCATTCTGTTCAATCTTATAGGAGTCAGGTATGTCCTGTGAATATAATTAAGATTAATTTGTTGATGATCCGGGTTGCGTGATGCAATTCGAACGTTTGCCCAGACTTATTGCCAATCAAAATCTACTTCCAAATCTGGTATATCCCTCCTCCATACTAAGTCTAGGGGAAGGGTTTCATATGAAGACGTTAGTAAGTGATGATAAAAATCAGATACGAATCCTCTCGATGTCTCTCTTTCATAGAAGAATTTGTGATATCTGTGATGTCAAAAGCATATATATACGTTTTTGGCCATCAACCACTGGCTCCCAATAACGTATATATAGGTGGCTGGCCGGGAAAGTGTTAACGTTCCGACGGCCCGGCCTTGTTTGACAGTTAGTTGTTTTCAGCGTTTTATGCGCGTAATCTGTTATTTAGTTAGGCCTATTGGACATAAGTAGATTTTTAGTTTTAGTTTATTTATTAACCCATTCAGTGCCAACCACGAGATTAGTCGGGTTAACTCGCCATGCGTTGAGTGCCAAGACCCGAGAAAACTCAGTTTTAATCGTTATTTCTTTTATTAGCAATATCCATTCATTTTTCATCCATCCAGCCTGACGTTATCATTGGGAATGGGTCTGAGCTCGAAAAGGGCAAATACCGCCGCCTATCGTCTCCCGGATGGTATTGCACATCATTGGATTGGATTGGGTGGGACTGTGCATCAGAAAAAAACTCTGGCCCCGGGGTTTCCCTTCTCGGGCAAGCAGTAGCTGTTACCACATTCACTGGGGAGGCTCAGAGCAGCGTCGATTATGTGTTTTGGTGCTATAACGTTGGATCAATAAACGCGATCAATATTTGGAATGGCGATCAAAAATTGTATTAATCTTTTTGCAGAACATCTGATGTGAGGTAAGGACTCTATTTTAATCGGATGTTTTTTTCTCCGCCATCGCAGCGTGTGTGTGCGTAACGTTAGCGCTGACCACGGCATGGATAATCGATTTTTCAGCCCGCTTCTCTAGCGTGCATAAGTACACATATACTATCGATAATCTTGCGTTTATTTGAAAACGATTCATAAATCAGCCGAAAAATTACAATGTGTTTTGTGTATTCCACTAAAGAGCTATTATCACGGAATTTATCTGGAATTACTAGACATCTCCAAAACTATACTCGTATTCAAAACGGTATAAAACGGAAATGTACCAATGAAAAAACAATCCGTTTCGTACATGTTGACTGCAAGCAAGTCATTGATAAGCGAGGGGTGTTTTAGACCCATAGCCATAATTTAAGATATAGTTTAAGCATTCGCAAATTTCCCCGTCCTCCCATTAACTTCAGTGTTGGCACGGTCAGGGATGATCTAGGTCAGGGATCGGCAATAGGCGGCCCGCGGGCCAACATTGGCCCGCCAGCAATCATTTCTGGCCCGTCAGATTATTTTGAGAATATGATATTTATTTGACGCGCGGGAAATATTCACTCGGGACGCCAGGGTGTCTTTTATTGTGAAGCTGTATCTATCTACCGGTAGTCATCAAAAGCATGTCTGTCACTATAGCCAATTGAAATGCTAGAAATGGTCACGTGGACTGGGAGAACCAATGGAATAGTCCCACCGGGCCCCGTGTATATTTCCCTAACGCACTTTCACTTCCACGTTCGAGATGCGAGCGAGTTGAAGAAAACAAAACAAACATCTTTGGATAGCAACGGGGAAATATAACGCTTCTTTTAATAAACAGGAGCCATACTTAAAATACAGGTTTATCGCAACAGGTCTGTGATTCTTGCGTGCCGAGCCGACGTCCTCTCTGCATAATATGTGGCGACAACAACAACAACGAGGCAATGATGACAACTGTGTTCAAGTTGGCAGATAAAGTAGCTGCATTCAACGCCAATCTGGAATTGGAGGGCGGCGAGTGGATATGACATGTTTCAAACATTAGCAGGGATTTTGGAGGACTTAACAACAAACAAGGTATGGTGAGTCGTGTTTTCATGCATTCTGATCTGTTCATCACCCGCCGCGGTGATCTGCAACAGCTGATCTGCTGTTCATGAATGAATGAATGAATGAATGAAAACTTTATTTAACAGATTGCAGAATGGGTACAATACAGTACGGCACAATACACACAATTGTTAAGGGGATGCAGACCAGAGAAAAACGTTTGTCTTTTTTCAATATCAGTATATTAAATTAGCCATTGTTTTTGATCCTGGCCCGCCAAGCAACGGCTTGGGGAAAATCTGGCCTGTGGCCAAACCTAATTGCCGACCCCTGATCTAGGTGAACCATTTCCGGGTTGTATAATACTATATACGTCCAAATAATGTTGTTTATTGAGTTATGGCAACGGATCGATTATCCAGTGTGTCGAGATGGAGTCCCGGGAGCGATAGCGAGTGGCGGACGGAATAGGGGGGACACCAAGCACTTCCGGCCCCACTTCCGGTTTGGCAACTCGCCGATCGGCCACCAGGTGGCGGTATTGAAGCGCTGGAGAGTTGAGTGGAGATCTACAGCACCAGTCATGACTCCGTGTAGGGGCGTAACTAAGGGCGGGGGACATCGGAAAATGTCCCCCGCATGGTTTCAGAATGCAGTTATTGTCCCCCCCCACGTTTTTACTGTCCAAAGATAATACATGGATAATAAACGGACGACTGCGGCGACCGCGCGGCCAGCACTAGGACCACACACAGAAAATTGCTGATTGTCTCTGAGCTGAGTCTCTGACTACCTGTCCTATTATTATGCAAAGATGAGTAGATGGGGGTCGCATTCTTGCCCTGCACAGGCCAAGTACCCACTCGCTACAGTACTCGTCTTTGCATAATAATGGCTCGGGTCGTCAGCCGAGCCGAGGTGTGTGTTCAAATACGTCATCACATACACGGTATAAAGAGAGATAAGATAAGACAGTCAACAGTGCTATGTCCTACCTGGCTGCATGCAACAACGAGATGGCACCGTCGCCCAAGAGGAGAAAGCTACTTCTTCAAAGCAAACTAAGTTTTGCTACGCTGTCATCGGCGCCTAGAGCTAAACCAGCAGCAGTGACGACCCCACCACGAAACAGGAAGGCAACGGCAAGTAACAGCATTTTAGCAGATTTTCTTTTTTTAATATAGGCCTAATGTATTTGTCCAGATTGACTAAGCTAGGCTATTTGCCTGTTTGTTTCTCTTGAAAATAATCGTGGTTCATAAGACATGACAAATGCGTGTTTACAGAGTCCATCAGCAAGACATAATCATTTGCAAGATTTGCAAACAAGACACAAACTCATTGCAATCATCCTGACTAATAACGATGAATTGAAAATGGGGGACCCTGATGTAAACAAGACTAAAGTCTTTCTCTGGTCTGCATCCCCTTAACAATTGTGTGTATTGAGCTGTACTGTATTGTACCCATTCTGCAATCTGTTAATACAATTTCCAATCAATCAATCAATCAATAATGGGAATGGAACACTGGTGCATTAATGTTTTATTAATGTACGCTGTCCCCCTTGATCAAATAAATAAAGTAAACCTAATGTGTTCTAATGGTTTCTCTCTTTTTTTGTTTGTTTATTCTGCAGGTGGATGCAAATACACCTGCTAAAAGCACACAGACAGTGCCTGTAGACGTAGATGCACAGCAGCGCGCACTATCGCCACCACTGAATGACAGAAATTATGTAAGTAACAATAATGTCTTAACAAAATACATATTTGACTGTGTAGTGTAGTGGATGGTTGGATAGGATGGAATAGACACAGAGCTCCCTGCCCCCTCCCCTCAGGTTTGGTGTGAACGATGGTCTGACTACTCAGGCCGAGCACCCACACCAAACCTGTGAATGTGATGGGTTGCATTCCATTCCTAAATGCCTGTTTACAGAGTCCATCAGCAAGATATTTAATTGTTTTAATTCAATGTTATTCACTGATTAATCTTGTACTGACAAAAATGCAGATATATTCTTCTGCTATAATAACAAGCCTGTTAGCCTACGCTGTCCCCCTTGATCAAATAAAGTAAACCTAAACCTAATGTGTTCTAATGGTTTCTCTCTCTCTTTTTTTTGTTTATTCTGCAGGTGGATACACAGCAGATAACTGAGCCATATCAGCCCAATCCAAAAGAAATACCAGGTCAAAAACTGGCAAACAAAACGCTATGTTTCCAAGAGAAATGGTTTAAAACATTTCCTTGGATTCACTACAGTCATACACACAGTGGAGTCCTGTGCTTTTATTGTGCAAAAGCATTTCAACGTGAGAAGTCTACCCTGGCGAAATACACTGATCCACTGATACATCTGACTCCGGAGGTTGAAGACCTGGCTTCGCAACTCCATGAAGCAGAAAAGGTTGAACAGTGTGGCAGTTTGTCATATACATCAGAACTCTGTGAGGAATTCATCTCTGCCCATGATCGGAGACAACATGTCTTTGGAAGCATTGGATGAGTTTAAATGTGAAAATGTAAATTTAAATAATGGAGAAGTCACTTTAAAGCAGGGGTGTCAAACTCATTTTCACAGAGGGCCACATCAGCATTATGGTTGCCCTCAAAGGGCCAAAGACCATATAAATGTTAATGTAATGTAAAATAAATGTAGCTACTCATTTACATATAGTTAAACATGTTGTTTCTGTATTTATTACTTATTCAAGTTATACATATTGCATATGCATTTGCATAGATGTAAAAATATATGTTAGCTTATGTTATTTTAACAAATAATTTTAGTTTATCAGAACCCCATATTACTCCATTAATCAATGATCAAACCATTCAAGTAAATAACAAAGAAGAAGATCATCAAATACAAGCTATGACATTAAGTTTGTTCAAAAACTTTTTGTCACAGTCAAGAGGGGCAGAACTAACAACTGAGCTGCAAAGAACACGTGGGACAGATGTAGCAGATGTTACAAAAACAAATGGCTGCACACAACCTTGCAGAGGCCATACATCCAACTAATGGAAGATAGTTTAATTAACTTTAATTAACAGATTGCAGAATGGGTACAGTACAGTACAGCTCAATACACACAATTGTTAAGGGGATGCAGACCAGAGAAAGACTTTCGACTTGTTTACATCAGGGTCCACCATTTTCAATTCGTAATGAAATTGCTATTATGTGTCTGCATGAACACACAACTGTAACTGTACTAAAAAATAACAAAATAAGGGTTGTCTCAGTTCACAACTATATTGGTCAAGTTTTGGGTGGGACTTGTTTGCGTCCCTACAGCTTCTTATTCTTTGAATTGAGCGAGATGCTCGGTTATGTCACACAGCCAGTTTGCATCCGACAGTTCAGACAATATTTCTTCAACCCTTTGTTACCTATTCCGCCTGGATCTTTTTTGTATTTTGGGCTCTAAAATTGTCAAAGAATGTCTGAGGAGTAAGTGCTTTTGGCTTTTTTCCTTTGTTACTTCATCAATACCTCAGATGTTCAACATACATGTATGTGTAAGAATGTGTAATAACTAAGGCTGTCAAAGTTAAAACTTTATTAACGCATTAACCCACAATTATTTTAACATAATTTTTTAACCCAAGATTAATGTTTAAAAAAAGAAAAAAAAAATCCCAGAGCTCTTGGGGGGCCACATCAAATGACGTGGCGGGCCACATTTGGCCCCGCGGGCCATGCGTTTGACACCTATGCTTTAAAGGAATGAGGTATATAAAAAGTCACTTTAAGGAAAGAACAGATGTGGCTCTTGTATAATATAGTTTAGATACATTAAGTATAATAATGACAGAGTTAAAATTGTATAGTAGTCTACATAGGAACCAGTGCCCTCTCAGGTATTTTAGTATTGTATTATTGCACAATCGATGCAGGCATGACCATAAGGGTTAGAGTTTTATTAAACGGGTTTGTTATATAACTTATGTACCAGTGCATAAGAGTGATTTATGTTAACGTTTTGTACCTGTAATTAAATTTGATTAAAAGTGATTGGTGATAGATAAAGGTGATAGATACATTAAGAGCTAAAATTGTATATTGTATAGTAGTGTTTCTCAGGAACTTAGCATGTATTTTTTTTTATCATGCATATATTGTGTCTTACCTATTTAAAAAAATGTCTATGCCTATTTTATTATTGTATTTTGCACAATCAATGCGGGCATGACCACTCTAGGTATTACTGTGTTCATAATTGCTAATTGAAGCACCATATAATAAATGTTCTTTCACCTTAACCTTTCAAATTAGTTTATTATTTGTCACAACAAAATACAGAATACTTGATGAAATGCTTGTTTCTGTGAGCCCAGTGTGTCGTTTACATGGAGAAATGGCGCCACCACCTGGGAAAATGCGGTATTGCACACCTGGTATTATTTAAAAAATATACGTCACTGACCACGCCCCCAAATCTGTCCCCCGCACCACTATCAACAGAGTTACGCCATTGACTCCGTGGGTGAAATATTGATCTCGATGACGTCGTAATCAGTCATTGGCAGATTAAGCATGGCGAGGAATGACGTCTTAATCAGTCAATGGCGGAGAATGGGTTAATATAAAACAGTTTAGATTTTTTTTTTGTGTTAAATACATACTTTTTATTTTTTTTGTCACATATGGAGCTCGCCCGCTTAACACTATCAGTGCCGGCCTTATTTACCTTTTTACCCTGTTGAATGCCATCATCCACTTCAATGTTAGCGTTAAAAAACGCATAATCTATATTTTAAATTATGGCTATGTGTCTAATCTGCCCGTCGCTTATCAATGACTTGTTTGCAGTCAACATTGTCGAAACGGATTGTTTTTTTTAATCGGTTCATATCCTTTTTATAGCATTTGAAAAGCTATCGTTCTCTCGAAAATTTTCGGAAAATTGAAAGATTCCCCCATAAACGGCATTTATTGGAATATTCTCGAATACACTAGACACGTTGTCATTTGTCGGCCTATTTATTAATCGTTTTCAAATAAACGCTAGATTATCGATAGTATATGTGTACTTATGCACGCTATAGGGGCGGGCTGAAACATTTATTATCCATTTCCTCAAGATCACACACACACACACATATCTCAGTGAATACAGGTCTGATTATCCTAAAACTGGTAACATAGACTCCTTACCTTAGATCAGATGTTCTCCAAAAAGATTATTCCAATTCCTGATCGCCATTCCAAATATCGATTGCGTTTATTGATTGATTATTGGCTGCTGTAAATATATATTCCAGGCTGCTTTCCAACTCGCGATCAGATCCCTCATCATCAGACAGCTCACCAGCACAATGGAGCCAGTTGGCCACCCCCACAGGGATCTCCCAGTATAATCTACTGACCTGCAGTTACACAGGGATAGACGATAGGGGGCGGTTTTTTCCCATCTGAGCTCCTAGAGTCTGCTGTACCAACGGGAGACTCGGTTGATGAAATATGAATTCAGATCGCTAATAAAAAAATCAAACAACAATACACATCGTCGGCACTCAGCGGGGGGTCTGATAAGACGAGAATACACGTTGTCGGCATTCAAAGTGTTAAAGTCGACACAAATGGGTTTTATATGCCATGCAGTGTTGCGAAAATGCAATATGTCGCTGCTGCGGAAATAAAGCTTTTGATTGAGGAAACAAATACATTTGTTATTGTTTGGTAAATTGGGGATTCTTAGTTACAATTAATCGATTAATTGACCGTTAACATTATCAATGATTGAGTAAGGAACGTGCTTACAATTTGCAACCCTAGTTGCAACACAACACAGGGTATTTTCTGCAACAATGGAAAACAAATATGCAGCCACCTCAACCACCAAGAACTGGCTCTGCATAAAGTGTGCATGTAAAGAAAGAAAGCACAGAGCAAATATAAAGGGTGCATGTAAAGAAAGAAAGCACAGAGCTAATATAAAGTGTGCATGTAAAGAAAGCACACAGAGCAAATATAAAGTGTGCATGTATAGAAAGCAGCAAAGATAAAGTGGGCATGTAAAGAAAGAAAGCACAGAGCAAATATAAAGTGTGCATGTAAAGAAAGAAAGCACAGAGCAAAGATAAAGTGTGCATGTAAAGAAAGAAAGCACAGAGCAAAGATAAAGTGTGCATGTAAAGAAATCAGCAAAGATAAAGTGTGCATGTAAAGAAAGCAGCAAAGATAAAGTGTGAATGTAAAGAAAGAAAGCACAGAGCAAAGATAAAGTGTGCATGTAAAGAAAGCAGCAAAGATAAAGTGTGCATGTAAAGAAAGAAAGCACAGAACAAAGATAAAGTGTGCATGTAAAGAAAACACACAGCAAAGACACTTGTGGGAAGTGAGTTGAAAACACTGAGACAATACCACTTGCGGCCAGCAGGCGCCACAAATACACATTGCCGCTTTAATAATAATTAAATAATAATGAACCAGTGTGATCTCCCTCAGACAGTTACTTGGTAAGTATTGTGTCTTACCATCTTGGGAGAGAGTAGAGAAACTGAGCGGTGAGGCTGTGGCTCCTACAGCGCCCCCTAGGGTTCTGCTGACTGTATTGCGGCTCTTTGGGGGGTCAGGAGTCTGTGGACCAGAAATTACATCAGAAAGGAAAGTAAGCATGAATACCGTAATACTTGCTTTTTTTGCCTCATTAATGTTGCTCATTCATAACTATGTAAGGTGTTTGTATCTTGATAATATTTGGAATATTGTAATAATATTTTTTTTGATATTTAGAGTTTTTATTTTTCACAAACAAGACAATACATACATGACAAGACAAGACAAGAAATTCTAATAATAATAATAACAAGGGGCAAGGGGGGGGGGGGGGGGTTGCAGAGCTTTACAAAGGTTCAGTACACAGTGATCTAATAAAGTTCAGGGGACCTTGAAGGCCATCGGGCCTATTAGGGCTGGGCGATATAACGATAACGATAAATATCGCGATATATTTTAATAATCGATATCGAAATAAAAAAAAAATCGAAAAATCGTTTTTTTTCTTTTACCTGCAACAGGCCAGTTTTAAAACCAGATACAGTGGACAGACTTGTCTTTCTTGCCTGCAACTTAAAGTAATGGCTTTGCTTGTCCAAATGACAATACTGACCAAATTCAGATTTATTTTTCTCTTGTCCATTTATTTTGTTTGCTTTCTAATTTAAAATACATTTTGAAACCGTCTGTACACAGTAGGCTATGTGTGCTAGCAGAACTAGACTCCAGTCACGAGTCACAGTGCACATGTGCGGTGGTTTGTCCACCAAAAAAGCGCCAAAAGATCGAAAATAAACGAGCAGAGCCAGAACTGTTCAACTCCTCTGGAGCCACAGCCAGCAGAGAAGCCGGTTTACTTTAGCTTTTAAACCAGCTGCAGCCTGAGAACTGGAGTGTGAGGGGATGTAACACTAAAGATGGCGGCAATGACAAAGAATTGCTGCAAAATAAACATACATCTGTTGTTAAAAAAAAAAAAAAAAAAAAATTATTATACTTATAACAATTCGATAATTATCGATATCGAGAAATAAAATAAAATTATCATATCGTTATCGCGATATGATTTTTTTCCATATCGCCCAGCCCTAGGGCCTATCACTCTCTTGAAGAGACAGAGCAGCCTGTTCCATCGATAGCAAGTCCATGAAGTCCTTGCGCCAGTTCTCCAAACTGAAGCAGTTCGGTTTGCGTTCTTTCCAGTTCATTAAAATAATCCGTTTGCATGCTAGAAAAGCCAGTGCTACAATATTATTTACAATCCTTGCTTGAGCAGTGTCCATTTTTACAATATATATTGTAATAATATTGATTAACAACATTATTGTCAGTCAGCCTTAACACATTCAAAGCCGGCCGGATATGACCAAATTAGGGCTTGTAGGCCAGCGCTTTAATCAATGGGAGGACGGGGAAATTTGCGAGTGCTTAAAATATATCTTAAATTATGGCTATGGGTCTAATACACCCGTCGCTTATCAATGACTTGCTTGCAGTCAACATGTACGAAACGGATTGTTTTTTCATCTGTACATTTCCGTTTTATACCGTTTTGAATACGAGTATAGTTTGAGATTTCTAGTAATTCCAGAGAAAGACGCGATAATAGCGCTTTAGTGGAATACACAAAACACGTTGTAATTTTTCGGCTGATTATTTAATCTTCCTGAAATCAACGCTAGATCATCATTATTATCCTTGCTCGTGCATACATGAAATGGCCCTCGTAGTGCGGCGCCCCCCCCCCCCCCCCCCCACCTCCTGCACCCAACGGAAAACAGCCACACATACACACAGATACAGCGTCGATCGGGGTAGAAATACATATCAGATCAATGATAAAATTTATATATAATGTTCTTGCCTTGTATGTGATGTAATGCAAAAAGATGAATCCAATTCCTGATCACCATTCCAAATATTGATCGTGTTTAGTGATCCAACGTTATAGTCCAAAACACATAATCCACGCTCCTCCCAGCCTCCCCAGTCAATGTGGCAACACGATACTGCTTGCCCGAGAAGGGAAACCCGGACCGGAGTTTTTTTTCTGATGCACATTCCCAGCCAATCCAATCCAATGATGTGCAATACCATCCGGGAGACGATAGGCGGCGGTATTTGCCCTTTTGCGCGCCGGTCTAAATCACATTGCATGCGTGTACGACGAAGGATAATAATGATGATCTATCGTTGATTTCAGGAAGATCCGATAATAGGCGGCTGGGTGGCGCAGCGGACATTGCGCTCGTCACCAACGCAAGAGACACCGGGTTTGAATCCGGCTGTCAGCGTTGCCTCCGGCTTGGGCCGGCCGTCATACTAACTCAATTGGCAGAGTTAGCGGGTGGAAATCGATGGGTGAAGATTGAACGTTGTGGACAGAGACTCCTACAGGTCGGTTGGGGGACGCCTGCACAGCAGAGACAGGAAATGGCGGGAGTGTGAGCCTCCCACACGTTACACCTCGCCAATGAGAGTCCGCGCTGGCAGGTGAAAAGATGCGACAGGCTGCCTCCTTGTGTATCGGAGGGGACACGTGATGCAAGGCTTCTATCCTCCCAACAACCAACCAGTGGGAGGCATATGCGAGCAACGTTCAAGACGGGAGGGGAGAATTGGCACAGGAAATTGGGATGGGAGAAAAATAGAAAAAAAGTGGATTAAAAAAAAGGAAGATCCGATAATCAGGCGAACGTGTTTATTGAATTACACAAAAACGCCGTTTGTGTCTTTTCCCTGGAATTGCTCAGAAGCGGCCGGACTATGTTCATATTCAAAACGGTATAAAACGGAAATGTACGGATGAAAAAAGAATCTGTTTTTGCACGTTGACCAGAAGCAGCTCACTGAGACTCAAGGGCGTTATTATACCCATAGCTATAAAATATAGGTTTAGCTCTACAAACTACAACTACGTTTACATGGGGTTAATGGGAACGTAGGGGTCACTTCCCGGAAGGGGCGTGGCACTCAATGTGTTAAGGGGCTATACAGGAGTAGAGGGTACAGTGATGTTTAAGGGGCTATACAGAGGTGAGTAGAGGGTGATGTTTAAAGGGCTATACAGAGGTGAGTAGAGGGTGATGTTTAAAGGGCTATACAGAGGTGAGTAGAGGGTGATGTTTAAGGGGCTATACAGAGGTGAGTAGAGGGTGATGTTTAAAGGGCTATACAGAGGTGAGTAGAGGGTGATGTTTAAGGGGCTATACAGAGGTGAGTAGAGGGTGATGTTTAAGGGGCTATACAGAGGTGAGTAGAGGGTGATGTTTAAGGGGCTATACAGAGGTGAGTAGAGGGTATAGTGATGTTTAAAGGGCTATACAGAGGTGAGTAGAGGGTGATGTTTAAAGGGCTATACAGAGGTGAGTAGAGGGTGATGTTTAAAGGGCTATACAGAGGTGAGTAGAGGGTATAGTGATGTTTAAAGGGCTATACAGAGGTGAGTAGAGGGTGATGTTTAAGGGGCTATACAGAGGTGAGTAGAGGGTAATGTTTAAATGGCTATACAGAGGTGAGTAGAGGGTGATGTTTAAGGGGCTATACAGAGGTGAGTAGAGGGTGATGTTTAAGGGGCTATACAGAGGTGAGTAGAGGGTGATGTTTAAAGGGCTATACAGAGGTGAGTAGAGGGTGATGTTTAAGGGGCTATACAGAGGTGAGTAGAGGGTGATGTTTAAGGGGCTATACAGAGGTGAGTAGAGGGTGATGTTTAAGGGGCTATACAGAGGTGAGTAGAGGGTGATGTTTAAAGGGCTATACAGAGGTGAGTAGAGGGTGATGTTTAAGGGGCTATACAGAGGTGAGTAGAGGGTACAGTGATGTTTAAGGGGCTATACAACTGATGTCATGAAGCCCACCGTCTGACTCAGTTGTCGTTTCAGGTCCTCTTGCACACGTCTGAGATGCTCGTTCTGCTCTGCCAGCTTTGACATGCGTTCATTCTCCAGGCTCTTCTTGTCCTCCTCAACCTAACAGAGGTACAAGATGACAAAAGGCAGTTGAAATCGAAATGCTGGCAACACAGTCTATGAATAACACAGCTATAGTGGTTTATAAAGGCACATATAATGCTTATTGATACATTATAACTAGTCAGAAGGCAGTAGATGTAACCTATCATTTTGATAGTTCTGTGCATAATTTCCAAGTCTTTTGACCTTGCTCGTCCCCAGCTGGCAGGTACTGGCAGCGTTCCACCTGCTAATGTCAGAGAAAACGAACTCAAATGGTCAAAACAGATTTATTTTGTCTTCATTTGGATAACATGATAGAAAAACAAGTTGCACATTCACTACATGGACTGACCATCGAGGCATTCAAAGATCCTTTTAGCTAACACTAAGATTCCAATACGATCCTTTTAGCTAACACTAAGATTCCAATACGATCCTTTTAGCTAACACTAAGATTCCAATACGATCCTTTTAGCTAACCCTAAGATTCCCCCGGAACTCCTTCACGTCACTAAACAATGTCCAAGATTTAATTTTTTTTTTATTCCAACCAGAGAGAAATTACACATGGTTATTAGGCGCTAATATTTTGGTATTGAACGGATTATCAAAAGGTTTACACCAACCCCCTCAACCTGATTGAAAATTCCTTCCAATCAAGTCAGGCTCTTCCGACTGAGGTGGTTACATGAGGCATTTTTTATTATGATATGGCTATTATTCCGATTATTAGTGGAATATTATCCATCCAATATCCATGTAATCACAGCTAATGTATATGTCAAGTAAAATTAAATACATTGTAATCATCCATCTTTCTTTATGTATATATGTTATCTTTTGTTTCATCACCTGTAGCACCTGTTAACCCTTCAAGGTTGACGGGGCTTTTTGGACCCGTGGGCGGAGAACAAAGGGATTTAGAATGACTTAATGCTCTGGAAGTCGCGCTTTTCAGAAATCTGTAAAAATAGAAAAATGACAATTTCGAGTGCTTTGAGATGTACTATATATGTCTCCTTACTTGCTAAACGTAATAAGACTTGTAAATACGTTTAATTCTTGCTAGATGGTATGCTTGTAATTATCTCCGTTTGCCAGAGAACTACAGCGCGTCACGAAACGCACATACACGCACGCGCGCACACACACAAGAGAAGTGTGTGCGCTGTGAATAGGTGTTAGACCCTGCAGAGGTGAGAGGTATCAGAGACCAGTCTATGACGTCGCGATAAAACATTAACTACTTGCTTTTTATGTGCAAGGAAAGAAGGAAGAGGTGGACTGCATTATTATTATTATCATTCTCGAGAATACACGCGGACCCGACGGAACGTTAACTTATGAATAAAAAGTAGTCTAACATGCTTTTCATCCTCGCCGGTGTATATACCCACGTCGCGCTAAAACATCAACTACTGTATGAGTAGAGACAGAGTGCGTGTGTGTACGAGTTATGAGTTATCTCGCCTTTTTCTAGAGTAGAAAGGT
The DNA here is from genome assembly GCF_963971535.1 of Notolepis coatsorum. Classification (NCBI taxonomy): domain Eukaryota; kingdom Metazoa; phylum Chordata; class Actinopteri; order Aulopiformes; family Paralepididae; genus Notolepis; species Notolepis coatsorum. The sequence goes on along the minus strand of NC_140172.1, from coordinate 72,626,710 downwards.
GCGCCCAGTAGAGCACACACACACACACAGAAGGAATTTCTTGTACAGCGAGTTGGGCGTTTTATTTATTTTATCACTTGTAGGCTACCATAGCGAAGGCTCATGGCAGCAACGTTAGTGGTTGAAACGTGATTCGAGAGTGATACCAAGTGGAAGGAAATATATCCTGTCATCAGTGCGTATAGCAGGTATCCTCGAAATTCTCCGCTATCTCCTCTGCAAGCTCCTGTCCGGCTGCACTGCTCCAACTGCCTGTGTCTGTCTACTGCTTTGGTCCAATCATATTCAGCGTCCCGTCAGAATCCCCCCCCACCCACAGTCTGCGAATCAGAGGCAGAGTAGGGCGGGTCTTCACGAAATGCGTGTTGTCTCTTTCAACGGGTCGGAGTCAGAGCGAGAGTTGACAGCGCATATACAGGTAGTCTAATCTGCAGGTACTGTAGCGAGTAGCATAGTTTTGACAGCAGGCAGCTAGTAGAAAAATATGGCATGTTCAAAGATGGCCAGTAAAATAAAAGTCAACAGTGAAAATCGCTGCAATTCAAAGGTGAAGCAACCAAGTCCTCACTCAGTGGCATGGGTGTTGGCTAAACACAAGAAGCCATTCTCTGATGCATACATAATAAAATAATGTATGACTGAAGTGATGGAGACCATGTTTGAAGGCAAACAAAAGCAAATCCTCCTCAGATCGCACAGCAACCAGAATAACTGAAATACTGGCTGATGATTTCATTAAACAGCTTTGTGATAGAATAAAAAAAAAATGCACAGTGCATTTCCATAGCTGTGTTTGAGTCCACTGACACCACTGAGAATGCTCAGTTGCTGGTGTTTGTGAGGTTTTATGATGAGGCAAAGGGGTATATTAATACATTTTTGGAATACTTGAAACCCTTTTTTTGTGGAATATTTGATGCGGCCCAGCCTCACCCAGACTCTACCTCCAGCGGCCCCCAGGTAAATTGAGTTTGAGACCCCTGGTCTAGTCATTTAGCTGATGCTTTTATCCAAAGCGACTTACAAGTTCTGTACAACAAGTCATCAGGAAGGGCACAACTCTATCAGCTGAGTAACAATGTTCATCAAAGTGTTGAGTGCTAGAATGTTCGATTATGACATCATACTGTGACATCACAAATGTTAGTATATTAGGACAATACCTACATGTATGACCTATATCTATCTACTACTTTTGGATATGAGCATTTTTTCAATAAGTATGGATGCCTGAACACAGAATTTCTCTCTCTTGTAATGTGGTATGGTACAGTACTGTAAATACCATCTCTCTCTCTCTCTCTCTCTCTCTCTTTATTGAGGAAGGGCACAGGGGCACACCTCTATCAGCTGAGTAACAATGTTCATCAAAGTGTTGAGTGCTACAGTGTAGGTTAGTATATTAGGACAAGTGCATACCTACATGTATGACCTATATCTATCTACTACTTTTGGATATGAGCATTTTTTCAATACCCAACTATGTAGTGGCCGCTTGTCGCTAGGCTAGGCCTCCTGCTGGGTCCATTCACTGGAATAACAAAGGAATGACTGGGCCTTTGCTCCAGGTGTGAAATGGTTCTAGTGACAATGATCACATTGAATTCTGGGAGTGTAGTTCTCTCATCAGATAGCTGAATGAACTTGGATCCTGTTCAAGTCCATCCTGAAAAGTAGTTAGGATTTTACCAGAATGTTTGATAGGACATTGATTGAAAACTATCGTCTCAAATTTGACAATTGATGGCTTATTTTGAAGGTATGAATCTGTAATTTTACATGTAACAAAAAAAAGGGAAAATTCTCTTATTAACACTTTAATCGCCAAGGACGCCTTAACTCGTCATTCCCCGCCATGCTAATTCTGCCAATGACGCCGTAACACGTCATTGAGATCAATATTTCAAAAAATCTGTGATCGCAATCATATTTCTCCCGCGGAGACTTGAGATCTACTGTTGATCCCCTCTCAACTCTCCAACGGTTCAAGAGCGCCATCTGGTGGCCGATCGGCGGATTGCACAAACCGGAAACCGGAAACTGGTGCTCATCCAAATTCGGTCCGATCACTCGCTATAGGTCCCGGGACTAGAGCTAGACACAATGGATAGCGATCCGTTACAAATAACTCGATAAACAACATGATTTGGACGTATATACTATTATACAACCTGGAGATGGATCGCATATTTCAACATCTCATAATAGGAATATGTTTGCTCCACGCTCATCGCCCAACGGCCCGAGGAGACTGGGGTAAGTTTCAGCGTTTTTTTTTACCGTGTTCGATACAAACTGCTCTAATGATCATATCACCCACACTAGATGAATCATCTAACGGTGGCCACGGAATTATAAACGACCCCCCCCCCATCCGGTCAACATCAGATGATAAGTAGTAACTTCTAGAAGCACGTCCATTTGAAATTTTTTATCTTGCGCCGATCGCTATCAAACTGTATTTGATAATCAATATAATGCATTTAGGGCTATAAATCACGTTCTGCAGAATGCTGCAGAAAACGATAAAAACATATTTATACTTTAGACCGTATTTTAGTATGAATATGTGAATGAAAAAGTATAACGTTCCTACATCCTGAACGATAGATAATTGACGTTGAATGGGCCATAGTAATGTCAATTTAGCAATACAATTTAAAAAGTTATAGCCCTGCAAAGAAGGGGAACTTCTCCATAGACAAATAGAGCTGGCAGAGGATGGTATAAGGATGTACATAAGCGTGGCAAAGAAAGTGTTAACCTGTATTAACCAGTTCTATAATTATAGACATGCGAATAATTTATTTCCTGTATTTAAGCTAACCGAGGTCACCAGCTTAAAGCGTTTATAAAATAGCAACATATAAGCAGCTAATAAATGGTTCTCTTAACCCTTTAATCGCCGTTGACGCTTTTCAGCGTCATTCCCCGCCATGCTTATTCTGCCGATGACGCTGTACAGCGTCATTGATATCAATATTTCAAAAATCTGTGATCGAAATCATATTTCTCCCCCGGAGACATTATATCTACTGGTGAGACCCTATCAACTCTCTAACGGTTCAAGAGCGCCATCTGGTGGCCGATCGGCCGCTCGCCCAAACAGGAAGTGATGCGGATGAAGTGGTGCTCACCCATATTTCGTCCGGGCACTCGCTATCATTAGCAGGACTCCATCTTGACACAATGGATGGCGATCGGTTACCAATAACTCGGTAAACAACATGATTTGGACGTATATACTATTATACAACCTGGAAATGGATCGGATATTTCGACATCCCATAATAGAAAATGTTTTGTTCCACGCTCATCTCCCAACGGCGCGAGGAAGCTACGGTGAGTTTCAGCGTTATTTTTTTTATTTCTTCGATACTAACTGCTCTGATGATCATATCACCCACACTAGATGAATGATATAACGTTGCCCACGGAAGTATAAACGATCCCCCGCCCATCCGGTCAACATCAGATCATACGTAGTAACTCCTAGAACCACGTCCAGTTGAAATTTTTTATCTCGCACAGATTCCTACCAAACTGTATTTGATCATCAATATAATGCATTTGGGGCTATAAATCAAGTTCTGGAGAAAGCTGCAGAAAACGATAAAAACATACTTATACTTTAGACCGTATTTTAGTATGAATATGTGAATGAAAAAGTATAACGTTGATACACCCTGAACAATAGATATAGGACTTTGAATGGGCCATGGTAATGTCAATTGAGCAATACAATTTAAAAAGTTATAGCCCTGCAAAGAAGGGGAACTTCTCCATGTTAAATAGGGCTGGCGAGGGATGGTAAATTATGAATTTAACCCCGGCGATCAAAGGGTTAAAAACGTTCTTGTGCTGAAACGCAAGTGAAGGCGCTAAAACAAAAGAAAACACGTCTAAGAAAGAACATTCAAGTGAAACACTTTTCTAAACACGAAGTTGCTCCAATCAATGAAGTTAATTCTGCTGTGTACTCATTACCCTTGACTAGGGTTGGAGGGGGAAAATCTATACAGCAATATATTGCGATATTTTCTTTGTGTGCAGATATTATATTGATACAGTGCAATTATCAATATTACAAATTGGAATCAGGTGAACAGACTCAAAACAATATCTTATTAGATAAAACAGATGATATATATATTTTATTGCAGGTGTTAGCAAAGTTTTCCTTTTTGGGGACATAATTTGCAGTTGAAAAAAGGTAATGAATCACAATATAGTGATAGTTACTCTAGTATCGTAGCGTATTGTGGGACCTCTGGTGATTGCCACCCCTACCCTTGACAATACGTAAATACAAATGGTATAATACATATAGGACACAGTATGATGAAGATGATTCTGCTGTGTGATCATTACCTTTCTTCTTTGACTCTCCTGCTCCTTCTTGTCTTCCTTCTCGCTGTAAAGAGAACAATGAAACAAAGATAGATGAAAAGCGTTCTTGTATATATTGAACTGGTCTCAACAGTGCACTGCCCTGCCCGTCTCGCTCCTCCAAATCACCAAAGCTAATATCAAAACACAACTCATGTCAGTAACTTATATACTTAGCTAACATAGCTACAGGATAAACACGACTCAGAATGTCAGTAACTCTGGAGTCAGTCTGTTCTCTGGAGTCAGTCTGTTCTCTGGTCTGTTCTCTGGAGTCAGTCTGTTCTCTGGTCTGTTCTCTGGAGTCAGTCTGTTCTCTGGTCTGTTCTCTGAGTCAGTCTGTTCTCTTCAGTCTGTTCTCTGGAGTTAGTCTGTTCTCTGAGTCAGTCTGTTCTCTTCAGTCTGTTCTCTTCAGTCTGTTCTCTGAGTTACGGCACGAGCACACTGCTAACGAATGAATTTCACGCACGGCTCCCTCGCGGGATCGCGCGCCTAGTCAGGCACACTGGACCTACGACTTGAGCGCGCGGAAGCGCACCGAGGAAGGCACATTTACATTGGGACAGCTGTAAATGCCTAGTCCATATGCGAAGTCAGTCATTTTAGAATGATGATCAGTGTGACTGTACTCGAAAGAGCAGCGTGGAGCCCCAGCAGCATCAAGAGCTCTCTCTCTCCCCCCCTCTCTCTCTCTCCCTCTCTCCCCCCTCTCTCTCTCTCTATCCCCCCCCCCTCTTCCCCCCCCTCTCTATCTGTCTCTGTCAGGACAGACAGGCAACCAGATATAGACAGATAGACAAACAAACAAACAAACAAACAAACAAACAGCCAGACAGACAGGCAACCAGATATGACAGATAGACAAACAGACAGACAGGGCGGGGTACTAACTATAGTAATATTGTTTATTTGCATTGGGAAAGATAGACACATTAGCTGGCTGAACAACATCTATTGAAAGATAGAGAGAAAACGAGAGAGAAAGAGAAAGAAAGAGCTGTACTGTATTGTATACCCATTCTGCAATCTGTTAATAAAATATACACTGATATAAGCCTACTGGTTGCTGTTCAATCATAATAATAATAATAATCATAATTACCATAATTAGCTGTCAGGAAACAAATAAAACGTTTGTCATTATAGGTGACAAGGTGGATTGACTTAACACTTTAAGTGCCGAAAACGTGTTTAGGCGTCTTTCCTAGCCATGCTAAAGTTGCCGAGGACGCCCTAACTCATCTTTAATATCAATATTTCAAAAATCTGTGATCGAAATCATATTTTTCCTCCGCAGCCCTGAGACACAGTGCTGGCCTCCTCTCAACCCTCTAGCGGTTCAAGAGCGCCATCTGGTGGCCGATCGGCAGAAGCGCCAAACAGGAAGTCATGTGGATGAAGTGCTGATCACCCATATTACTTCCGGCCACTCTCTATAGCTCCCGCGACTCCATCTTGAAACACTCGATAATAGATTGCTCGCCCTAACTCAATAAACAACGTTATTTGGACGTATATACTATTATACAACCTGGAAATGGACCGGGTATTTCGACATCCCATAATGGAAAACTGTCTACCCCACGCTGATCGCCCAACGGCCCGCGGAGACTGGGGTGAGTTTTAGCGTGTAGTATTACCGTGTTCGACACTAACTGCTATGATGAACATTTGACCCACATTAGATGAATGGTATAACGTTGCCCACGGAATTATAAACGATCCCCCGCCCATCCGGTCATCATCAGATGATACGTAGAAACTTCTAGAAGCACGTCCATTTGAAATTTTTCATCTGGCACCGATCGCTACCAAACTGTATTTGATCATCAATATAATGCATTTGGGGCTATAAATCACGTTCTGGAGAAAGCTGCAGAAAGAGATGAAAACATACTTATACTTTAGATCATATTTTAGTATGAATATGTGAATGAAAAAGTTTAACGTTCATACACCCTGAACAATACATATAGGACATTGAATGGGCCCTAATAATGGCAATCTAGCAATAGAATTTAAAAAGTTAGGGCGGCTAGGTGGTGTAGTGGGCAAGGCACTCGCCACCAGTGTGGAGACGCTAGGATTCGCGTGTTCGAATCCAGCTCTCCACATTGTTTTTCAGTTTGGCTGGTCGTCCGCAGTAATACACATTGGCCGTATTACGGGGAGGGAAAACTGAAGGGTGGGGATCGAACGTTGTGAACAAGCGACTCCTACAAGTCGGTTGGTGCGCCTGCGCAGTAGAATCAGGAAGTGTCGGGGGCAGCGTGAGCCTCCCACGCGTTACTCCTCGACACTGAGAGATCGAGCTGCGCAGGTGAAAAGATGCGACTGCTGTTACCTCAAGTACCGGAGGGGACTTGTGCTATGTATGACTTAGTCCACATTGCAGCCGGCTTGTGGGAGGCAAGAAACAGCGTTCGTGACAGGGGAGGGTTGAATTGGATGATACGAAATTGGGATGGGAGAAAAATATGGAAAATGGGAGAAAAAGTGGATAAAAAAAAAAAAGTTATAGCCCTGCAAAGAAGGGGAACTTCTCCATAGACAAATAGAGCTGGCAAGGGATGGTATATCATGAATTTAACCTTCGGCAGTTAAAGTGTTAATGACTGCTATATCCTGCTATTATTATTATTATTATTATTATTATTATTATTATTATTATTATTATTATTATTATTATTATTATTATGCAACATTGTAATAGTTATAGGTATAAACAAACATACAGACAGGGGGGGGTTGATTTGCAGATACAGACACAGCTGGTTGAACAACATCTATATCTGTGGTATATGCAGATATTCAACTGTATTTCTGTGACAATGCGCGTGGCGCGCCGCCTCAAATAGGATTGAAGCGAAAAAATAGCTTGCCGCTAGGGAGCCGCTCCCGCTTGCAGCCAGTGTGCCTACTATCGTCCGTTAACATGGGAGCGGAAGTGAAGAGGCAGCCGCCCGTCCGTCCGTGTTCATTCGTCAGCAGTGTGCTCGTGCCGTTAGTCTGTTCTCTGAGTCAGTCTGTTCTCTTCAGTCTGTTCTCTTCAGTCTGTTCTCTGAGTTAGTCTGTTCTCTGGAGTTAGTCTGTTCTCTTCAGTCTGTTCTCTTCAGTCTGTTCTCTTCAGTCTGTTCTCTTCAGTCTGTTCTCTGAGTCAGTCTGTTCTCTGGAGTCAGTCTTTTCTCTGAGTCAGTCTGTTCTCTGAGTCAGTCTGTTCTCTTCAGTCTGTTCTCTGGAGTCAGTCTGTTCTCTGAGTCAGTCTGTTCTCTGGAGTCAGTCTTTTCTCTGAGTCAGTCTGTTCTCTTCAGTCTGTTCTCTGGAGTCAGTCTGTTCTCTTCAGTTTGTTCTCTGGAGTCACTCTGTTCTCTGGAGTCAGTCTGTTCTCTGGAGTCAGTCTGTTCTCTTCAGTTTGTTCTCTGGAGTCACTCTGTTCTCTGGAGTCAGTCTGTTCTCTGAGTCAGTCTGTTCTCTGGAGTCAGTCTGTTCTCTGAGTCAGTCTGTTCTCTGAGTCAGTCTGTTCTCTGAGTCAGTCTGTTCTCTGGAGTCAGTCTGTTCTCTGAGTCAGTCTGTTCTCTGAGTCAGTCTGTTCTCTGAGTTAGTCTGTTCTCTGGGAGAGATACATGTAGCTAGTAATTTAAAGAAAGTCACTCCTCCCACCCAAACTGCAGACTCCTCCCACCTAAGCTCCAGACTCCTCCCACCCAAGCTGCAGACTCCTCCCACATAAGCTGCAGACTCCTCCCACCTAAGCTACAGACTCCTCCCACCTAAGCTGCAGACTCCTCCCACCTAAGCTGCAGACTCCTCCCACCTAAGTTCAGAGTTAATTATATTGTTTACACTGCTTATTTTTACTTTCTACTGTACTATAATTGTATTGCCTGTATTTATGTCTTTCTACTATTATTCTACTACCTGTACCCCCCCCCTCCCCCATGCTGCTATGATGCCTGAATTTCCCCCAAGGGGATCAATAAAGGAATATCTTATCTTGTATTATTAGTATTCATTTCAATGGAGAGTTTGAACGACATGGTCTAAATGCTGTTTCAGAGTAGCCTTTATACCAAATCAAGAAAGAAACATCTCTCAAGATACACCTGGGAATATTCAATGTTTACAACGGTCTCCCAAGTCATGTTCTTGAGGCCGACACAGATGATCTGTAAATGGGACTGACTGTAGTTTGTATGTCTTGCGGTATGAAGGCTGGTCATCATCTGAGTCCTCTTTTTCCTCCTCCACCTGACAGCTCCTGGAAAATACACACAAACACAGTACACATACACACACAGTACACATACACACATCAGTACAAATACACACATCAGTACAAATACACACATCATACACACATCAGTACAAATACACACAGTACAAATACACACATCAGTACAAATACACACATCAGTACAAATACACACATCAGTACAAATACACACATCAGTACAAATACACACACAGTACAAATACACAAACACAGTACAAATACACAAACACAGTACAAATACACACATCAGTGTAATGAGGTTAGTTCCGGGCTGCTGTACCTGAACATGGGGTCAGGATTCTTATGACAGAACCATTTGTCTGGCAGCAAACTGCAGTCGATCCCATCAGGGAGTTTCCTCCAATTTAAGCAGGTGTCGCACTGAACCCAGTTCTGATCCGGTCGCTTCCTACAGACACAGTGAGATCAATACACATTAGTATTGATCTGGTCGCTTCCTACAGACACAGTCACACAGATAGACACATTAGTATTGATCTGGTTGCTTCCTATAGGACACAGTCACACAAATACACATTAGTATTGATCTGGTTGCTTCCTATAGGACAGTCACACAAATACACATTAGTATTGATCTGGTTGCTTCCTATAGGACAATCACACAAACACATTAGTATTGATCTGGTTGCTTCCTGTAGGACACAGTCACACAAACACATTAGTATTGATCTGGTTGCTTCCTATAGGACACAGTCACACAAATACACATTAGTATTGATCTGGTTGCGTCCTATAGGATAGTCACACAAATACAAATTAGTATTGATCTGATTGCTTCCTATAGGACACAGTCCTTGTTTCAGTCAATGTTATCTGCATATAAAGGACAAATAAAACATCGTTCATTTGTAAGAAACCTCAATGAAAACGGCGCAGGGTAAGTTATATTCGCTATTGTTATGAAAATGTGATAGAATCCTATAAAAATGTGGACGCATTTGGTCACCGTGATGTTAGCTGCCATTCCAATGCTCAAAGTGTGTATACTCGACGTATCCAACAAAATACTGTAAATAAAACAAAAATAAAATAAAGACTAATGGTTTAATGTATTGTGACGAGCAGGGCAGCTACGTGGCGTAGTGGGCAAGGCGCTCGCCACGAATGCGGAGACACTGGGCTCGCCTGTTCGAGCCCAGCGCTCCACATTGCTTTCAGTTTAGCTGGTCGTTCATACTAATACACATTGGCCGTATTAGGGGGTGGGAAACTGATGGGTGGGGATCGGGCGTTGTGGACAGCGACTCCTACAGGTCGGTTGGTGCGCCTGCGCAGTAGAATCAGGAAGTGTCGGGGGCAGCGTGAGCCTCCCACGCGTTACTCCTCGCCACTGAGAGATCGAGCTGCGCAGGTGAAAAGATGCGACTGCTGTTACCTCAAGTACCGGAGGGGACTTGTGCTATGTATGACTTAGTCCACATTGCAGCCGGCTTGTGGGAGGCAAGAAACAGCGTTCGTGACAGGGGAGGGTTGAATTGGATGATACGAAATTGGGATGGGAGAAAATATAGAAAATGGGAGAAAAAGTGGATAAAAAAAAAATGTATTGTGACGAGCCTGGTCATGTTCAGACTTGTCACGGTTCAAAAACAAACAAATTAAAATGTCCACACAAGTGCAATATCAATCAATACGAATATTTATTGATTCAGCCAGTCTAGGGTCCAGTACACAATGAACACCTTCTCGCCCTCACCTCTCACTACCCCTCACCTCACAAAACTCTGTATACAACAATCTCTCTCTCAATGCAACAACTCCAACCTCACCTCCACTCAACTCACCTCTCACTAACCTAGTGTATTTGTAGTGTGTGTGTCTGGGGTGTGTGCGTGTGAGATGTGGGTGAACTAATGATGCACAGGTGTGTTCTATCAGTACTAATCAGCTACCTAATTGTTTCCACTCCTTAACACTTTGAATGCCCAACCCGAGTTTTCTCGGGTTTACCCTCCACGGGTTGAATGCCCATAACGAGAATATTCGTTTTTTCTCGTAATTTTTTTATTTATTAGCGATCTGAATTCATATTTCATGAACCGAGTCTACCGTTGGTAAATCAGCCACCCCAGGCGCTCAGATGTGAAAAAAGCGCCCCCTATCGTCTCCCAGATGGTAATTCACCCTTTTGGATTGGACTCAATGAAAATGCATGGGGAAAAAAACCCGGACTCCACATTTTACTTCTCACGCATGTAACCGGGGCCGATCAGCTTCATGCTGGACCCTCAGCACAGCGTGTATACGCGTGGGATCAATAAGAGGATAGATTTTTGGAATGGTCGACCAGGAATTGGAATAATCCATTTGGATACCATCTGATCTCAGCCTAGGTAAGGAATCTATTTGACCAGTCTTAGGATAATCAGACCTGTTTTCACGGAGATATAAGCTTTCCCCCTATATATGTGATATGGCTGTTTTGACTGTGCGAGTGATCAGGAAATAAGATAATCGATTTACAGCATGCGGCACCAGCGTGCATACGTACACATATACTATCGATAATCTAGCGCAGGGGTGGCCAACCCGCGGCTCGCGAGCCGCATGCGGCTCTTTGCCCGTCAATGTGCGGCTCTTCCATCCATAAAAAAAAAAAAAAAAAAAATGTATGTCACTCATTCCATACGGACGTAGAATAAACATTTACAATTTTTTTTAAATTGTCCATTTGCATGTTCTTGGTATCTGAATCTAGGGACATAATATGGATCAGTGTCAGAAATATTGTGTCTAGGCTTGAGTAAATTGTAATGAACCAAAAGGAGAATATCAATTCTATTTAAAAAAAAATAATGATCTTTGACTGTGAATAACACCATGCTAAAATTGACCAGACCTGAAAAATCTAAGCAAATGAATAAAGAGAAGATGATTAAACAAAGGTTTTGTAGATACAGTACTGAATTCTGCCATCTTTTTTATAATGTACATTTCTCCACCATTTTCATCGTATTGCAACACCGTTTTTTGCAAGACGTTCACAGAAAGGTAGAGAAACTAACTGTGTTCTGTTTTATGGCAATAACGTTCAGGTTTGTGGGAGATAATCCCAAAAAATAAGAGAAATAAAAAAGTAAATCCAGAAGTCAGATGATTGACAGGGGCTGGTGTGAGCTGGGTAGGGTAGTTTTTCGAAATTCGAAAGCCCTGAGTCTCTTCCTTCAAAAGACTACACTCACTTTTGGCTGCTCCACTTCCTCCTGTCAATATGTGCCGTTTTCCGACTCAATACCCTGAGATTTCTATAATCTTATATTTCACTAATAACAGTTAAAATAATTGGTAAACAAACGTAATGCTGAAAATATACACTTTTACTGTATATCTCGGGCTTAAGAGGTTAACCCTGTGAGGCCCAAATTAAAAAGACATTAGCAAATTCAGAGGCCAGAGGGTGGGACATAAACACATTTACTATCAAATAGCATTGTGAGGCTTAACATTTTTTAAATAAACATTCTTTTTTTTAAATGGCTAAAAGTGATTTTGTAATTTCGCAACCGTGGGTCTCACAGGGTACTTTTAACCCTGTGAGGCACAAATAAAAGACATTAGCAACTTCAGAGGCCAGAGGGTGAGACCTATAAACACATTATTTTTTCTTCTTCTTGAAAACGAGGGCTTTTCAAAATGCTATAAAACGGAAATGAACCGATAAAAAAACAATCCGCTTCGACAATGTTGACTGGAAATGGGTCATTGATAATGCGACGGGCAGATTAGACACATAGCCATAATTTAAAACATAGATTAGGCGATATTAACGTTAACATTGAAGTGGTTGCTGGGCATTCAAGGGGGTAAAAAGGAAAACACGGCCGGCTCTGAAAGTGTTTTTTTTTTTTGATCCACTTTTTCTCCCATTTTCTATATTTTCTCCCATCCCAATTTCGTATCATCCAATTCAACCCTCCCCTGTCACGGACGCTGTTTCTTGCCTCCCACAAGCCGGCTGCAATGTGGACTAAGTCATACATAGCACAAGTCCCCTCCGGTACTTGAGGTAACAGCAGTCGCATCTTTTCACCTGCGCAGCTCGATCTCTCAGTGGCGAGGAGTAACGCGTGGGAGGCTCACGCTGCCCCCGACACTTCCTGATTCTACTGCGCAGGCGCACCAACCGACCTGTAGGAGTCGCTGTCCACAACGCCCGATCCCCACCCTTCAGTTTCCCTCCCCGTAATACGGCCAATGTGTATTACTGTGGACGACCAGCTAAACTGAAAGCAAATGTGGAGCGCTGAGCCCAGCGTCTCCAGCATTTCGTGGCGAGTGCCTTGCCCACTACGCCACGTAGCCGCTTCCGGCTCTGAAAGTGTTAAGTGGCAGTAATATCTCCCGTCCTTCACATATCCATGAGAGGGGAGGGGGGTGATATCTGCCACAGTATGTTAAAAGAACGTTCCTTGGGGAGCTCAGCTGAAACACGACCTCACTCCATGTCGCCTGGCCACGCCCCCATGATAAGTCACTTGTTTTTAAATTTATTTTAGCATTTTTACAGGTTTATAGGCCATACAAGACCGACAGAGGAGAGGGAAACGGGAGAAGATGTGGGGAGGACATGCGACAAATATCAGCGGGAGCGGGAGGCGAACCAGGGACGGCCACGTAGGTGTGCAAGGCACTATGCGGTGCGCCACGAGGGCGCCCCGATAAGTCATTCTTAGTAGTAGAAGTGTATACCGTAATTCCTCTAATAGTAACCCCGGCTTGTATTTGTTTCAACTGTAGCGGATACCAGGCTTGTATTAGGAGGAGACCTGTATAAGAGGGAGGCCTATATTTCAAATTTTCAAACGGATCATAATGAATAAATCAACATTTTGTGTCAGTTTGAACCCAGTACAATGTACTGGGTTCATTTATTGAAACCAAGTACTGTATGAAATAGTAAACAGTGCAATTACAGGTGGTCACTGGTCATTTCAACGTTTTCAAAGTGAAATCAAGTAACTAGCTCAGTATGCAGCTCAGTATATTAGTAACCCGGCTTGTATTAGGAGGCCGGCTTATAATTGCTTAGCTCAAGAGCGCACCCGGCCATTAATAGAGACCCGGCTTGTATTTGAGACCCGGTTACTATTAGAGGAATTACGGTATATTCTCGCATTGAGACAACCTCTGCTGAATTAAATAGTGAAATTAAACAATCCTTAATTGTACCTGAGGGTACCCGGACCCCATGTTGAGAACCTTTAGACTGTGTGCTTACATGGTTTCCTCCAGCGGTCTGGCGTTGGGGTCCTCCCTGTCTCTTTTGAAGCGGATCTCATTCCAGTACTCCTCCAGTTTGATCCCCAAGCTGTTGATGGTCCTCCTGAACACAAGAAAACCTCAGCTTTTCACAGGGTTCCCAGACATTGCAAAATGAAATTCAAGGACTTTCAAGTACTTTTCCAAGCACTATTTTTCATTTAAAAGGGCATTTAAAAGGATACAATTAACTTTTAACTGATTGAGCACCAACCATGTATTATTACGTGTTTGCTCGACAACCGTTGGGTGCCTAACATGTAATATTAAGTTTTTGGATAGTTTTTCCTTTTTTTCCGATATTTTTATTCATTATTCATCCACAAACCTCTGTGTTACCATAGGAAATGAGTATGAAATCGTCAACGTGCAATACCGGCAACATCCTGCTAGGTGGCAGTATCAAGCACCCTTTGAAACCTTATATGTCACCCTGTGTTACGTTTAAATCCCTACCGGGCACAGTTTTTTGGGTCAGGTGAGTCTAGCGGTTCACCCGATCACATTGAAACGCGTCCAATGCCCCCGATGCATGTGTTGTGGTGGATTATGTGGGCGACACAATGGACACCAATACTGGAAATCGCGATCAGACAATTGGAATATTCTTTTTGGGGTACCTCCTAGTGAAGGTAAGGACTATATGACATCAATCCTGCCTTGATCCAACCATGATTTCACATCGATCGCAGCAACCATGTGTAACGTACTCCACAACGTATGCCGTTGGTGACGATCAAACATCAAAGCATCAAAAAACGATAGTAGCGTGTCTAGGCGAGCAATGCCAACGCTTTAAGTGAAATTCACATATTGCTCCATAAGGCCGTTTTCTGGAATTAGCCAGGATCACTCTGAAACTATACTTATATTCACCACGGTATAACACATGAACGTATACATGAATTTATTTTTTATTTTTCACATATTGAACGATGGATAGTTGATGTCAAATGAGCCATAGTATTGTATCCATAGCTATAATATAGAATATAGATATATCCCTGCAAACACCGCCACGCATCCCTATCTCTTAGCAATTATTTTTCCCAGGGGGCCAAATGAGCAACTGAAAATATTTTGGAGGGCCGGGCCAAAATTCCGAACTCAATTATGCATAATATAAATTTTATTTCTATATAAAAAGCAGTAAATGGCATTGTTTTGACCGCTGGTAAGAGTGTATGTTATTATTTGGCAATTAAAAGGTGAGGATAGCTTTCAAAAATATCATTTATTCAAATAGAATTTCCAAAATGATAAACAAAATGTGAAACATTTAACAAATTTTCAGTCACATTAATAACAAAGGGCATTTTGAGTTTCATATACTATTGAAACAAGGATTTTCTTAGCTTTCTAAAGACATCACATCATCTTTGTGACTGAACTGTGTAACTGTGTAAAGAAAAGTGTCCCAGTTTTGTAGCCTTTTTGACTTTACATGCCTATATTAAACATTTAATGTTTTCAGAACTGTGCACAAAAAAATATATATATCATGTGTCCCATTTGCCTGTACGTTAATGCCAAGCAAGCAGTGCAAAAATGCTTCCGCATTCGTCACCGCACGCTAGTGCGGTAAAGCGCCCTTCTTTTCAGACAAATGCTACCGTGCGTGCACCGGCGGCGGCGTGCTCGCTCAGGTGCGTGCGTGCGCCGGCGTGCTCGCGCGAGGTGCCCGCGCATGCGCATGAGATCCCGCCTTGAGCGGAGCTCAATATATATAAGTCACCGCCCCTTATTCAGTATCTACCAATAGCTCAATTGGCAAGGACACATGGCTGTGGATCCTATGGCTTGTTTGCTGGCGAGTTCGAATCCCATCGAAAATATTTTTTAACGTGATTTTTTTTTAACGTGTATTATTTCGCCGGTTAAGGTTATTTCGCCGGTTAAGGTTAGGCATGGTTAAGGTTAAGGTTAAGGTTAGGCATTGTTTCGGAGTTGGTTAAGGTTAGAACGGTTAAGTTTAGGCGCTGTTAAGGAGCTGGTTAAGGTTAGAGTTTGTCAAAGAGAATGGCAATATAATTTCTATGGTTAAGGTTAGGCATGGTTTCGGAGTTGGTTAAGGTTAGAACGGTTAAGTTTAGGCGTTGTTAAGGAGCTGGTTAAGGTTAGAGTTTGTCAAAGAGAATGGCAATAGACAGCCTATTTCCGCGCGACCTGGGCGCTGGGCGGCGGAAAATGAAAGGCGCATTACTGCATGCCACTACGTTAAATTTTTGCACTGCTTGCTTGGCATAAAGCTACACGCGTCCCATTTCACTTGTTATATTTCCACATTTTAGTGTTCTTCAGTTATTTTTTTTTTACTGTGCAGAAGAAAAGAAAAGGATCAAGTGTCCCATTTCACTTACATTTACATTTAGTCATTTAGCTGACGCTTTTATCCAAAGCGACTTACAAGTTCTGTGCGACAAGACAGCAATAAGGGTATAACTCTATCAGCTGAGTAACAATGTTCATCAAAGTGTTGCGTGTTACAGTGTAGGTTAGTTTATTAGGACAAGTGCATGACATTAAGGTTAGTCGGGGTTAAATTATTTTTATTTTTTTTTCACTTGTTATATTCCCACATTTTAGTGTTCTTCAGTTCTTTTTTTTTCATTCAGTGTGAGAAATCCAGTCTCCTTTGAGCTTTAACAAGTCCATCAAAGTCAGGTTGAATGTCTGAGGTGGAGATGCGAAGCACAGCTGACAGATGTTCATCAGTGAGAGAGGATCTGTACCTGGATTTGGTAAACGCCATGACTGAGAATGTCTGTTCACATATGTAGGTGGATCCAAAGAGAACCAACATCTTCTGAGCATGTCTCCTCATGTTTGGAAAGTTCTCCTCCTTGAGAGCAAGCTTCGTTCGATGGCACAAGCTTCGAACATTAAAAAAAAAATCGAGAAAAAAAAAAAAAAAGAAAAAAATCTTCGATTTGTGTGTGTGTGTGTGTGTGCGTGTGTGTGAGAACTACCCATCCCAGTTAGGACAGCCGAATCCCGTCCAATCTTTCGCCGTCGACTAAAGACTCACTTCTTCAACCATTATCTGAAATGATTTATAAAAAAAAAAAAAAAAAAAAAAATCTAACCGCGACTAACCTTACTGTCATGCACTTTTCCTAATAAACTAACCTACACTGTAACACGCAACACTTTGATAAACATTGTTACTCAGCTGATAGAGTTGTACCCTTCTTGCTGTCTTGTCGTACAGAACTTGTAAGTCACTTTGGATAAAAGCGTCAGCTAAATGACAAAATGTAAATGTGTGTGTGTGTGTGTGTGTGTGTGTGTGTGTGTGTGCGTGCGCGTGTGCGTGTGCGTGTGTGTGTGTGTGTGTGTGTGCGCGCGCGCGCATGGGGCCATTGGGTGGGGCCGGGGGACAAATACACTGGAGGAAAGTAACCCAGCTCAGCACTGCCCAAATTATATCATCACTATTGCCTGTTTGAAGGATATCATCCTCAAATACATATACACCTACATGCCTTGTAGAATTCCACACATAAGAAAGAAAGATACTGGGATGAATAAACAAAATAGGAAATAAAATTTAGATAAGGTGCTACTGAGATATTTTGGTGAGTTCTTTGTTTTTTTGTGGAAGTTGCCCTTCTTAAAAATGCATGAACATTCACTGATAATTGGTCTGTAGTGGAGTCTACAAGGTCTACATTGCCGGACCATGTAGAATCCGGACCTTGTAGACGGACATAATTCTGTGCATAGTTTAGTCTACACAGGCCATATTTCAAATAATCAAAATCTTACTTCATTCATCTTAAACATTCTTGATTTGGGGGATTGGTAGTTCCCATGAAATCTGAAGTTGTTCAAACGACAACAGCGATCCACCTTGAATTAAATCACACAGCCGAGTGAAACCTTGTTGGCTCAGTCACGAAAGGGGCTACTTAATTAATTAATCCAACCCACTTTATTTATAGAGCACATTTAAAAACAACAAAGTTTATGAAAGTGCTGTACAAGCCCCACAACATAAGATAAAAAAAATAAAGAAAAATAAAAAAATTCGAAGCTTCGAATTAAAATCGAAGCTCGGCCCCGAAGCTTCGATTGCCAAAAAAAGCTTCGAAGGTCAGCCCTACTATCAACACTGCAGGTAAAGGGAAAGGAAACCAGCTGCATTTCATCCTCAACCTTTTTGAAATCTTGAAAACGCCTTGAAAATTCATCATGCAGTGCTCCCAACATGGATGAGTACCTGTGCCGGTGATCAGCTGATGGTTTGACTTCTTTCAGGGTTTTCATGTGTTCGAGATTGTTGCTGCCTAGTTGCCTTGAAATTAATTGCAACTTTGTCATGAAGGCTTTCACATGGCTATGCATTTCATGAGCAAAAATGCCCTTGTCCTGCAGTTGTGTGTTCAGTAGGGATGGGTATACCATTCACATTTGAACCGATACGGTACAGGTACCTGTGAATCGATACCGGTACCCAACGGTACCTTTTTTCGGTACTTTAGTCTCTAAAAATGTAATCTACCTACCTCAGTTGTGAAAAAAAAATCCAAAGTTCAAATAACCACACTTTCGACCGTTTTCGGCTTGCCATTGCCCCGACTGCTTTGTTGTTGAATCAGGTCAAATCCTAGGTAAGCGTATATTGTGCGTGTGAACGTTGACATGGGAAAAAAAAAAAGTAAAAAAAAAAATCTTTTGCGGGCCGGTCAGAATCATCCCGCGGGCCGTATTTGGCCCGCGGGCCGTACAATGCCCAGGTCTGTCTTAGAGCGTTGGCGCAGTAGGAACAAAGATGGGCTAGACCCGTGGCGTCCATTGAGTTAAATGCAGTTTTTTATAGAAAAAGAAATCTGATCCAATATTTTTCCGACAATTAGTTACACTTTAACATGGGTTAACATGGGTTGGCTGCCAGACCCGAGATTTCTCTGGTTTTGGTCGTTTCTTTTATTTGATTTTTCTATTCATTATTCATCCACGGACCTCGGTGATACCATAGGGAATCATTCTGAAATCCCAAAAGTGCAATACCGGCCGCATCCTGCTAGGTGGCAGTATCGCCCACCCTTTGAAACCTTATTTCACACTCTGTGTTACACCGTATATGGTCCGGGCGCAGTTTTTAGACCAAGCAGAGTGAATCGCTTCATCTGACCACTTCGAAACCCATTCAGCACACTTGAGGCATAACCTGTGCCACTTCGTGTCAGGGATCCGATGAACCATATCGTTAAAGGGGAAATATTTTACTATTTCTTTCATTATTTGGGCACTTTTACACAATTCCTGTGAGTTTATGAAACACCTCTGTAATTATATATATTTTTTTAATTCATTGTTTTGTATTTCTAATCAAGTCCTCAAAAACAGCATTTTTCTACCAGAAGATCTTAAGCTGTTTTGAGGCTGGGCTCCTAAACCACTGTGTGGCCTTCGAAGCATCTGGGACATTAACATGCAGTGGTGTCTCTCTGACATCACAAATCATTTTCAGATGACTCAGTTCAGTGAGGGTGAATATTGTGAGAGGAGAATTGGAAGAATGCGCCAATATGAGAATTAGAGACATAGATCATATTAATATAAGTCCACATAGCTAGGAAACAATGCTAAACACTGAAAAAGGCCATTTATAAGATAGTTCCCCTTTAACACAGTTGGTTTGCATACTGAGATGTATAAAGTGTCGTGGTAGATGCATACTGAGGTGTATAAAGTGTGCATACTTAAATGTATAAAGTGTTGTGGTAGAGGCATACTGAGGTGTATAAAGTGTCGTGGTAGATTCATACTGAGGTGTATAAAGTGCCGTGGTAGATGCATTATACACAGTATGCATCTACCACGACACTTTATACACCTCAGTATGAATCTACCACGACACTTTATACACCTCAGTATGCATCTACCACAACACTTTATACACAGTATGCATCTACGACAACACTTTATACTGTGTATAAAGTGTCAGTATAAAGTGTCGTGGTAGAAGCATACTGTGTATAAAGTGTCTTGGTAGATGCATACTGTGTGTATAAAGTGTCGTGGTGGATCTCAGCCTATAGCTTTCACACTGTCATTGATGAAAAGGAGTGGAAAAAATACTCCATGAAACTTGAAAGTCACTAGGCAGAGAGATCTCTCTCTCTCTCCCTCCCTCCCTCTCTGGCATAGAGCCGCAGTGCTCACACAGCATTACATCACACCAATGTTTATTTTAGGCATATTGTTTATGTTCCAATTTTTGTGTTATGTCATCTGAAATAAATGTAATTTTACCACCATAACCACCACCACCACCAAATGCACAGTAATAAAGCGCTGGCTTTCTTACCTGTACTTATCAGTGTTGTCAAAGTCCTGTTTGTTGTGTGTGGGATCCAGAAAGTTACATTCTATCACTCCAATGACTCCAACACCTTTCTGGTTGGCCTGTCCAGAGCAAACATGGAGGTCATGCGGTTACCAAGGAGAGAGGAAAAAAAACACCCCCACCCCCACACACAGTAAATAGAGACAAACTAACCTTGAGCTGGCAGCCAACACGCTCATAAGCTTTGATGAGGCGGTTTTTGTGGTACAGCATTATTCCATACTGGTCTTTGCTCTTGGTGTTATATCCAAATGTGATCGGGACACGTTTGTTCTGGAACAAAAGACTTAAGGAAGACTCGAAAAGGCAAATAGAGAGCGATACACCCCTTTTGTACAGAAGCAGAAACATAACATCATGCAGGGATATGATGAGATTGTGAAAAAGCAAGGTATTACAGGGAAAATTATGATCTCTGTTACCCTGTACAATGACAATAAAGTTTAATGGAATATAACACAACCCATCACCACCCTCTCTCTTTATATAACACAACCCGCTCTCTTTATATAAACACAACCCATCACCACCCTCTCTCTTTATATACTGTAACACAACCCTATCGCTATATAACACAACCCACTCTTTATATTAGGGATGGGATAGAAGAATATTCGAAAATTCAAATATTCGAACCCATACCTTCATTCGATTTTCACGTCAGAAAATCGAAAATCAATATATTTTTTTATAGAATACTTAAAAAATAAATTAAGCAAACCATTCTTATTTCATTCCTTTTTATATTATTAGAGGCAGCCACATTTTCATAGCCTAATTGATCTAAAAGATGCACATGCTACTGTTTCTGTTTGTTTATTAAAACCGGTTGATAGGCCAATGCAATGCTGTTATTATAGGCTACGATGGTGAATGGTGTCATTTTGATTTATTGTCGGTCAGCTGAGCCGATCAACGTTCTGAAGGATTATCTGACTTCAGATTATGAAGTGCCTATTTATGTGCAATACCCTTTGATTTTAATGATCCATTCTATTAAAAAGAATAACTGAATTGAAAATTTTAACTGAATTTAAACTGAAACAGAAAATAACAATATATTTTTAATTGAAGTCATTAGTTCATGCCGCGAGTTGAGTGCCGGCAATGCTATATAGCGTTTATTTGTAATTTTTTTTTTTTATTGGAGATTTGAATTCATATTTCATCAATCGAGCCTCAGGTTAGTGTTGCAGACTCTCTCTGAGCTCAATTGGGAAGATACCGCCCCCTATCGTCTCTCCCTGTGTAACTGCACCCCTTTAGTTTAGACTGATGGGGGGGCGGGCCAGTTTCCTCATTTTACTTTTCCGTCAAGCCAACTGAAGAATCCATTGTGATCGCCGGCCCGGAAAACACGTGGATTATGTATTTACAGTACCCAACACTAAATCAATAAACGCGATCGATATTTGGAATGGCGATCAGGAATTGGAATAATCTTTTTGGATAACATCTGATCTGAGGTAAGGAATTTATTTTACCAGTCTTAGGATAATCAGAGCTATTTTCACAGAGATATCAGCGTTTGCCCTATGCGTGTGTGCGCGATCAGGAAATGAGAGAATCGATATTTCAGCCCGCTTCTATAGCGTGCATAAGTACACATATACTATCGATAATCTAGCGTTTATTTGAAAAGGATTCATAAATAGGCAGAAAAATGACAACGTTTTTGTGTATGCCAGAATATTCCAGTAAATGCCGATTATCACGGAATCTTTATATTTTCCTTGAAAACGAGGGCTTTTCAAAATGCTATAAAACGGAAATGAAGCGATTAAAAAACAATCCGTTTCGACAATGTTGACTGCAAACAAGTCATTGATAAACGACGGGCAGATTAGACACATAGCCATAATTTAAGACAGAGATTATGCGTTCACAACGCTATCATTGAAGTGGGTGCCGGCATTCAACCACGTTTTACCATGTTAACCAGTGGCACTGGAAGTGTTAAGAACCAGTGATTTTCAAAATAGCACTTTTGCTAGAAAGTTCAACATCCATCCCTACTTTATATAACACAACCCTCTCTCTTTATATAACACAACCCACTCTCTTTATATAACACAACCCTCTCTCTTTATATAACACAACACACTCTTTAACACAACCCACTCTCTTCATATAACACAACCCTCTCTCTTTATATAACACAACCCTCTCTTTATATAACACAACCCTCTCTCTTCATATAACACAACCCTCTCTCTTTATATAACACAACACACTCTTTATATAACACAAACCACTCTTTATATAACACAACCCTCTCTCTTTATATAACACAACCCACTGTCTTTATATAAGCGTCTTTGAGCATCTGGAAAGATTTGGAAAAGCGCTATATAAAATAGATGTATTATTATTATAACACAACCCACTCTCTTTATATAACACAACCCACTGTCTTTATATAACACAACCCACTGTATAACAACCTATCACCACCCACTCTCGTTCTTCTCTGTTCTCCACTTGGTTGGAATCTCTGTGTCTAAAGTTACAGAGGCTGAGATGGAAAGTCTTGGTGATTAGAAGCCACTAAACTACACACTACATAATTGTCACAGGAACTCCCATCTGAGGTGTTTTTGTTAAGACATCCTATTTATAATAAAACACAAGACACTTGTGCCATAAGGATAAGTGCTCAATGAAGAAACCCACTCCCATCGCAAAAGAAAAGTCTATAAATGCCCATAAATGCCTATAAAATAAATATAATAAATAAATAAACATGCCTATAAAATAAATACTTACTATGCAATTATACACTACAACTGTATTACGTGGCCCATAATGGCCCCAAACGGCAATGCCCACTTCAACAGACCCATGGCCAATTTTAAGTGAGCTTCAGGTAGACAATGCTGATGCTACATACCCTACCACAGGGGTGGCCAACCAGTCAGAGACTAAGAGCCACAAAAATGACTGTGGTACCACAAAGAGCCATATACCAGCGTTTCTCAACCTTTTTTTTCAGTCACGGCACCCTTCATGTGTTTATAGGTCTCACCCTCTGGCCTCTGAAGTTGCTAATGTCTTTTTTATTTGGGCCTCACAGGGTTAAAAGTACCCTGTGAGACCCACGGTTGCAAAATTACAAAATCACTTTTAGCCATTTAAAAAAAGAATGTTTATTTAAAAAAATTTAAGCACATATATAGTCAATTGGTCCTGTTGTTCAGCCTCGTTTTTCAACTTTTTTTCCAGTCACGGCACCCTTCATGTGTTTATAGGTCTCACCCTCTGGCCTCTGAAGTTGCTAATGTCTTTTTTATTTGGGCCTCACAGGGTTAAAAGTACCCTGTGAGACCCATGGTTGCAAAATTACAAAATCACTTTGCCATTTAAAAAAAGAATGTTTATTTAAAAAATGTTAAGCACATATATAGTCAATTGGTCCTGTTGTTCAGCCTCACAATGCTATTTGATAGTAAATGTGTTTATATGTCCCACCCTCTGGCCTCTGAAGTTGCTAATGTCTTTTTAATTTGGGCCTCACAGGGTTAACCTCTTAAGCCCAAGATATACAGTAAAAGTGTATATTTTCAGCATTACGTTTGTTTACCAATTATTTTAACTGTTATTAGTGAAATATAAGATTATAGAAATCTCAGGGCATTGAGTCGGAAACCGGCGCATATTGACAGGAGGAAGTGGCACAGACAAAAGTGAGTGTAGTCTTTTGAAGGAAGAGACTCAGGGCTTTCGAATTTCGAAAAACTACCCTGCCCAGCTCACACCAGCCCCTGTCAATCATCTGACTTCTGGATTTACTTTTTTTATTTCTCTTATTTTTTGGGATTATCTCCCACAAACCTGAACGTTATTGCCATAAAACAGAACGCAGTTAGTTTCTCTACCTTTCTGTGAACGTCTTGCAAAAAACGATGTTGCAATACGATGGTGGAGAAATTTACATTATAAAAAAGATGGCAGAATTCAGTACTGTATCTACAAAACCTTCTGTTTAATCATCTTCCCTTTATTCATTTGCTTAGATTTTTCAGGTCTGGTCAATTTTAGCATGGTGTTATTCACAGTCAAAGATCATTATTTTTTTTTAAATAGAATTGATATTCTCCTTTGGTTCATTACAATTTACTCAAGCCTAGTAACATACACACTATTTCTGACACTGATCCATATATGTCCCTAGATTCAGATACCAAGAACATGCAAATGGACCATTAAAAAAAAAAAAAAAAATTAAATGTTTATTCTACGTCCTTATGGAATGAGTGACATAAAAAAAAATGTAAAAAAAAATATGGATGGAAGAGCCGCACATTGAGGGGCAAAGAGCCGCATGCGGCTCGCGAGCCGCGGGTTGGCCACCCCTGCCCTACCACATGGCCCCTAATGACACCACAAGTCCACAACCCAACATGTAGATAGATGCTACATACCCTACCACATGGCCCCTAATGGCCACCACAACCCAATGTGTAGATAGATGCTACATACCCTACCACATGGCCCCTAATGGCCACCACAACTCAACATGTAGATACTGTAGATGCTACATACCCTACCACATGGCCACCACAACCCAACATGTAGATAGATGCTACATACCAGGGAAGCACCGAATGGGAAATTCTTGGCCGAAACCGATACCGAAAATAGGAAACAGTTGGCCGAAAACCGAATGCCGAAAGGCCGAAAATTATTAATATAATTTACTTATATTAACTTAAATTACTTAAATAATATTAATAATCACTTAATCATCTTATCACTTAAAAAATAAACTTAAATAATATTAATAATCACTATTATGGGCCCATAAAACATTTATTCAGCACTTTTGAATGCATACATTAATTCCAGACTGACTGCTGAAAGATTGTACAATTTAAACATGTTCTCTTTGCATACAACAAAATGTGCATTAAAGTCAAGTGCATTTTCTTTTCTCTGTAGGATAACTACAACAAAGTGCATTCAGAACAAAGCCAAGGTGCTTTAAAACTGCATAAAGATCTGCATAAAGACACACACACGAGGGAAAATAGCTTATAGCACACTTAATGATGTTACTGTAGTGGTTACTTAGTCATAATTCACAGCATTCTAGCCTACACGGAAGGACTGTTGACTACATCTCCTGTGACTCTTAGCGGGGGATGACGTAGCTTAAGAGAGTGAAAGATGAATGGAAGGTTGTTAGCTAGCTTAATGCTAACGTTAGTTAAAAAGGTTTTTTTAACCGCGACGGGCATATAGTAATGACGAGGATATAAAGCATGTTAAAGACGCATTTATTGGATGCGTTGCTCGCAGAGTTTACATAGAAAGAGCGCGACTCCCAAGAGGAGTTATTATCACAGGCTGCAGAACGCAGGAAGAGCTGCCAAGCTGCTCACGTTACACGTTGGGCATGCTATGTCTGTAGCCGCGTTATTTGACATTCGGTGATATATTTTCGGTGCTAAAACCCTTTCAGGCTGAATATTCTGTGCATCCCAGTTTTTTTTTTTTTTTTACTCTTTTTGTATCACAAACAGTACTGTATTTGTAAATCTGGTATGTTATAAATGTATAGATGTAGCAGTACTGTATGTCATGTATGTCATATGTTATGATGAATTGAAAATGGGGGACCCTGATGTAAACAAGACGAAAGTCTTTCTCTGGTCTGCATCCCCTTAACAATTGTGTGTATTGAGCTGTACTGTATTGTACCCATTCTGCAATCTGTTAATAACATTTTCAATACATTCAATTCAATCAAACTAGGGCTGTCCCCGACTAAGGATTTGGATGGTCGACTAGGATTGGCCAAAATTTGTCGTTAGTCGACTATTGGTCGACTTACAAAAAAAGAAAAAGAAAAATTATAATATTAAATTTTTGGGCTGTGGGGGGTGCTTAATGTCTTTAGGGGTCGACTGAAGGCTTCTTGTCCTCTGCAAAAGCATGCAATTGGTCCACTGATGGATACATCTTGATATTTGTCTAGTCTAGTGTGTTCATTAGATGGGTGAAATCCTCTTTCAGTGCCTCTGTGCCTGTTTTCGTAGGCAGTTAGCCTCTGGTATGCGTGCCATTAGCGTTAGCCACGCTTCTAGGCCTCTTCTATTGTAAAAAATGTTTTTCTTTTTTTTTCTTCTTATATTCGACTAAGAGGTTGGCCAGTCGACTACGGCTCCTTTCGACCGATTAGTCGACTAATCGATTAATAGGGGTCAGCCCTAAATCAAACCCTACCACATGGCCCCTAATGGCCATGATCAAGTGGGCCATTTTACATTTTAGATAGTAATAATGGCACAAAACATAAAATCACAGACATGTGCATTGTTGATACATGCAGGACTAGCCTTGAGACAAACGTATGCGTATCACCGCCGCACACAGAGAGGCAGCCGACAGTGCGGCGCCATTATGCGGAGGCAGGGGGGGGGGGGGTAATGTCCTGACCACAGTTGCAGCAGGTAGGGGAGGGGCTCTAAAACAACATTTGCTGTTAGCTGGGGGGTGGGGGTTGGGAGGGCGAGACAGCAACATCCTGGTGCCCCCCCCCCAGCCACAGTAGCTGGGGAGAGATAACAGAGGAGAGAGTGTAATATATGAATCAGAATAGTAATATATGATCAGAATAGTAATTCTTTCTAGTGGAGAAGTCATTCGCGTAATGCAACTATTCCTCATTTGGCTGGGGACCTGGACCTCACTTTGAAAGGATACCAGCGAAGTGGGCTTGTAGTGGTCCTTCATGATGTAGGCCAGACTCTTGGAGATGAGTTGTGACTTCACCTTCTGACCCCGGATGATGATCTGCATGCGAGGCTTCAGGTACAGGATGCTGCAGTAGGCCTGGACACAGAGAGAACATCCATTAGACCTGGGTACAGAGAGAACATCAGGTACAGGATGCAGGGATTAAAGCAAAAAAAAATCTCCTGACTTTCAGGCCAAGTCATATTCTTATTTTAACCTCCACTGTTTTATTTTTTAATAGTGTTAGCGTTTTTAAGGGAGCCTACTTGTAGAGCCTACTGTCCTGACTGTGACTATAGACCCTACTGTTGTGGTTGTTGTGCCAGGCAGGGAGGCTGTGTGCTGGAGAGCGTGAATGCAAGTCTTGTGGCTAGCTTCTGATTGATGGCGAGCTAGCACCCTTTTCCCATTAGTTTGAACCATGAACTAAAAGGCTTGTTAGTTGTTATCATACAAACAAGGGACTAAACACGTTTCGCAATTACGCCACAACAATGTGGAACGCCCTACCCACAGCCGTAAACAAATTTTAATCCTCAGTGTTTCCCACAGGATTTAGTGAGACTGTGGTGGTGGGTGAACCTCGGGCCCTCTAGGGGGATTTTCTTTACGTTTTAAAGTTAAATGCATCGATCTGGTGCACTTTGAGAGCAAAATTAAGTGGCTAGATCTATGATGAACGTTGTGCTCAAAACACAAAATCGACTAGACACTAGAGCAGGGGTAGGCAACCCCAGGCACGCGTGCCCGCATAGGCACGCAGGGGCATTTTCATTGGCACAGGGGGCAGCATAAAAAAAATATATATATATATATATATTTTTTTTTTACTTCGCTTTGAAATATTATAGTTAAATATTTTGCACTGTTGTCGCATTTATCTTGTTGAAATCCTCCCACAGGTTCTTTTTTGTAAGTCGACTGTTTTGCACACCCCTATGACAGCTATACAGCTGTTCCCATGGTGCTCAGCTGTCAGCAGTCAGCTGGCCTCCCGCGCCCGCGCACAGTTCCCAGGTAATCACACAGTGCTGCGGTTGCATTCTGTATGTGCCGTCTTTCATGATGGCAACCCCCGCTAAGAAAGTTAAAGCAAAGGAAATTCGGGCATTCCAGCCCTCGTGGACAGACTACGGGTTTGTGTGTCAGAAGGACCGTGCTGTGTGTACTTTATGTTTAGAAAATGTAGTTTGCAGAACGTCAGGTGTGAAACGCCATTTTGAGACGAAGCATCAAAAAAGTTAAGGCAGAATCGATTAAACGTGCCGTGGCCAGGTATGGAAAGCAAGCCAGCACCCTCAAAGTGTTCACGACTGCTAAAAACCACACAACTGAAGCAAGCTTGTCATCATACCTCAATGACCGCTCCTACCAAGTGTCATGGAGAGGGACCCTGTCGGCCACCCGCCCCCTGCGGACGGGTGTCCCCCAGGGCTCGGTTTTAGGACCCCTTCTCTTCTCCCTCTACACTAAATCACTGGGTAACATTATCACGTCTCATGGCTTCTCCTACCACTGTTATGCCGACGATACTCAACTCTTCCTCTCCTTCCCTCCCTCAGATATCCACGTCTCTGAGCGGATCTCGGCCTGTCTGTCCGACATCTCCGCCTGGATGACGACCAACCACCTCAAACTGAACCTAAGCAAAACAGAATTGCTCCACCTGCCGGCCAAATCCTCCCCCGACCGACCTTTCCATCACAGTCGAGAATGCAGCTGTGACCGCGTCCCCGACCGCCAAGAACCTTGGTGTTGTCCTCGACGACCAGTTGAACTTCTCTGCTCACATCGCAGCGACAACCAGAACCTGCCGATTCCTCCTGAGCAACGTCAGAAGGATCCGCCCCTTCCTGACAAAAGAATCCACCCAACTCCTCGTCCAATCAACAGTCATCTCCCGCCTCGATTACTGCAACGCACTGCTCGCTGGCCTCCCGGCCACTGCCACTAAGCCTCTTCAACTCATTCAGAACGCAGCGGCCCGCCTGATCTCAAACCTACCGAAGTCGGCCCATGTCACCCCACTTCTTAGGGACCTGCACTGGCTCCCCATTGCTGCACGAATCCGCTTCAAGGCCCTCGACCTAGCATACCGTGCGGCAAAGGGAACTGCTCCCGCCTACCTCCGGTCAATGGTCTCTAACTACACACCCTCAAGACCCCTACGCTCTGCTTCTTCTGGCCGCCTCAGACCTACTCCTATCCAAGCTCCGGGAGGGTCATCAAAGAGAAGTCGCCTATTCTCAGTCCTTGCCCCACAATGGTGGAATGAACTACCCACCCCAGTTAGGACAGCCTAAACACGTCCAATCTTTCGCCGTCGACTAAAGACGCACTTCTTCAACCATTATCTGAATTAAGAAAAAAAAAAAAAAAAAAAAAAAAAAAATTATCTAACCCTAACTAACCATACTGTCATGCACTTGTCCTAATAAACTAACCTACACTGTAGCACTCAACACTTTGACGAACACTGTTACTCAGCTGATAGAGTTGTGCCCTTCCTGATGGCTTGTCGTACAGAACTTGTAAGTCGCTTTGGATAAAAGCGTCAGCTAAATGACTAAATGTAAATGTAAATGTAATGTAAGCTATCGCATTGCTCATTGCATTGCGAAATGTGGAAAGCCATTCACTGATGGCGAGTATATCAAGGAGGCTTTTCTCTGTAGCGCAGATGTTTTGTTTGAAGGCTTGCCAAACAAAGAGACAATCAAATCAAGGATAAAAGATATCCCCATGTCAGCTTGAAGTGTCGAGCGACTCATCAACGAAATGTCAGAAAATATCAGAGAACAGCAAACAG
Source organism: Notolepis coatsorum (assembly GCF_963971535.1). Taxonomy (NCBI): domain Eukaryota; kingdom Metazoa; phylum Chordata; class Actinopteri; order Aulopiformes; family Paralepididae; genus Notolepis; species Notolepis coatsorum. The sequence goes on along the minus strand of NC_140172.1, from coordinate 72,596,866 downwards.
CTGGATTAAAAGATGCTCCGGTGTGCAGCTTAAAGGGGAACTCCAACATTTTGGGAAATTAGCTTATTTAACATCTTCCCTGGAGTTAGACAAGAAGATACATACCGTTTTTGTCTCTGTGCGTGCATTTCAGCTTTGGGAATAGACGCTCCGTTAGCATAGCTTAGCTTCATCACTGGAAGTGAGGCAGGACAGTAGCCTTACAGTGCCTTACAGTGTATTGCAAGGTCTGACATTGACCAAACTTGATATGCATGACCTTGGTGGGCTCTAGGTCAACTCCTGAAAAGGGGGTCAATGTCAGACTTTGCAATCAAAAGTTAGGGGGCTAATAACCCTTGCCATAATTTCAGTGCGCCCCCTAACTTTTGATTGCAAGGTCTGACATTGACCCCCTTTTCAGGAGTTGACCTAGAGCCCACCAAGGTCATGCATATCAAATTTGGTCAATGTCAGACCTTGCAATACACTGTAAGGCACTGTAAGGCTACTGTCCTGGCTCACTTCCAGTGATGAAGCTAAGCTATGCTAACGGAGCGTCTATTCCCAAAGCTAAAATGCACGCACAGAGACAAAAAAGGTATGTATCTTCTTGTCTAACTCCAGGGAAGATGTTAAATAAGCTAATTTCCCAAAATGTTGGAGTTCCCCTTTAAAGTGACCAACTACAGCCCCCAGATAACGGAGCTCAGTAAAGCAAAACTGTTTGTCTGCATTGCACCCCCGCCCCAACTCAGATTTAGGGTTGATACAACCATCATAATAATATTGTTAATAATAACAATAATGATGTAATAATGTAAGAATTATCATAAAAAATACCTGATTATGAGAAGAAAAAAATACGATGCATGGAATATTGTTGATATGGCACAGGCACACTAGTTACAACTATATTTCAAACTGGCACTTCATGTCAAAAAGGTTGCTGAGTGGGGAGCTCCCGTAGCTCACCGCATATCTCGGCGCTATTTCTGCGTCGGGGAAAACCGTGCTCGTCACGGATCTGGGGGACACGAGTTCGATTCCCGGACCCGCCGTCATTTCTCAGAATGTCTTCCCCTGCTCTACATCCCATTTCAACCTGTTTCTGTCAGTCATGCTTGACCAGAAAAGCGATAAACGCTAAAAAATAGTTAAAAAAAAAAAAAAAAAAAAGTTGCTGACCCCTGCACTAGAGCATACATTTGAGCCATCAAAGAAATTAAGCAAAAGTGGTTACCTGTGTTGAACTAGGGCTGGGCGATATGGCCTCTAAATGATATCGTGATATTTTTTGGCCATATCACGATACACGATATATATCGCGATATTTTGACATTTCCTCTAAAGCACTTAAAAATGCTTGATTTAACCCTTTGATGCATACAGTCACGCCAATATCAGGGCTGTACAGTGCGACGAGCTCGTCGCAAATTGCCCCTTTAATTGGCCGTTGCGATTGGTAAATAATATTTGGGGGCGGGCTTGCGAGTAGGGATTTCAAGCCTTGCATTCGCATTTCACTCCTAAATTATCCAAGCCGTGTGATGACGCCACTCACGCGAGCTGAGCACTCAGGTATGAGAGTGGGGAAAATCGATTGAGCACTCTGATAGACTGGCTGACTGTCTGATTTAGCTATGCCTATGAAGAAAAGTAAAGTTAGTATTGCTTCATATTTTCGACGCGTTCCACCTCCTAGTGAGCCGTCGAATGAAAATGTGACCGTCGAGAACATTGAGCCAGCAGTGGCAGTAGCCACCACCGCAGACCTGCCTTTGTACTAGGGTTGGATGCAGTTCCCTGTTGGTCAGTCTGTGTCTGTTATTCCATCTTCTTCTGCTCTGTTTAACGTTATACACTTCAAATAGTGCAGCATGTTTGAGAGTGCTCCCTTGACTGAGAGGATGGCTAGAGGATGGCCGGAACCACGAGAACTTTTATTAAACATTCTATTAAACATTCTGATATTTCCGCGGGTCTCGTGCAGTGGTCTCGTGCCACTGTCAACTAAAGCGAGCACTCGGAAGACACGCACCGTTTGACAGTGATATGCGCACTGACAGTCGGCGCAGTTGACATTTTCCAAGTGGGGGAAAATAAATCCTCTTCGTCCCGACTGTGTCCCGGCCCCGTGGAGGATTTTTCTTCATCCCAAATACATATTTTATTTCCCCCGGGACGACGGGACGGTGTTAGTGTCAAGCCCTGTCGTCGTATACCATTATCGATTCCCAGGTACTGGTTCAAATGTGAACGGTACCCAACCCTAACTGTTCAAAACGAAACGTCCCATTAAACTAAATAGTTCAGATAGCTCCTGATATCAATGTCTTATAACACTGAGTCGATGCGTATTCGAGCTGAGGGCACGCTGAATATAGTCAATAGGGTCCAGCTGCAGCGCCGGAGAATCCTGACCGTAGCTGGAGGCTACAGTATAGGGTCCAGCTGCAGCTCCGGAGAATCCTGGCCGTAGCTGGAGGCTACTCGAGTACACACAGACAGTGGAGCTGGTTGCATATAGCGAGCATTTTGACTTGTTGCGTGGTGGCGATGTCTCGCAGATAATACAACTACAAGTATGATTATATAATATATATATTTTATTAAAAAAAAATTATATAAAATTATTTTTTTAAAATTTTTTTTAAATCAAAAACAATCGATATAAATAATGGTAAAATTGTTATTTAAAAATTTGCCCCTAAAAAATATTTTTTGCCCCTAAATTTCTCATTTAGGGGCAAGTGTGCCCCTAGTGAAAAAGCTTAGCGTACAGCCCTGAATATGATGATTATAATAAGTCCCTGCAACATATGTTTGCATTATTAAACCATGAAGATGCTTTAAAAAATAATTAAATGAAAATGTACTAAGAGTAGTCTATTGACACTAATAAAAAAAATTATTTACATCCAAGACAATTTATATAAAAACTCTTGGGTGCCTATAAGACTTTTGCACAGTACTGTGTTTTCTATCCACTTTAGCCAAACACACACACACACATATATATATATATACACACACTACTGTGAGAAAATAATAATCACACACAAAGGGATAATGGCTTATAGCAGACTTAATGATTTTAGAATATTTCAGATAATGAAATTAAATGTTTATATCATCAACTATCCAGTTAGTATTTATACTGTAACGTTTGGCCACTTTAAATCATTGAATGTAGAGAGAGAGAGCGAGAGAGCGAGAGAGAGAGAGCGAGAGAGCGAGAGAGAGCGCGAGAGAGCCAGCCCCCACCCCCCGGATTTTGTTTTAGGTTCACGTTTTGATCGTCACGTTTAAGCTGCCGTAGGTGATGATGTCACACTCTAATGTAAACAGGAAGAGTTTAACACACGGATATGGAAACTGGATGATATAAAGAAACGAATAACCAATAAATATGAAGTTATGTTTAAACTTCTGTTGTCAAGAGTCGTCAATATAACCCACCCCCTTTCCTCACGAATGGAACTAGTGTTTTGGAGTTCGCTTTGAGCGTTTTCCAGGGTTAGCATCTAACGCTAGTTAGCTTAGCCTAGTCATCATGGATAACTTGGTTAGCAGCTAACGTTAGCCCATTGCTTGCGTCAATTAAAATGCATGTAATATTTTTTTTTATCAACTTTTTCTCCCATTTTCTATTTTTCTCCCATCCCAATTTTCGTATGGTCCAATTCTACCCTCCCCTGTCTCGAACGCTGTTAGGCCATGCCTCCCACAAGCCGGCTGCAATGTGGACTAAGCCTTACATCACGTGTCCCCTCCGGTACTCGAGGAAGCAGCAGTCGCATCTTTTCACCTGCACAGCGCAATCTCTCAGCGTCGGGGGTCTGCGTTTGGAGGGCACGCCGCCCCCGTCGCTTCCTGATTCTGCTGCGCAGGCGCACCAACCGACCTGTAGGAGTCGCTGTCTACAACGTCCGATCCCCACCCATCAGCTTCCCACCCCCTAATATAGCAATGCGGAGAGCTGGGCTCGAACCCAGCGTCTCCTGCATGTGTGGTGAGCGCCTTGCCCACTGCACCACCTAGCCGCCCTAAAATGTGGGGCGGCTTTGGCTCGGGTAGAGCGGGTCGTCCAATGATCGAAGGGTTGGTGGTTCGAATCCCGCTCAAGCCCATGTCCATGTCCATGCCCATGACACTTTTTTTGATCCACTTTTTCTCCCATTTTTCTATATTTTCTCCCATCCCAATTTCGTATCATCCAATTCAACCCTCCCCTGTCACGAACGCTGTTTCTTGCCTCCCACAAGCCGGCTGCAATGTGGACTAAGTCATACATAGCACAAGTCCCCTCCGGTACTTGAGGTAACAGCAGTCGCATCTTTTCACCTGCGCAGCTCGATCTCCCAGTGTCGAGGAGTAACGCGTGGGAGGCTCACGCTGCCCCCGACACTTCCTGATTCTACTGCGCAGGCGCACCAACCGACTTGTAGGAGTCGCTTGTTCACAACGTTCGATCCCCACCCTTCAGTTTTCCCTCCCCGTAATACGGCCAATGTGTATTACTGCGGACGACCAGCTAAACTGAAAACAATGTGGAGAGCTGGATTCGAACACGCGAATCCTAGCGTCTCCACACTGGTGGCGAGTGCCTTGCCCACTACACCACCTAGCCGCCCTTCCTTGGGCAAGACACTTAACCTACTTGCCTCATATGAATGTGTATGCATATGAATGAATGTTGGTGGTGGTCGGAGGGGCCGTAGGCGATGATTATTCGCCACGCTTCCGTGAGTCTGCCTCAGGGCAGCTCTGGCTGCAATTGTAGCTTACCACCACCGGTATGACTGTGTATGAACGAATAATGGACTCTGTGAAGCGCTCTGGGTGTCATGAAGAGCTATATAAATCCAAGCCATTATTATTATTAAAATGCATGTCATTAGGTCCGCGCTGGTCTGTCTAATGAAATTACAATTGCATGTCATTTAAGGTCCGCGCTGGTCTGTCTATAATGAAATGAGAGGACAGCTCTGCGCAAAAGCAAGTCTCATCTCAGCCACAACGTGACAATATATACTCGATGTTCACGTCACGATATAGTATACATCTCATGTAGAACAAGCCGCGATACATCGAGTATACTCGATATATCGCCCAGCCCTATGTTGAACTAGTTTATTTTTTAGAAAATAAAAAAATAGACTGGATTACTATTACGACTACTACCACTGCCAATACTACTGATACATCCCTATTGGCAAACTTTATATTTAAACTTTTTTTTTTATTAAAAAAACATTTATATAAATCAAAATATTATATAAATATAATCAAATTGACGGAAATCCGTCTCAAGACGGAACGCTTTAATGCCTGAGGATGTTGCAGTAGGCCTGGGCACAGAGAGAACACCCATTACATCTAAATTACACCAGTTATTATGCTGCAGTAGGCCTGAGCACAGAGAGAACACCCATTACATCTAAATTACACCAGTTATTATGCTGCAGTAGGCCTGGGCACAGAGAGAACACCCATTACATCTAAATTACACCAGTTATTATGCTGCAGTAGGCCTGGGCACAGAGAGAACACCCATTACATCTAAAATACACCAGTTATTATGCTGCAGTAGGCCTGGGCACAGAGAGAACACACATTACATCTAAATTACACCAGTTATTATGCTGCAGTAAGCCTGGGCACAGAGAGAACACCCATTACATCTAAATTACACCAGTTATTATGCTGCAGTAGGCCTGGGCACAGAGAGAACATCCATTACCCTTTACATCTAAATTACACCAGTTATTATGCTGCAGTAGGCCTGGGCACAGAGAGAACATCCATTACCCTTTACATCTAAATTACACCAGTTATTATGCTGCAGTAGGCCTGGGCACAGAGAGAACATCCATTACCCTTTACATCTAAATTATACCAGTTATTATGCTGCAGTAGGCCTGGGCACAGAGAGAACATCCATTACCCTTTACATCTAAATTACACCAGTTATTATGCTGCAGTAGGCCTGGGCACAGAGAGAACATCCATTACCCTTTACATCTAAATTACACCAGTTATTATGCTGCAGTAGGCCTGGGCACAGAGAGAACATCCATTACCCTTTACATCTAAAACACACCAGTTATTATGCTGCAGTAGGCCTGGGCACAGAGAGAACATCCATTACCATTTACATCTAAATTACACCACAGTTATTTCTGACTAATCTTTGCGATTGGCTGAGAAGACAGTGAGTGGCAATCTCATAACAATGCACTCATAACAGAGTGCAGCAGAGTGCCTTAAAACAGTTTATCGCATGTCTACAAGTTGATTATTCCCAATAAGACAATATATCAGGGTTCCCACAGACATCGCAAAATGAAATTCAAGGACTTAAAAACCGGATCCAATTTTTATGGCATAAAAAAACAATTTCCGACAATTAGTTACACTTTAAATAAAAATAAATTGTATTTCTTGATTCAGAACAATTTTATCATGGATGAACAAAACTTTCAATGAGAATGGTTGATTTGAATTTCAATTACTTTTTAAGCACCTTGTTAAAAAATTGGCTGTTTTCAAGGAATTCCAGGTCTTGATTTCTTTTTGTCAAAAATCAAGCACTTTAACACTTTCAGTGCCACACCTCTTACTCATCATTGGCCCCTCATGCCACCTATTAACCCCATGTAAACAGTCACCTTGTTTGTAGAGCTATAACCATATTCTATATTATAGCTATGGATACAGTACTATAGTAATTTGACACTGGGTTTCTTCCGGTAAAGATGGAAAAAATAAAATGCGTTCAGTAGAAAGCTATCCGGCTGCAAGCTAGCCTAGCTTAGCACAAATGAATGGAAGTGGATGCGGCCATTGGGATGGGAATCGAAAACCGGTTCCCGTTGGGAGCCGGTTCCTAATTGTCCGATTCCTGGAATCGCATGCCTCCGTGACTATCGATTCCTCTTATCGCTGCCAGGTTTTTCCGACAGTTGCGCATTTTAAAACAATAACGTTAGCGCCAGCATGCAGCCATAGAGCAGACTATTTGATTCCTTAACACATTTGACGCCAAAAACTAGTATACTACTAGGGGGAGCTCCAGTAGCTCACCGCATATCTCTGCGCTATTTCTGCGTCGGGGAAAACAGTGTTGCGTCACGGATCTGGGGGACTCGAGTTCGATTCCCGGACCCGCCGTCATTTCCCAGAATGTCTTCCCCTGATCTATATCCCGTTTCACCCTATATCTGTCGGTCATGCTTGACCAGAAAAGCGATAAACGCTAAAAAAAATAAAGTTTAAAAAAAAAAACCTAGTATACTCGTTATTGCCCACCATGCGTTGTGCGCCAGAAACGAGTTAACTTGTTTTTGGGATCAATATAAAAAAAATTTCGCCATGGCATTCATAATTCATCCAGCCTCCCTCCGGGACTGCAGCTGGACCCTGTCTGATATTGCAACGCCTCAATACCGCCGCCTGGTGGATGTCCGGCAAGTTACACCCCAAGCCAAACCGGAAGTGGCGCTCGGTGCATCGAGGAAATCCCTCCGGCAGTAATATCTTGTTACGTGGATCCAGACAAACACTTGAGTGCATGGGATCGCTTTCGAAACGCAATAATCAATATGATTTTGGCGTTTATTGCATCATACAAACGGGAAATGGATCTAGCAGATCGACGTCAAATATTTGGAATATTTTTCCTCCAGTCTCATCGGCGAATGGTAAGAGGAATATAACGTTATTTTCAGCCCGATTGTTTATTCATTTCATGGCAATCCATCTGCTCAACATATCAACCCATACTAAATAAAGCCGTTACTGACGATCAAGGAATTATAAACGACCCCCCGCCCCCTTTCCTTCATGCATGATGAAGCATAATGTATACCGATCATATACATTTGAATTTTTTAATATAGCGTGTATAGGAAAGAAACGCCAATCGATAATCTATCATATGTGTCAGGGCCTATAACTCGCGTTTTAGGAATTACTGCAGAAAACCTTAAAAACATACTTATATTCTCGACGGTATTAACACAACAATGTATGAATGAAAAAATTTATGAATGAAAAAATATAACGTTCCCACATCCGGAACGATAGATACCCTATGTTGAATGGGCCATAGTAATGTCGATATAGCCATAATATTTAAAAAGTTATAGCCCTGCAAAGAAGGTAAACATCTCCATAGGGTTACAGCACTGGCAGCAGCGTTTCCGTTAGAACATATTCGTGCCGGTCTGGGTGTCCTGCAAGATTTCTATCCCCGGACATATTCGAGAAATTCCGGTCAGAGTTTTAAATAGCAGTCTGTTATAATCACATTTTTATGAGCTAACGAATTCAGTTATATTGGACATTTGTATTAATTACATCAAGCGAAGAATGTGAAATTGATTTGCAGAATCAAATTACTATCTCTCGCCTCCCAAGTTAGTGCGATACGCTAATCCAGCATCAAGCTCCCGCCCCGCAGGCTCGCGCTGCAGCAGCCGTCACACGCACCCCCAAATAGGGATGGGTACCGAATTCGGTACTTTTGAGGTACCGAACCGAAACACGTCGGTACTACCGAGTATCGATTCAAGTGAGATACAGATTTTGATATTTTTTTCTTACTTTTTTCTTTTCATGTCAACGTTCACACACAATATATGCTTACCTAGGATTTGACTTGATTCAACAACAAAGCAGTCAGAGCAATGGCAAGCCAAAAACTGTCGAAATTGTAGTTATTTGAAGTTTGGATTCTTTTTTTCACGACTGAGGTAGGTAAATTAAATTTCTTGAGACTAAAGTACCGAAAAAAGGTACCGTTGGGTACCGGTATCGATTCACAGGTACCGGTACCGGTATCGGTTCAAATGTGAAAGGTACCCATCCCTACCCCCAAATGAATCTCGAGTCGACATCGCTTCACCTCGTTGTATCAGACACGTCACACATATCATAATGTTCAACTTCACACACAGCAAACTGTAGTTGATCATCACATTGCCTCGTTTGCTAGCTCGTCGCCACATGCAGAGAGGACGAGCCACATGCTCGTAACGCATTTGTTGATTTCATTATAGCCTACATTTAGTTATAATCAATAATATGCATTACTATGTGACACGGCAGTCAACCAACAGTTGCATATGATTAAAAAATGTCAACACTCACTCACCCCGTCTCTCGTTGTGCCTATCCGTTTTGTACCTGCGAGAACAGGGGGGTCGTCTGGTTGGTTCGACTTTGATAGATCCCCATTGGAACAGGTGGACGTCTGCAAGGCTCGCAACGGTAGCAGCAGACTGGGGATGCTCTTTGTGGTTCAATCAATAAAGTGTACTTTGTGTACGTTCAATCAATGTTATCTCTCGTACATCATAGAGGCTAGACTACTAGACTATAATGTCGCACCTCAGCCAGGAGAATTTAACTTTCCACTCGGGCCTGAACGCTCGACATTTCTGTTTCTTTTCCGCGGGAGCCACCACGGCATCGGCGGTCTCTGTAACTTCAGAAGACTCATCTTCGTTGTCATTATTATTAGACCTGCTTGTGCTTGGTTTCATGAAATATTTGTTAAGCTTAGCTTGTTTGGCCATCTCTCTCTCTCTCTCTCGTATACCCGTTTGTCGTTATGGTGGCCAGACAGGCTCAAAAAAAGAAAGAAAAAAAAAGATTCACATCTGAGCGGCGCCATCCGCGCTTTATCAGAGTGAAGCAACAATGAAACAAATGTAATGATTGTTTCGTTCATCGCATAGGCTATTTAATTTTACCCTATTTTAATACAATTCAAATTATAAAATTGTGCTTAGAGGAATTATTTTCACCGGACATTATGACCGGAGATATTTAAATATTCTGACTTCAACATATTTTGCCGGTCAAATACCGGTAATTACCGGCTAACGGAAACGCTGGCTGGCAGACTGGGCATAAGGATGGGCATACTGCGTGGCAATCAAAGTGTTAAGGGCTCGAAATTGCCTGGTTTTTGGTCATATGCTCCCGAAATGCTCCCGCTGTTTGACTGTTTCTATGTGCAGTGAAAACTACTCCAATGCTTTAGCACCTAGTCATTCATTTAATTCAGGGCAACCTAACGATAGCCGCGGAGCTAACGCTAGCTAACCAAGCTAGACACACGAGACACACACTGAGCTCAGGTAGAAAAAGGGTGGGGGCAAGCGGGGACCGGGCAGCGTGTATACCTTCCGCAACGGAATTCGGTTTACGGGTTCCTCTGATTGGCCGCGACCGCCACGTGACCCGCCCCCCTATCCAGCGCTGCCGGTGCGGCCACGGACTCGCTCGCTTCCTCAATTTATACGCATGGAAGTATTGACTGAATGAATGAAAACTTTATTTAACAGATTGCAGAATGGGTACAATACAGTACAGCTCAATACACACAATTGTTAAGTGGATGCAGACCTGAGAAAGACGTTTGTCTTGTTTACATCAGGGTCCCCCATTTTCAATTCATATAGAACGACTACGCCGTAACAAATCATTAAAAAAATATACCGTTAACTGGAATATGTTGTGCCTTTACACATATGTTGGATTATGTAATTGGTTTGTCATGACAAACAAATAAAAAAAATCGCGATTTACCTGCTGGCTACAACAACACACAGTGACTGCATGTAGTCACTGTGTGTTGATGTTGTAGCCACCTCCTCAGAGGCAGGCGTACTAAGCTCCCCCTTAAGCTCCAGGAGAGAGGGGAGAGGCTGAAAACCCGCAGTTCTTGCCCGACTGATGGGTTAACGGTATATTTTTTTAATGATTTGTTACGGCGTAGTCGTTCTATATGAATTGAAAATGGGGAACCCTGATGTAAACAAGACAAACGTCTTTCTCAGGTCTGCATCCCCTTAACAATTGTGTGTATTGAGCCGTACTGTATTGTACCCATTCTGCAATCTGTTAAATAAAGTTTTCATTCATTCAGTCAATACTTCCATGCGTATAAATTGAGGAAGCGAGCGAGTCCGCGGCCGCTCGGTCTGCCGAATTCCGTTGCAGAAGGTATACACGGCAGGGAGCCGCCTGTGTGTGTGTGTGCGCGCTGGTCTTCTGAAAGACCAGAGACAGAGAAGTCAGAGGAATAACGACCTGTTGAATGCAACTACGGTTCAATAGATTAAATTAGTTTAAGATATTGAACTGTAGTTGCATTCAACAGGTCGTTATTCAATAGATTAAATTCGTTTAAGAATAAAATATATATTTTTTTTAACAGTTTTTGTATTTTTCTGACATGGGGGCTCAATAAATGACAATCAGAAATGTCAAGTTTCATGTTGTTATTCTAACCAGCTTAGTTCTGTTGCATTTACAATTTATTTATTTAAATTATAAATTTATCAGGGAGCGATAAGGGAATCGATAAAGAATCGGATCGATAAGCAGAATCGATAATGGAATCGTATCAATAAAATCTTATCAATTCCCATCCCTAAACACCTCTCCGAGAGTATTAAACTAGGCTAGTGGTCCGTATACACTTTAATTCATTCCTTCAACGTTTTCCTCATGTTCCTCTCCAATGTTAATGTTAGTAGAGGGGGAATTGCGTATAAACGGATGTCTAATCAGGGCAGAAGATGCCCTCTCTCTCCTCATACAGGGCAGCAGACAGGGAGCGAAATTAACTTTTTGACTCACCGGCCAGTGGCGGGTAGATGGGAAGAGTCTACCCGCCAAGCATATTTCTTACCTGCCAAATTTTTTTTGATTAAAAATATATATGTATATATTTTATATAAATTTTTTTTTAAATAAAATATATATTATATAATCATACTTGTAGTTGTATTATCTGCGAGACATCGCCACCACGCAATAAGTCAAAATGCTTGCTATCTGCAAACAGCTCCACTGTCTGTGTGTATACTTGAGTAGCCTCCAGCTCCAGCAAGGATTCTCTGGCCCTGCAGCTAGACCCTATATTCAGCTAGACCCTACATTCAGCATGCAAGGATTCTCCGGCGATGCAGCTGGACCCTATTTATAACGTTACGGTTCATTTGTCAAATCACATTCAACATGCCCTCAGCTAGAATACGCATTAAATCAATGTTATAAGACATTGATATCAGGAGCTATCTGTAGCTACTGCTAGCCCGGTAGATAACGTTAAGACAATTTAGTTTACTGGGACAGATGGATCTAAGTGAGCTAGCTAAGCTAGCTAACGAGGGAACGGAGGTATTATGCACTCGAGTAGACTATTGCTGGAGCATTTGTTGATATCAGCAGCTATCAGTAGCTAGCCAGCTAGATACCGTTAGACAATGCCTCGTCATGTATTAAACTAAAAGTGAATAGTTGACTGGGTCATTGTTTAAACAGTAACGTTAGCTCATGGGGTCCGATATAGAGTAGAGCAGACGGAAGTAAACAAGCCAAATGATAGCTTCCGATTGGTCATTTGCTTTTTTTTCTCATGAAACCAGTCACGTCACTCTACTGTGATTGGACTGTTGACTTGAGTGCGATGTGGGACTTGTAGTTTTTTTAACGATCTCGCGGCGGAGAAAAAAAAGACGAGCGGCTATAATCTCGCACAAGAGTATCGTTATGAACTACACGTCTACACGCCACACGGCGGGCAGCCCTCTAAGTGTCATGCGCCAAAGGTAAAAACACACCGCCCCTGGCGGGCGGCGGGCTTTAGTTTCGGTCCCTGGCAGCAGATGCTCTCTCTCTCCTCACACACAGGGCAGAAGATGCTCTCTCTCTCCTCACACAGGGCAGAAGATGCCCTCTCTCTCATCACACAGGGCAGAAGATGCCCTCTCTCTCATCACACAGGGCAGAAGATGCCCTCTCGCTCTCATCACACACAGGGCAGGGTTTCCGTTAGAAAAAATTGTTGCCGGGCGGTCAGGTGGCGTAGCGGAGATTGTGTTCGTCACCAACCCCGGAGATGCTGGATTCGCCTGTTCGAATCCAGCTCACAGCTCCGGGGTTGTCACCAGCTTGGCTGGCCATTCACACTAATACAATTGGCAGTATTAGAGGGTGGGAGAAGCTGGCGGGGTGGGTCCGGGTCGTTGTAAACAGCGACTCCTACAGTTCGGTCGGGGCGCCTGCTAAGCGCGGATAGGATCTAAGGGCGGTAGTGTGATCCTTCCACACGTTACACTCTCTCAGTGAGAGTCCGCGCTGCCAGGTGAAAAGAAGCGGTTGATTGGCTAGACGTGTGTCGGAGGAAGCACGTGATAGCCTACACTCTCCCAGACCGACTGTGGGGGGGTAAGTGCGCAGCAACCAGGAAGGTGTGGTATAATATCTAATGTTCTCATGTAAATATATTCCCCTCCCCTGTATCCCCTTACCTATGCCCCCCCCTCTCTGTGGAATAAGACATTCCCCTCCCCTTTCTCCCCAAACCTGTACCCCCCCCCCCATTTGACCTATCAAATGGGACCACACACCCCCCTTGTTGAACTATATAGGGCCCCTCCCGACCACAATCGGGGTCTTCTCACCTGGGTCATTTCAGCTGATCACCTGGGGGAAGCCCTCAGCCATTCTCTCTATGTAATCTATCTGTTTGGTTAATAAACCTTGTTATTATCCAAACCTCGGTTGACTGAGAACATTCTTCATCAGGATATCTACAAATATCCCACAAAGGGGATTGGGAATTGGCATAACGACTAACATTGGGATGGGAGAAAATCGGAGGAAAAAGGAGGGGGGAAAAGATATATAAATTTTTTTTTGCCGGCCTCAGTGTCCGGTCAAATGAAAGAAATTCCGGTCAGAGTTTATTGAGCTTATTGATAGGCAGGCTATATAAAGAATGACATCCTCAAGGCATGTAGATTTATAATATTTTAACTTAAAACTAGGCTACTTTTGCGTATACAGTCATTATATTCCAAATAAAATAAGTCCAGAGACTCCGTGCTGCTGCTGACTTTAAATCAAATAGGTGTCTGTGGGCAGTCGGCCCGACATTAATAAACAGCAGTCTGTTATAATCACATTTTTATGAGCTAACGAATTCCGTTATATTGGACATTTGTATTAATTATATCAAGCGAAGAACTGAGAAATTTGGCAGAGAGAGACGGCAACATTATCGTGGGTTTGCGTGATGAATCTCCACCTCCCAACGACTTATTTGCGAGAGTATGCCGCTGCAGAGCAGCAGATTCAGCTGTTTTCAGGCCCTATCTGGGGACCGCTCAGCAGCGCCCCCCACCCAACAGCTGAATTGCCAATGGCTGAATTGGAGTATTGCACTGTGCCGGCACAGCTGGTGGGATGTGCCGGCTCTGCAGCTGCACATGCACTCGCAAACCCAGCACTAAGCTCTCGCTGACAACGTTGTTGTCATTATTAGACCTGCTTTGTGAAGCAACGATGAAACAAATGTAATGATTGTTTCGTTCATCGCATAGGCTATTTAATTTTAGCCTATTTTAATACAATTCAAATAATCAAATTGTGCTTAGAGGGAATTATTTTCACCGGACATTATGACCGGAGAGATTAAATATGTCGTACTTCAACAGATTTTGCCGGTCAAATACCGGTAATTACCGGCTAACGGAAACACTGACACAGGGTAGAAGATGCTCTCTCTCTCTCCTCACACACAGGGCAGAAGATGCTCTCTCTCTCTCTCCTCACACAGGGCAGACAATGCTCTCTCTCCTCACACACAGGGCAGAAGATGCTCTCTCTCTCTCCTCACACAGGGCAGAAGATGCTCTCTCTCTCCTCACACAGGGCAGAAAATGCCCTCGCTCTCTCATCATCACACAGGGCAGAAGATGCTCGCTCTCTCCTCACACAGGGCAGCAGATGCTCTCTCTCTCTCTCTCCTCACACAGGGCAGAAGATGCTCGCTCTCTCCTCACACAGGGTAGAAGATGCTCTCTCTCCTCACACAGGGTAGAAGATGCTCTCTCTCCTCACACAGGGTAGAAGATGATCTCTCCCTCTCCTCACACACAGGGCAGAAGATGCCCCCTCTCTCTCCTCACACAGGGCAGCAGATGCTCTCTCTCTCCTCACACAGGGCAGAAGATGCTCTCTCTCTCCTCACACAGGGCAGAAGATGCTCTCTCTCTCTCTCCTCACACAGGGCAGAAGATGCTCTCTCTCTCCTCACACAGGGCAGAAGATGCCCTCTCTCTCCTCACACAGGGCAGCATTCAATGTAAAATATAGACAGAACAGCCACGATGGCCAATTGAAATTCTAGGCGGCCATTGGTGGGTATTTACCGGCTGACTGAAACCTTGGTAATATGTAATACATTACTTTTTTTTAGCAATGATGCCAACACTGATAATAAATGATAATTAATAAACAAAAAGACTGTTCCTTACACGCAGTGAGGAATCACTCTCTGGGATGATGGCTGTGAATCTCTCAGGACGTTTGTATTTCTCACTCATGGTCTCGTAGACATCGGATGGTATTTTGATGTCATAACGGTCCTTTATGAAATCAAACTCAGTCTTTCCTGTTGAGGTTCTGTGGAAGAATAGAAGACATGATGCAGACAATTATATACTATTATATACTTCACATGCAGACAATTATATACTATTATATACATTACATGCAGACAATTATATACTATTATATACATTACATGCAGACAATTATATACATTACATGCAGACAATTATATACTATTATATACATTGCATGCAGACAATTATATACTATTATATACATTACATGCAGACAATTATATATACTATTATATACATTACATGCAGACAATTATATACATTACATGCAGACAATTATATACCATTATATACATTTGCAATAACCAATAGTGAGTTCAAATGCAACGTTTCTTTGATTGAATTGATTTGTTGACCTGATTAGAATGTCTCAAGTATTGTTTTGGTAAAGCTACCTACAACTAAATATCACTTGGGAATTGTATTGTTATGGTTATTATTCCTTCAAAAGGAAACTTTCCAGCAACCAAGGTTAATATCAGAAACAAACAAACAGAAACACATGGCATTTTCAAACATTTTGTTACATTATTACCATAACCATTCTAGACAAGCAGTTTTCCATGACAATAGAAACCCTGAGAGTCTAGGAGGCCGGAACTAGGAGAGGGGAGGAACTAGGAGAGAGGAGAGGAGAGGAACTAGGAGAGATGGGAGGAACTAGGAGAGGGGGGGGGGGGGGACTAGGAGAGAGGGGAGGAACTAGGAGAGAGGGGAGGAACTAGGAGAGAGGGGAGGAACTAGGAGAGAGGGGAGGAACTAGGAGAGAGTAAGTAAGTAAACTTTATTTGTATAGCACCTTTCTCAGATAAAATCACAAAGTGCTTCACAGAAGTAAAACATAGCAACATAGAGATGAACGCACTACACATAAAACAATTCTGACACATCGTAAGCATAGTTACAATTAAATAACTAAATATGAGTGCAACTAAAAACAAAACAACAATTATAAATAAATAAACAACGTATACAACCAGGAATTATTTAAAAGCCTGTCTGAATAAAAACGTTTTCAACTGTTCCTTAAAAGTGGATAGGGAGTCAAGTGAACGCATAGAAAGGGGGAGGGTGTTCCAAAGGGTAGGGGCCATAAATTGGAAGGACCGGTCACCTTTTGTTATTAACCGGGTCCGTGGGACAACCAGGAGATTTTGGTGGGAGGACCTAAGTGCACGACTGGGGGAGTAGGGCGCAGTAAATTAAAAATGTACACAGGGGATCTACCTTGGAGGGCTTTAAAAGTTAAAACAAGAATTTTAAAATGGACACGATAATTAATGGGGAGCCAATGTAGAGTGGATAAAATGGGGGTGATGTGGGCACGCCTACTTGTCCCAGTTAAAAGCCTTGCCGCTGCATTTTGAATGATTTGCAAGCGGTTTAGCACAGATTTATCCAGACAGGTAAAAATTGAATTGCAATAGTCCAGGCGTGATGAAATAAAAGCATGGATGATCATTTCCATTTCAGCTCTAGAAACAACAAATCTTAATTTGGCAATGTTTCTGAGCTGATAAAAACATGACCGTGTGAGCTGGTTGACATGGCTGTTAAAAGACAGAGAGTCATCAAAAATTACACCTAAGTTCCTCACATGAGGTTTGACACACTGACCTAAGGGTCCAATAGAATTTTTTATAATGGGGATGATGTGGTCGGGAGCAATAATGAGGGCTTCTGTCTTACTTGCATTAAGCTGAAGGAAATTATCAGCCATCCAGCTCTTGATGGCATCGATGCATTCATTAATAATGCAAAAACGATTACACTCACTGGGCTTAAAAGAACAATACAATTGGATGTCATCCGCATAAAATTGATAAAATATTCCATTAAAACGTTTAATAATCTGGCTTAGGGGAAACATATATAGGGAGAACAGCATTGGCCCTAGCACAGAACCCTGCGGAACCCCACAGGACAGTGGGGTAGAGTCCGACATGAACTGACCCACTGACACAGAAAAGCTTCTATCAGCTAGGTAAGATGAGAACCATCTCAGTGCTGACCCAGAGATCCCAAACACATCATTGAGCCTACGCACCATAACCACATGATCAACCGTGTCAAAGGCTGCGCTGAGGTCCAATAAAACTAATAGTGAGTGTTTACCATCATCTGCAGCCATTACAATGTCATTGGTAACCTTAAGAAGGGCTGTTTCGGTGGAATGAAATTTCCGAAAGCCTGATTGGAATGGGTCATGCAGATTATGGGTTTCTAGAACCATGAGAAGCTGCTCAGCCACAATTTTCTCCAGCACCTTGGACAGCAGAGGTAGTTTGGAGATTGGTCTGTAATTCTCAGGAAGAGAGGGGTCTAGGTTAGCCTTTTTTAAAAGAGGTTGAACTATGGCATGTTTAAAAAGGCTAGGGACAGAACCTGATGCCAGAGAGCGGTTAATTATTGACAGAATTGTGGGACCAATTGAGTCAAGGACCTCTAAAAT
The DNA here is from genome assembly GCF_963971535.1 of Notolepis coatsorum. NCBI lineage: Eukaryota > Metazoa > Chordata > Actinopteri > Aulopiformes > Paralepididae > Notolepis > Notolepis coatsorum. Next base: position 72,578,941 of record NC_140172.1, on the reverse strand, counting down.
CAGGGATGAGGGAACAGCATCAAGGGGATTAAAAGAGGGTTTCGTTTTGTGCAGCACTATAGAAACCTGCTCTAAGGTGACTGGAGAGAACGAGTCTAGCAGCGTGAGAGGAGGAGAGACAGTGGTAGGAAGGCTGTCAGAAAGGGATGAGGGGCAGATGCCTGCTCTAACACCACTGACCTTATCCACAAAATAATTCAAAAAGTTATTACAGTCAGTATAAGAATATACAGGTACACATGGAGGCATAGGAGCAACAATAGTATTGATTGTTTCAAACAAAACCCTTGAGTTTCCCTTGTTGGATGATATTAGATTAGCAAAATATGCAGTTCTTGCATCCCTTATCATGTCATTAAACTGGACCAATAGCTCCTTGAGATGTAACCTGTGGACTTCAAGCTTGGAGGCTTTCCATAAACGCTCTGTCTTTCTACACTGACGTCTAAAACTGCGGATAGACTCATTGAACCAGGGAGTAGAATTGGTACGGGAGGCAGGTCTGGATTTAAAAGGAGCAACTATGTCCAAAATAGTGGAACATTGGTCATGAAAAGACTGCACAAGGGACTCTAACTCGTTGCAATTGGACAGAACATCAGAGTCAAATAATGTTGAAAATGTATCTGCAGAGTTTTGCTTAATTATACGTCTGTGCGTCATCTGGTTATGAGGGAGCACATCAGAGTTAAAACAAACATCAAAAAGTATACACTTATGGTCACTCAGATGGAAATCCTGGAGGTTGACAGGGGAGGAACTAGGAGAGAGGGGAGGAACTAGGAGAGGGGGGGGAACTAGAAGAGAGGGGAACTCTACCAGGCTGCAAGAAACACATTAGCATCTCTAATCAGGCTGGTGGCAACAAGATTGTATGCATGTGTCCCAAAGTAAGGAAGGAAGGACGGACAGAGACAACAGGAAGGGGGTAGGGAAGAGGAGAGAGAGAAAAGAAAGGGAAGAGACCTGCGTAGGCTCCATACGATGACGCGCGTGCCGGTGGCGCTGGAGGAGGAGCGGGTGGAGTTGATGGCGTGCAGCTCATTCAGCAGCTCCACCTCCGTCTTGAAGGGAGAGTAGCGGAGGATGTCCTTCAGACTCGCCTTGTGCTCCTCTCTCACAGAGAGTAGGTCACAGGTCAAGGACAACTCACTTTTCATTTCATTCAGTCTTATGTAAACTGACCATATTATATATATTTTTTTTGATCCACTTTTTCTCCCATTTTTCTATATTTTTCTCCCATCCCAATTTCGTATCATCCAATTCAACCCTCCCCTGTCACGAACGCTGTTTCTTGCCTCCCACAAGCCGGCTGCAATGTGGACTAAGTCATACATAGCACAAGTCCCCTCCGGTACTTGAGGTAACAGCAGTCGCATCTTTTCACCTGCGCAGCTCGATCTCTCAGTGGCGAGGAGTAACGCGTGGGAGGCTCACGCTGCCCCCTACACTTCCTGATTCTACTGCGCAGGCGCACCAACCGACCTGTAGGAGTCGCTGTCCACAACGCCCGATCCCCACCCATCAGTTTCCCACCCCTAATACGGCCAATGTGTATTAGTACGGACGACCAGCTAAACTGAAAGCAAATGTGGAGCGCTGGGCTCGAACAGGCAAGCCCAGCGTCTCCAGATTTCGTGGCGAGCGCCTTGCCCACTACGCCACGTAGCCGCCCTAATATTTCATATATTTTAAACACTCGCAAGTGAACAAAGCGCCCCATTGAACAAAGCGCTGGCGTTCTACCCAGAAGGTAAACAGCGACCCCTGGCCGTGAATGTGTTAAAATATATCGCGATAATTATCGTTATCGTTTTATCGCCCAGCCCTAATGTAAATAAACCATCATTTTCTGATACAACCTGGACTTTCAACGTACTTCATTTCCAAGAAGAGAAGAATTGTTTTTAGCCAGTCGGAGTATGGGAGTGACAATTCCACTGAACGATTGCCCCAACAATACCAAACAAATACACAACGCAGAGATGGAGGCTGAAAACACGATTATCTAACAGAAGTATTCTGTTGATGTTCCGTTTCCAGGGGAACAGCTTGGCCCCCATTAATTTCCTGTCAGTAACTGCATTAACAAACCTTTGCAACAGGAAATACAATGTTTACGTTGTCAGGTTAGAAGAGGACTCATCCTGTCACAATGAGAGTTGTAGTATGTCCCTGTGCCGACGGCCATATCAAACTCTAAATACTTGTGTATTTACATACATACCTGGGATTCTGGTTGTGTACTGTGACAGATAAAGAATATACTTGTTGGTGTATTTGCATACCATCTGACCGTGTACTGTGACAGATAAAGGATACTTGTTGGTGTATTTACATACCTTCTGACCGTGTACTGTGACAGACAAAGGATATACTTGTTGGTGTATTTACATACCTTCTGACCGTGTACTGTGACAGACAAAGGATATACTTGTTGGGCGAAGGCTGCTGAAAGCCGACAATAGGAATGATGATCTGCTCGGCCTTGATCTCCTCCAGGTAGCTCTGGGACAGCATCCCGATGGTCAAGGCGTCCTTGGACTTGGAAAACACCAGGGCGTCTCGGCCCAGGCGCATGGAGCCTGACTTGAAGCCATTGCCATAGATACCGATTGGCTCTTGGCCGTTCACGGCGGTCTTGTCGCTGTACCCAAAGCTGGAGGTGAAGAAGAGAGCGATGTTTTCTTATCGAGCGTGTAAATTTGCGTGCTAATTAATCCGTCAGACGAAAAACCAAAGCTGATTCTAGGTTTTCAGATGAGTGATGTTTTAATGTCATTATATAAACACTAGCAAGTTTTCAGATGATGATGTTGTCATGTCATTATATAAACACTAGTAGGTTTTCAGATGACTGATGTTGTCATGTTATTATATAAACACTAGTAGGTTTTCAGATGACTGATGTCATGTTATTATATAAACACTAGTAAATGTTCAGATGACTGATGTTTTCATGTATTATATAAACACTGTAGGTTTACAGAAAAAGGTTGTGTATTTTCGGGTGATACAGTACAGTATAACAACCACACAGCAAATAATTATACAACTGTACAACACACATTTGTATGATTTACACGTATAGGGACAACGTTTTTAATAAACCAGGTACAAATGCTTAACACTTTGGACGCCATACCCGATGATAGTCGGGTTAACTCGCCGAACGTTCAGCGCCAGACCCGAGTATAGTCGGGTTTTCATCGTTATTTCTTTTATTCGATATTTCCATTCATTACAGGCACACGGACATCTGGCTTAACATGGGGAATCATTTTGAGAATGCCAATGTGCAATACCGACCATATCCACCCAGGTGGCAGTATCGAGCACCCTTTGAAACATGATATCTTGGCCTGTGGGTCAATCAGAGGTCTCCGGTCGGATTTCTATTGGTCGGGCAAGGGGACCGGTTGTCCCGATCAGATTGAGAAGCGTGAATTGCTGCCGTTCCATGATGTGTGGCGGATTATGTTGGCGACACGATCGACACCAATACTGGGACTCGCGATCAGATAATTGGAATATTCTTTTTGGGGTACATCCTAGTGAAGGTAAGGCCTATATGGTATTAATCCTGCTGTGATCCAACCAGGATTTCACTTCGATCACAATATATGTGTGTAACGTTACTCCACAACGTGTACCGTTGGTAGGGATGCCCCCCTGAAACCCTGTTCTAAACGGGAACCGGTACTAAATTAGAAAAAACTGGAGTATTGATAAGCTCCGACGTTATCGGTTTTGCTATCGGTACTCGAGAAATTATGGAGTTTTTTTGTTGAGGAATTTAAACATTGCAAACTAATCTTGTTGGCCGTTTTCTATATCTCTCCTCCCTCTGTCTCTCTCTGCCTGCGCGAGGAGCGGGCTGTGCTGTGCTCTTACACACACACTCACTCACACACACACACACAGGTGCTGTTGTAGGCTACAGTACAGACAGCTCTGCTCTCATCATGGCGGACAGAACGAAACGTTCAAAAGTCTGGGTCTATTTGACTAAAGTCGATGCTGACAACACTCGTTGCCACAAGTGCAACAAGACATTTGCCAGTAATGTATAAACGCTGGTACTTGTCAATGTGGCTGGCGGGGAGCTAACGCTATTAGCCTGAGCTCCGGTAGTCTCTCGAGTAGAGTAATGGCCGACATTCTGGAAGTAAAAAAACGAATTAGAGCTTCCGATTGGTGGTAAGAACAGCAGAGGTGGGTGCAAGCGTGTAACGTAATTGGCAGAATCGACTGTCAATCAAAATAGTATTGTATGACTCACATGGCATGGTGGAATACCATAAACATATTTCTTGATGTTTCCTTTTTTTAAGTAAGTAAAGAGGCATATGTTCATATCAGTGAGCACAATTTGTAACACAAAAAGAGAGATGTGTAGCCTATTTATTTATTTAATATTTTATTTATTCATTTTATTATTATTTTATTTGTTGCCATGCAACTGTTTGTTTGAACTTTTGCTGTAAAACAGTAAAAGAAATCTTAAAAAAAAAATGTAATCTTACATTTGTTGTTAATTATAAAAAGTCTATAATTCAGACACATTTAAAACATTGCTGCTGCTGTTGCTGCTGAAGAAATAATATTTATTTATATTTATATAGTTATATAAAAGAATAATAAAGCAATGTTGATTCTGTTCTTAATAAAAAAAAAAATCTTGCAAAATAATCAAAAAGAACCGATAAGAGTATCGATAAAGTACCGAACCGTTAAGCAGTATCGATTAGGGTTGTCACGATACCAACATTTTAGTTTCGATACTATACCAATATTAATTTCGATACTTTTCGATACTTTTATTTTTTTTGCACTCAAAACAGTTACTGTACAAGGTTTCTGAACCCAGCTTTCTCAACTGTATATATATTGGAACTTGGTCCACACAGATGAACTCTGAGACTGCCCTGTTGAGCCTTTTATTATCTTTGGACTAATTTGTGTACTTAATATGCTGCTCAAAAAAAGCTGGGAGGTTAGGTTGCTTCTGAGTGGGGGGAGTCACTCTGTGAGCCAAATGCAGCAGACTTCTGTAGTTAAAGAAAATTCATGGGGTAGAAAAAGTATGGTTGTATTATTATTATACATTTGTCATAGCAGGGCCTAATTAGTTTGAGATGTAATAACCTAGAAAACATTTTGATGAGTGACTGATTATATATAGCCTATCATAATCTAGAACTAGGCCTTTCTGTGTGGAGTTTGCATGTTCTCCCTGTGCTCGCAAGGGTTTCCCCCCCCGATAAGATAAACCCAATGGAAAAACATGCACAACAACAAGATCGCTAACGCTGTGGCGTCCTTGACGAAGACGGACAGGAGCACTTGGATTGGTCCCCTGGCGCGGGTCACGTTGACGCCTGTCTGCTCCCGGCTGCCCATGGGGGGGGAAGGACGACGGGATGGGTTAATCGCAGAGACGAATCGCATGCATGCATTGCATGCGTGCCGATTAATGACCTCTGAGCAGGTCCTAAATTATTATTATTAATTAAGTTATGTCATATTGTAGGCTGTTTAACAAAAACAATAGATTTCTGTTGTCTTTATACAGTATGTATGAACCATTAAATGGGCAATTGTCAAATGTCTCTGTATAAATCACGTTTGTGACTAAGCTATAGAGATGCAGTGTGCATCAATTAATTTCTGTTGTGGGTAGGCAGCAGGGGATGCTGTGTTTACTAGCTTTCAGCACGGGAGTTTAGGCTGTGTATAGCTTATTATTAGGCTTTTCAATTTATTTTCTGTTCTTGCGGGTGGCGTTGTGGAAATTTTCTGGTGCTCGTATGGGGAACTTGGCCCCTTTCGTGACTGTGATGCGGCCCTTGGTTGAATACGCATTCACGTGTTCAGCCGGGGGTTGCATCGCAGTCACGAAGGGGGCTAAATAAGGAACTGAACGAGAGCTGGCATAGCTCATCCAACGAATGTTGGTATCAATGGCATGACTACAGTACTGATAGAATTACTGTAGCATTGGCGTAACGTTAGTTGTCATGCCATCGGCAGTTGCAGTGGGGATCTTTATTGACGTTGGCTAGCTAGCACATTTTGCATAGAATCAACTCGGCTAACGTTAGCTTATATAGCTAGCGAACTATAATTCTAGTTAAAGCTGGCTGGCGTTAATCAATGGGGATCCTCGCTGCGATTGTCGATGGTTGTGGTGGCTTGCGTTACGTTGATGCTAGCTCTTGTGACTACGGTTCCTTGTGCGATCATTGGAGGGCTCTCTTCCGGTAAACTAGCGCAACGTCACCACTGACAGCAGCGCTGTGCTCCAATAGGAAGGCATTCGCATGCATAAATGAATAAATAAAAAAATACCATTTTTCCCCAAACGCAGTATAGTATCATTTCGAACACTCTAGTACCGCGGTACTATACTAATACCGGTATACCGTGCAACCCTAGTATCGATAAGAGTAGTAGTATCGATAAAATCCTAACGATACCCATCCCTAGCCGTTTGTGACGATCAAAGCATCAAAGAACTAACCCCCCCACCCTTTCATGCATTCATGATGAAACATAATACCGATAATATAGATGTGATTTCAAAATAGTAGCGTGTACAGGCAAGAAATGACAACGTTTTTAGGGAATACAACGTTTGTATTGCTGCATAGCGTAGTTTTCTGGGATTAGACAGGATTGTTCTAAAACTATAGTCATATTCACCATGGTATAAAACGGGAATGTATGGATGAAAAAATTCTTTCTTTTTCTCATATTGAACGATAGATAGGTGATGTCAAATGGGCCATAGTATTGTATCCATAGCTATAATATAGAATATAGTTATAGCCCTGCAAACACCGCCACGTATTCCTATACTTTAGAGCGTCACGCTTTTAACAACACATCACGCATATCGCTGCGGCGTCCAAAGTGTTAAAGGGAAATTTCACCACAATATTTGGCTCATTTGGTAGAATGTGACTCGTCCATAAAAATGCAGCCTGTAGCTTCGGGTGATTTTGCAGAGCCATACCTCCATGTTGTCAAGCTTCACAGTAGGTCTGGGGACCTCTATGTTGTCAAGCTTCATAGCAGGTCTAGGGAACATCTGGCTTCCTGGGGCAGCCATGGCTGTCCTTTATCGCCCCCCAGGCCCTTACTCCCTCTTCCTAGATGAGTTTTCCACTTTCTTGTTACGCGCTCAGATAACATTAATTGTTGGTGATTTTAACATTCATTCCAACAAAACTCTAGATCCCCTAAATAAGGCTTTTACCGACATCATTGACTCTGTTGGTCTCACTCAAATCGTTCACCAACCCACTCACTGTGGTGGGAACACCCTTGACTTAGTCCTAGCCTGCGGTTTCACTGTGTCAGATTTTACCGTTTCTCCCTATGTTCCTGCTCTCTCAATTTCAAATTGATTTGACGGTTTCTCGACCAGACAGTGTAGAATCCTACAGCCGTCGTATTAACGCCTCCACTGTCTCAAGTCTTGTTAAATGCCTACCAGCCACCATCTCTCCCTTCCTCTGGCCCCCTTGATCTCTTCACAGATAAACTTAACACCGCCCTTCGTAGCACGCTCGACATTGTCGCTCCCCGTAAGCCTAAAATTAAACCTCTGATGGGCTTTCCCCCTGACTTTGAATCCAGCCATACGCTATGCTGCCTTGAATACCGTCTTCTGTCTGGCCTGCAGTGCTGAACCTTACCTGCTCTGCCCTGACCAATTCCGAGTGGTTTCTCCTGCCCCCGGGGCATATGGCCCTGAGCCATCGTCTTGTATCTCATCCTGTATACATACGCTTGCAGTAGTTCTTAGTTCTATCTATTACTTAATTTCACAATTTTCTTATATACTTTGATTCTACTGTCACCATGTATGCATATGCTCACTACATGTATTTATTGTCAAGTCAAGAGTTTTAATTGTCACGGCATACAGGTATACAATGAAATGCGGCTGGTCTTGCCCGCGACGATGTGCAATACAGTGGTACAACATATAATAGAATCCAATAAAAATACAGTGGTACAACATATCAATAGAATCCAGTAAAAAACAACAGTGCAATAAACAGGTACATGGTGTGCCATCTCGGTATCTGTACATAGTATTTACAGAGCATATAGGACATGCTAGGTAGCTTTAGTAGTGCAATACACTGTTCCTGATGTTATACTAATTTAAAGTGGCCTTTCCTCTGGCCATAAGTGTGCGTATGTGCGGCATGAGTGTTAAAGTGGCTGCTAGTGTGTGAGCGTGCTCAGCGTGCGTGTCGTGTATGTGCTTGTGTGTGCTTGTGTGTGGATAGTTCAGTTTCTGTGTCTCTCAATGTTCATTGTTCAAGGCTCTGATGGCCTGGGGGAAGAAGCTTAGCCTAAGCCTCTCCGTCCTAGTAGCTGGGGTTCGCCGGTGTCTGCCTGACCTCAGCAGCTGGAACAGGCTGTTATTGGGGTGGTGGGGGTCTTTCATTATCCTGCAGGCTCTGGATTTGCACCTCTTGTTGTATAGAGCCTGCAGGGGAGGTAGCGCAATACCCGTGGTTAGAGCTGCCGCGGTATTGATTATTTCCTTATCGCACAAATTTGCAAAATATTTCCTACCGCACGCACACAAAAAATTTAAAAAAAAGTTTGAATACATTTTTTTTTTTTAGTAGTAGTAGTCTACTCTTTATAGCATATAGCCTGCCTCTAGTCTAAATGTCTATCTTTAGAGGATGACTTTGCAGCATGAATATTGTTTGGGATTCGGCAAGCACGCATTAGTTATTGAAAGTGAAACACGGATGCGCAGTTCACTCGGTGTCGCGGGCACCCCCCCGACCCTTTCTTATTATTATTACTATAAAGTTACTACTTTATAATAAAGGCATTCGTTTTGTGGCATTGACATTATATAGTTATGCGTTCAATAACATCAGCGTATTTACCGGACCATAGCAAGCAATACTCTATTCATATCTCAGTTCCTTTCTTTGCTCAGAGCGTGCTGAGTTGTCCCATTCTGCGGTCTGTTAATAAAGTTTTCAATCAGACAAGTGTATAGAACGAAGGGCTTTTATTATAACATTCGTTGCAGACAGTAAAATCATTATGTCTCGTTTAGTACTCCTGAAGAGCGATGATAGTCCACTCCGGCGGAGAGTTAAAGCTAACGTTATTAGCTGTTGTGATGAACTGACATTCAGGACGTAAAAACGTGTGACGCGTCTCTCTTCTGACCAATCAGTGGTCTGCAATGTTTCACGTGACTTTTCTGGTACCCAATAGGGTCGCTTGGAACCTCGATAGACGAGTAGGGTATATCTGCAGAGCCGCAAGCCCAACGAGAGGAGGGTAAATTATTATTATTATAAAAAACAGCGGTGACGCGGTATTCAGCCTACTCTGCGGTGGCCGTGATGTAACAGCGATACCGCGGTAATGCGGTAATCGCGGCAGCTCTACCCGTGGTACGCTCGGCTGAGCGCACCACTCGCTGTAGGGCCTTCTTGTCCTGTGCCGTGCTGTTCCCATACCAGGCAGTGATGTTTCCGGTCAAGATGCTCTCTACAGCTCCTGAGTAGAAGGACTGGAGTATCTTCCCCGATACTCTGAACTTCCTTAACTGTCTCAGGTGGTAGAGGCGCTGCTTCGCTTTCTTTACTACTGTGTCTATGTGTGTTGACCATGTCAGATCCTCTGAGATGTGGACCCCCAGGTACTTGAAGCTGCTCACCCTGTCCACGGTAGCCCCGTTAATCATCAGTGGTGTGTGTGTCTCCTGCTGTCCTCTCCTATAATCCACGATCAGCTCCTTGGTTTTACCAATGTTCAGGAGCAGGCTGTTGTCCTGGCACCAACGTTCCAGTACCTCAACCTCCTCTCGGTAGGCCTTCTCGTCGTTGTCCGAGATCAGCCCCACCACCACCGTGTCGTCGGCGAACTTCACTATGGAGTTGGAGCTGAACTTGGCCACACAATCGTGTGTGTAGAGTGAGTACAGCAGGGGGCTTAGAACACAGCCCTGGGGGGACCCGATGCTCAGGGTGATGGTGTTGGAGGTCTGACCCCCCACCCTGACCGCCTGGGGTCTTTCACTCAGAAAGTCCAGTACCCAGGCGCTCAGGGCGGAGCTCAGACCTAGCTCGATCAGCTTGTCCACCAGTCTGGTGGGGACTATGGTGTTGAACGCTGAGCTGTAGTCAATGAACAACAGTCTCACATAGCCCCCCTTCTGACGGTCAAGGCGGGAGAGAGTGCTGTGCAGTACCTGGGAGACCGCGTCGTCAGTGGACCTGTTTGTCCTGTATGCAAATTGCATAGGGTCCATATCACTGGGGAGAGAGGCACAAATGTGGTCCTTGACCAGCCTCTCGAAACATTTCATGACCACAGAGGTGAGTGCCACCGGTCTGTAGTCATTTGGGCATGTTGGGGAGGGTTTCTTCGATACAGGGATGATGGTAGACATCTTGAAGCAGGCAGGGACTACTGACTACTGCTCCATCTAACTAGTGTTGACCAAGGTGGTGGATGTCTCGGGGTGTTGGCCAAGATTGCAGTGACTGTTCTACCCACCACCGAGGCCATAGATCAGCTTCATACCGTCTTGAATGAATGAATTACCTTTATTTATATAGCACCCTTCACAGCACGAATGCACAGGGTGCTTTACACTACAGCTTAATATAAAAACACAATAAAAACAAAATCAGAAATAAATGACAACAACAACAAACAGCAGTTAAAAACAGTGAAACCAGATAGAAAAAGTAGAATAAAAGAAATTGGATAAAATCATGAGTCACTAATTAAAACAAAAACTATAGAACAGTGAGGACAAGAAACTTCTGTCTGTGGTCTGTCAACGTGGTTTAGACGTTGAGTTCATTGCTGGGTTAAGTACTTCTATTCTATTCACATATATGCTTACTACATATATCTATTCTATTCACATATATGCTTATTGCTTACCACATTTATCTATTGCTATGTCCGGCCATCACAATCACGCGAACTGTCAAACGTCTGTCCCGTCTCCCTGTGAGTGGCTGTCTCGTGGTGATGACCGGAGTGGTGGACGTCCGGTGATGATGACCGGGAGGATGCGACTAGGGCTGCACGATTTTGGGAAATAATCTAATTGCGAATTTTCTGACAGATATTGCGATTAAATTTGCGATTATAATTTTTATTTTTTAAGCAGCCCCACAGAGGTTTATTGTAAAATGTGGCTTGCATCTGGCCTACGCGGTGGGTCTTGTTAGGGATTTCCTATCCCTCGTGAATTCTTAATTGATTTGCCAGTGGGCCAGTCGGCCGAAAGACGAAGCGGGAGACAGAGTATTTCTCAAACGGAGCTTTTATTCATTAGAGAAGAAGACAGACAGTCACCCCGCGCGGGCACATCACCAGTAGACAAAAGAGAGCAGGAGCCAAAAGAGAACAGAATGTCCTATTACATGTCACTTTATACACTCTTAGAAAGGGGAGGGGGGTGTGTGTGTGTGTGTGTGTGTGTGTGTGTGTGTGTGTGTGTGTGTGTGTGTGTGTGTGTGTGTGTGTGTGTGTGTGTGTGTGTGTGTGTGTGTGTGTGTGTGTGTGCTGAAAGGAAGGAACTGCCAGAGAGAGAGAGTGAACTAGGATTTTGCATGTTCTGCTACATGATTTTGCATGTGTGTGAGGAGGGAGCCGGCCCTTGGAGAGAGACACAGAGAGCAGTGTGGCACAGACATCAAATATTACCAGGAATCAATGAACAAATCTATCAATTCCCCCTTTTGACGTTAAATAAAACGTCAACACACAGTTCATTGATCTATGTCCGTCGATTGTCACCTCATTACATGCATCACATCCAATACCAGACAGGATAATCAACATCAGGAGAGCAGAGAGAGAGAGATAGAGGGAGGGGAGAAAGCGGGAGAGAGAGAGAGAGAAGAAAGAGAGAAACACAATTCTGGCAACTTAACAGAAGATAGCACGTAACCCCACCGGACCCCCCTTACTCATCACCTAACCCAGAGGAACCCCCCCTCTATTACAGTGCACCCCTGGTCCCGTCTTCTAGGGGACGTGGGTCTCCTCCTGAGCTGGTTCCCGTTCCAGGGTGCGGTCCCCTAGGCAAACGTGCCTCCTCCGGTCCGCCGCCTTCCCAGTGTCTCAGACTGTCCCCTCCACCTCTCGCCGGCCGGCCCCACCGTCACTCCAACTCAGCTCAGCGTCTCTCCTGCGGCCGCTTCCCCCGTTCTAGTCGTGGACGAACTGCGTGTCGTAGACGACGATCAGCGGTGATTGATCTGCGGTCTCCGGCTGCGGTGTTCCTCTCCGGCCTCTCGCACAGCTGCCATCTCCTCCGGTCGCCTCTCATCCTGGCCCGTCTGTCCTTCGTCTCCTCCTGCCTGTCATCCGGTCGTCTGGTGGTCTGGTCACGGACGTCTGAGGGGCTGCTGGTATCTCACCCCTGGTTCAGATGCGCTGCAGACAGCTGGTAGTGACTGCTGGATCCTCTGCACCGTCTCCTCCATCTCCTCCTCCGTCCTTGGTTGCGGCTGACCCACATCAATTCTCACTGGAACCTCCATTTGTTAGGGATTTCCTATCCCTCGTGAATTCTTAATTGATTTGCCAGTGGGCCAGTCGGCCGAAAGACGAAGCGGGAGACAGAGTATTTCTCAAACGGAGCTTTTATTCATTAGAGAAGAAGACAGACAGTCACCCCGCGCGGGCACATCACCAGTAGACAAAAGAGAGCAGGAGCCAAAAGAGAACAGAATGTCCTATTACATGTCACTTTATACACTCTTAGAAAGGGGAGGGGGTGTGTGTGTGTGTGTGTGTGTGTGTGTGTGTGTGTGTGTGTGTGTGTGTGTGTGTGTGTGTGTGTGTGTGTGTGTGTGTGTGTGTGTGTGTGTGTGTGTGTGTGTGTGTGTGTGTGTGTGTGTGTGCTGAAAGGAAGGAACTGCCAGAGAGAGAGAGTGAACTAGGATTTTGCATGTTCTGCTACATGATTTTGCATGTGTGTGAGGAGGGAGCCGGCCCTTGGAGAGAGACACAGAGAGCAGTGTGGCACAGACATCAAATATTACCAGGAATCAATGAACAAATCTATCAGTCTGTTCGGGACACCGAGCCTGAAAATGTTTCTTTTTACCTGGGAATCGATACCGGTACCCAACGGTACCTTTTTTTCTGTACTTTACTCTCCCTCTCTGAAGTCTTTTTTTTTGCGATTTGCTAATTGCATCATTTCAAATCGCGATTTCGATTTAAAATCGATTATTCGTTCAGCCCTAGATGCGACCCTCTCTACACCGCACCCATACCTCAAATGGATCCACCATCAGCTCTATTTTCAATCTCTCAAAATGTTCAGTTGATATTGCATGCACTTATTTGTGTTTCATTACACGTATATGTGCATGCTTACCAACTGTTTTATTGCACCACTACTATCACCGACATCGGGAGATCCCCCCTTGAACGGCCCTTCTAAGGTTTCACTCCTCCACATTGCCTGTGGAGGAGTGGGGTATGTCTGGGAATGTTGCATTCATTTATTTTTATTTATTTAAAATGTTTTGGACTTCATGGTGTTTTTGTTTTGTTCTTGATTCATTGTGATGTTTCTTCTTGGCTTGTTTAAAGAAGACGTGTCCGGCCCATGGGGACATTAATGTGTGTTGTCGGGCCTTACAAATAAATTTGATTTGATTCGATTCGATTTGCTGCAAGTTTGAAATGGCACCTCCAACTATTGTATTGATGTTCCCCAGACCTACCGTGAAGAAGCTTGAACATTAAAAAATTATTGACATGTTTCTCAAGTGCGGTACTACTGCTTAGGTCCTCTGTCTAGACCCCTCTTGGCAGAGCCTGAGGTGTGGTCCCATTCTAGACCCATCTTGGCAGAGCCTGAGGTGTGGTCCCATTCTAGACCTATCTTGGCAGAGCCTGAGGTGTGGTCCCATTCTAGACCTCTCTTGGCAGAGCCTGAGGTGTGGTCCCATTCTAGACCTCTCTAGAGCCTGAGGTGTGGTCCCATTCTAGACCTCTCTAGAGCTTGAGGTGTGGTCCCATTCTAGACCACTCTAGAGCTTGAGGTGTGGTCCCATTCTAGACCTCTCTAGAGCCTGAGGTGTGGCCCCATTCCCTCCCATTCAACTCCAACACACACAGCAGACTAAAACAAAATGTGTAAACAATGTGCAATACGTGAGAAAGAGGCGTCCATACCTGAGCATCTTCAGCATCTTATCAGAGTTCAGCCCGTTTCCATTATCCATGAAGCTGAGGCACTCCTGCCCTTTGATCATGGTCTTATCAATCCAGAACTGTGTGGCCTGGACATCTGGGTCATAGGCATTATCTGGGAAAGACATCAGTTAGAGGTCAAAACATATGATGCAGCAGTGTTAGTGGGAGGTAGGGCTGAGCGATATGGAAGAAATCAATACGGTAATCATCATGATCACTAGGGCTGTCTTAAATACTTCGAAGCTTCGAAGCTTCGTTCGATGGCACAAGCTTCGAACATAAAAAAAAAATCGAAGTTAAAAAAAAAAAAAAAAAAAAAATTACTTCGATTTGTGTGTGTGTGCGTGTGTGTGTGTGTGTGTGTGTGTGTGTGTGTGTGTGTGTGTGAGAACTACCCATCCCAGTTAGGACAGCCGAATCCCGTCCAATCTTTCGCCGTCGACTAAAGACTCACTTCTTCAACCATTATCTGAAATGATAAAAAAAAAAAGAAAAAAAAAAGAAAAAAAAATCTAACCGTGACTAACCTTACTGTCATGCACTTTCCTAATAAACTAACCTACAATGTAACACGCAACACTTTGATAAACATTGTTACTCAGCTGATAGAGTTGTACCCTTCTTGCTGTCTTGTGGTACAGAACTTGTAAGTCGCTTTGGATAAAAGCGTCAGCTAAATGACTAAATGTAAATGTGTGTGTGTGTGTGTGTGTGTGTGTGTGTGTGTGTGTGTGTGTGTGTGTGTGTGTGTGTGTGTGTGTGTGTGTGTGTGTGTGTGTGTGTGTGTGTGTGTGTGTGTGTGTGTGTGTGTGTGTGTGTGTGTGTGTGTGTGTGTGTGTGTGTGTGTGTGTGTGTGTGTGTGTGTGTGTGTGTGTGTGTGTGTGTGTGTGTGTGTGTGTGTGTGTGTGTGTGTGTGTGTGTGTGTGTGTGTGTGTGTGTGTGCCGCGCGCGCATGGGGCCATTGGGTGGGGCCGGGGGACAAATACACTGGAGGAAATTAACCCAGCTCAGCACTGCCCAAATTATATCATCACTATTGCCTGTTTGAAGGATATCATCCTCAAATACATATACACCTACATGCCTTGTAGAATTCCACACATAAGAAAGAAAGATACTGGGATGAATAAACAAAATAGGAAATAAAATTTAGATAAGGTGCTACTGAGATGTTTTGGTGAGTTCTTTGTTTTTTTGTGGAAGTTGCCCTTCTTAAAAATGCATGAACATTCACTGATAATTGGTCTGTAGTGGAGTCTACAAGGTCTACATTGCCGGACCATGTAGAATCCGGACCTTGTAGACTGACATAATTCTGTGCATAGTTTAGTCTACACAGGCCATATTTCAAATAATCAAAATCTTACTTCATTCATCTTAAACATTCTTGATTTGGGGGATTGGTAGTTCCCATGAAATCTGAAGTTGTTCAAACGACAACAGCGATCCACCTTGAATTAAATCACACAGCCGAGTGAAACCTTGTTGGCTCAGTCACGAAAGGGGCTACTTAATTAATTAATCCAACCCACTTTATTTATAGAGCACATTTAAAAACAACAACGTTTATGAAAGTGCTGTACAAGTCCCACAACATAAGATATAAAAAAAAAAAAAAAAAAATTCGAAGCTTCGAATTAAAATCAAAGCTCGGCCCCGAAGCTTCGATTGCCAAAAAAAGCTTCGAAGGTCAGCCCTAATGATCACTGATAGTATATCAGTAGTATGTCATAGTGTTTTAGGGCGGAGATTATTTAGATTTTTTACAACTAGGGCTGTCAATCGATTAAAATATTGAATCATGATTAATCACTTGATTGTCCATAGTTAACGGTCATTAATCACAAATCTTTTGTCTGTTCAAAATGTACCTTAACACATTGACCGCCGGGCATTGTGCCCATCTCATACCCCTCTCTGTCACCGTTAAAAGCCTATGGAGATGTTTACCTTCTTTGCAGGGCTATAACTTTTAAAATTGTATTGCTATATTGACATTACTATGGCCCATTCAACATCGATTATCTATCGTTCAGGATGTGGGAACGTTATACTTTTTCATTCATACATTGTTGTGTTAATACCTTCTAGAATATAAGTATGTTTTTAATCTTTTCTGCTGTAATTCCAAAAACGCTAGTTATAGGCCCAAGATAGATTATCGATTGCCGTTTCTTTCCCATACACGCTATATTAAAAAATGTGTCCGCTATTGTGACATGAGTAGCCTCGGTTACAAATTTGGAATAAAATCCAAAACAACCTTGCAGTTGCAGTTACACTCCCCGCCAGCAGGGGGTGCTGCAGCCCCTGCCGCACCCCTAGTTCCCGCGTCCCTGAATGCTGCAGCCATTTTTTTTACCCTTCCCCAGATCTGTGCCTCGATACAATCCTGTCTCGGCGGTCTAGAGACAATTCCTTGGACTTCATGGCTTTGTTTGTGCTCGGACATGCACTGTCAACTGTGCAACCTTATATAGACGGGTTGTGTGCCTTTACAAATCATGCCCAATCAATTGAATTTACCACAGGTGGTCTCCAATCACGTTGTAGAAACATCTCAAGGATGATCAGAGGAAACAGGATGGAGTTGAGCAAAAAAAATTGTCATAGCAAAGGGTGTGAATACTTATGTACATGTGATATTAAATCTTTTTATTTTTAATAGGGATGCACCGAAATTTCGGCCACCGAAAGTTTTCGGCCGAAAATTGCCAAAAATGCACTTTTTTGGCACCTTTTTTCATTTTGTCATTATGGGGTATTGTGTGTAGAAGTTTGAGGAAAATAATTTATTTAATCCATTTTGGAATAAGGCTGTAACATAACAAAATGTGGAAAAAGTGAAGGGGTATGAATATTTTCCGGATGCACTGTATATTACTGGTAGTTCATACAAGACATTATCGTCCTCAAAGCCAATCTGCACTTTAACATAGGCCTGGGTCGTAAGAAAGAGGTCTAGCTGAGTCAATGTTGATGGTTTTGTTGAACATTTGTATTTCACAGGAGATAAACTGTATTCAAAGAAAGCTATTAAAATAGTCTTTGAATCTAAATATACTTTATTTGTGTTGATTTGACATTAATTCCATGATTTTACTGAAGTAAATATCTGTTACAAGCTTCGGTCTTAAACCCTTTGGAGGCCAAACCCGAGATAAGTCGGGTTAACTCGCCAAGCTCTGGGCGCCAAACCCGAGAAATCCCGGGTTTTAATCAATATTTCTTTTATTCGCTATATCCATTCATTTTTCATCCATCCAGCCTGACGTTATCATTGGGAATCGGTCTGAGCTTGCAAAGGGCAAATACCGCCGCCTAACGTCTCCCGGATGGTATTGCACATCATTGGAATCCCTCTGGCTGGGGCTGTGCATCAATCTAAGAAGTCCGGTCCAGGTTTTCCTTCTCGGGCATGCAGTATCGTTATAACACATTGACTGGGGACACTCGGAGCAGCGTGGATTATGTGTTATGGACATATAACGTATCAATAAACGCGATCAATATTTGGAATGGCGATCAGGAATTGGATTAATCTTTTTGCACTTCATCAGATGTGAGGTAAGGACTTTATGTTACGAATCTTGGGTTAATCCGATGTTCCTTTCACCGCCATCGGAGCGTGTGTGTGTGTGTGTGTGAGGTTCGCGCCGACCAAAGTACGGAGAAGCGATTTTTCAGACCCCGCTTCTGTTCGCCCATGATGACACATAACGATAATCTAGCGTTTATTTGAAAACTATTCATAAATCAAGCGACAAATGGCACGATTTCTAACAAAATACATTGAAGATCGATTTGCTGGAGTTTATTGAGATGAGACAGAACGCTCTAGAAATATATTCATATTCATCACGGTATAAAACGGAAATGTATGTATGAAAAACGTATCCGTTTCGTGCATGTTGACTGGAAGCAACTCACTGACGATCACCGTGTCATTTAGATCTATTGCTATTATATTTAATATATTTTAAGTAGGGATGCCCCGATCGATTGGCCAGCGATCGGTATTGGCCGATATTCAGTATAAATATGAGATCGGTGAATTCCGATAATGCTTTATTTTCGCCGATCGTGAAAACCGATCGAAAAACATGATCCAATTCTTAGCGGAGTTCTCACTCGCTAACTTCTCTCTCAGGCACACAGCTGCTGCTGCAGCGCACTGCCCCTCCTCCTCATCCCCCTCCCAGACTCATGTCAACAGAGGCTCTGGCAATAGTCTGCTCTAGTGCATGCGACCTCTGTGAGCTAACGTTAGCTACCTAGCTAACGTTACTGTTTAAACAAAATGACCCAGTCAACTATTCACTTTTAGCTTAATACATGAGGCAGTCTAACGTTATCTAGCTGGCTAGCTACTGATAGCTCCTGATATCAACAAATGCTCCAGCAATAGTCGAGTGCATGATACCTCCGTTAGCTAGGTAGCTAACGTTAGCTCACGTTAGCTCACTGTTTAAACTAAATGACCCAGTAAACTAAATAGTTCACTGAGGCGTTGTCTTAACGTTATCTAGCCGGCTAGCAGTAGCTACAGATAGCTCCTGATATCAATGTCTTATAACATTGATTCGATGCGTATTCGAGCCCCTGGCTTGCATCGCAGTCACGAAAGGGGCTAGCTGAGGGCATGCTGAATGTGATTTGACCAAAGCAGAGTATACACACAGACAGTGGAGCTGTTTGCAGATAGCGAGCATTTTGACTTGTTGCGTGGTGGCGATGTCTCGCAGATAATACAACTACAAGTATAATTATATAATATATATATTTTTAAAAAAAATATGATATATTAAAAAAAAATATATATATAAAACCAAAAACGCTCGGTATCCCTAATTTTAAGCACTCGCAAATAAATCCTAATCCTACATTGGATAAAGCACTGGCGCTGAAGGGCCATCAGCGCTCTATGCTGTTGACACTGGAAGTGTTAAGTAGAAAAATGCAATTTTTTTATCTAGATTAATTACAGAAATTTGTGAGATTAATTAGTAAAAAAAAAAAAAATCTATTGACAGCACTAATTAAAACCAAAAGATAGATGGAAACATTCTCCTTTTAAGCATTAAAACCAAAAGATAGATGGAAACATTCTCCTTTTTTTAAGCATTAAAACCAAAAGATAGATGGAAACATTCTCCTTTTAAGCATTAAAACCAAAAGATAGATGGAAACATTCTCCTTTTAAGCATTAAAACCAAAAGATGGATGGAAACATTTAGACGGTGGGCCGAAGGTTGCTAGAGGCTTCCGTTAATGAAATGATTGATCTGGTTTTAGAGAGTATATGTTATTGTAATATGAACTACATAATATACTATAATAACACATTTCCGTTTGTTGGCAACGGTTTTTGAGTCATATCTTTATGAAAATTAAAACGACCTACGTTTGTGAAAAGGGGCGTTGCTGCGGAACCAATCAAAACGCGTTACAATGTCAGGTGACTTGATTTCTCCCAATGACATTCCTCAAGCTCCGGAAACTAGGAAGTAAAATTGCGACTCGTCTGTTGACAACACTGGATTTAGCTCTGCATCGGTAAGCTCTCAATTCATATACATTACTATTGAAATGCATTTTTACTTAACTTTACAGCATTATTCAAACGTGATAGGAAGTTATGAGTCATCAGCAGTTTATATGCAGTCCGTTTTGACTTCCGATTACACATTGGAAAATGTTGTAGCCAGCTCAAGCCTCACATAGACTAACGTTACGTTAGCATTTTAACTCTCAGATAGCAATCTAACATTACGTTAGTGTAAATCAAACAACTCTAACCCAATACTAATAATAGTAACTTGTTTCACATTCCTGCTGTGTGTTACACTATGGTATAGCGGTCTGTGTTGTTGCCTGTGACGTTGTCACAACCGTTACATATGTACAAAATATACTGTCTCATAAATATACTCTTCCAATATATAAATATACATATAAATATATTGTTTTAGATGCTGTTGTCACTATGAATTACAAATGGGGGGCCCTGATGTAAACAAGACAAACGTCTTTCTCTGGTCTGCATCCCCTTAACAATAGTTTGATATTGGATGGTCCCTGTGCTGTTGTTTACTGTCTATCTGTATGTCATGTATGTAATATGTTATGATGAATTGAAAATGGGGGACCCTGATGTAAACAAGATGAAAGTCTTTCTCTGGTCTGCATCCCCTTAAACATTGTGTGTATTGAGCTGTACTGTACCCATTCTGCAATCTGTTAATATGATGAATAACGTTATCTATTGTAGTAACAATGTTCCAAAATGTATTGATTGTTTTTCTGTTTCCCCAGATGCTCAACCCTGGACCACACGACAGATATATTCTAGGCCTAATCTAACCCTAGCCTGAGGGTTATATAGTAATCATGCAAGCTCAAAGATTGAGCTCTTGAGGTGACTGGCCCTGCTCTATATCAAGAACCATTATCAGAGTGGCAACTGCAGGACCTGTATTTCCCAAAACAATGAATAACATGATTGAATGAGAGGCCATGGTAAACAGCACAGTGAATAAACAATGTGCAGTCCCCTTATATATATTGTTCTGGATAGAAGTGGGGCCAGGCTAATCTGCAAGAGCTCAACTTTTGAACAAGGATGGTCATCCTCTCACATAAGCTGTCCGGGGACGACTCACACAGCTCTCTACTCTCTGGGCCCTGGACTGGACACCCCTCCACTGTACTAGTTACACATTACACACATACAAATGACAATAACACTATGTAACAACCATCAAATGCACTCACAGCACACACATCCACACGCACACACTCACTTTAAACAAACAACTCACTGCAGCACCCACTTTAGAACACCTAAACACACTTTATATTTATTGGCAAAGAATTTGCACTACAACCCATACCTCATTACACCTTACTGTAAATTGTACCTAAATTGTACCTCATCCCATTTCTGCATTGTACTGTATAGTATATTGTAACTCAGTTACTTTTCTACTCTGCATTGTACATTGTCAGGACTGTACAGTGCGACATATATATTGCACGTGCTACAGCAACAGCGGTCTGTGCGATGGATGGATTTACTTCAATAGCACTGGTGCGATAGGGATTCGGTTCATATAGATACTCTTATTTTGAAAATCCTGTAGCGGTTCTCATTTCTTCCCACGCGCAGCTCCAGCTAGGCTCCGAAAGCTAGCAACGTTCAGGTGCATATGATACTCTTATTTTGAAAAAACTCTTGTGACAACTCGACAAGTCATATCCGCCCTATCCGTGCTTCTGCAAGCAGAGCAGCGCATTGGTCGGTTGGTGCGCACTGCTGCGTTAACACAGCAGTGCGCCTACACGTCCCGAAATAAGTCCGTGGTGTTTTTTTTCTTCTCGCAACGGGTCAAATGCATCTACATGCTTTGCACCGTCGCCATTCCTTTATGCGCACATCGCCCAAAATTAACGTTTATGTACCATTACAATCACTACAACGTTAGCAAGCTAACAAGCTAATCCTGATCAGAGGCAGAGGCGCAGAGCCAGCAGACACAGTGTGGACTGGGGAAAGGGAAATGGGGGGGCACTCTCTCCCCTTCCCTGTGTGTGTGTGCGTGCGTGCGTTTGGAAAGACGATGAAGTCACTAGTCAGGACTCAGGACAGGAGTATATTATAGTAAACTGAGGATGGACAGATAATGATGATATTCAAATATAAACAAGTTTCGAAAGGAGTGGAAGTTTGAAGACAGACTAGACTACAATATGATGCAGGGGTGGTGAGTTGAAACAGTGTGTGTGAATGAATGAATGAAAACTTTATTTAACAGATTGCAGAATGGGTACAGTACAGTACGGCTCAATACACACAATTGTTAAGGGGATGCAGACCAGAGAAAGACGTTTGTCTTGTTTACATCAGGGTCCCCCATTGTGTGTGTGTGTGTGTCCCAACCGACCCCACTTCTATGTTTCAATAAATTATTTGCATTTAAAACTATTAACGCTGACTCATTCCTTCAGTCCACTCAAAATTATGCTAATATTCCTTATGTTGTTTATGATATTAATTGAAAATAGCATATGAGAGTATCATAGTAATAATAACACATGGCGATATACTAAATGACAGCCAAACATGGCACTGCAACTAAATAACACAAATACAATAGGCACATTTGTGACTGTTACAAATATAACACGTTTTATACTTGTGCTACAAGATTTTGGCCTGTGCTACAAAACTATCAACCTCTGTAGCACCAGTGCTATATGCAAAAAAAGTTAACGTACAGCCCTGATTGTATGTATTATATATATTGAATAAAAAAGAAGCAGTGAAGCTAGACCAGCACTCTCAGGTTCAAGTATTTAATGGCAGCCTGAAACAAACATGTTTCGGAATTACATATTCCTAGCAAGCTATAACACTGACGAAGGAATATGTAATTCCGTTTGTTTCAGGCTGCCATTAAATACTTGAACCTGAGAGTGCTGGTCTAGCTTCACTGCTTCTTTTTTATATAATACTTAATGGGATTTCAGCACCCAGTGTAGAATCTTGAGAGCGCGGTCTAACTTGACATTTGATGTATATATTGAACACTTGTCTACGTACTTGACTTTTTTTTGTATTTACTTTTTCTCCCATTTTCTATATTTTCTCCCATCCCAATTTTCGTATCATCCAATTCAACCCTCCCCTGTCACGGACGCTGTTTCTTGCCTCCCACAAGCCGGCTGCAATATGGACTAAGTCATACATAGCACAAGTCCCCTCCGGTACTTGAGGTAACAGCAGTCGCATCTTTTCACCTGCGCAGCTCGATCTCTCAGTGGCGAGGAGTAACGCGTGGGAGGCTCACGCTGCCCCCGACACTTCCTGATTCTACTGCGCAGGCGCACCAACCGACCTGTAGGAGTCGCTGTCCACAACGCCTGATCCCCACCCATCAGTTTCCCACCCCCTAATACGGCCAATGTGTATTAGTACGGACGACCAGCTAAACTGAAAGCAAATGTGGAGCGCTGGGCTCGAACTGACGAGCCCAGCGTCTCCAGCATTTCGTGGCGAGCGCCTTGCCCACTACACCACGTAGCCGCCCAGTACTTGACTTCTATTTTATACTTATCTATTTTTATCTAGCACAATCTCTGGAGCAAAACAGAAAGAAGCATTTTATATGAAAGTATTCTGTACTTCTGTATGACAACCAATAAAGAAACTTGATCAAAAAATCAACATTCTGTTCTCTATTCCAGGCTAGATCTGACCTTCTGTGTTTATTGTGTCATACTGGGGAATAATATTAATATTATTATGTCCTATTGGGGACATAATTTTAAATTCTGAGCAATTCAATCGTTTTTTTATAGAGAGGACGTCTGACATTGATTGAAAACTGTTAACAGATTTCAGAATGGGTACAATACAGTACGGCTCAATACACACAATTGTTAAGGGGATGCAGACCAGAGAAAGACTTTCGTGAGAGACCAACAAAGTGAGGTATGTAATACATTTCGAATCAAATTGTGGTCGGTTAGATCTAACGTTAATATCACGTTATCCATCACGTCGGTATGGCTTAATACAGTGCGCCATCTAATGGCTAGAAAGCTCACCTGACGTCGGTATGGCTTAATACAGTAAGAAATACAATCTTATAGTAAGAAACAAAACACAAGTTGAACATAGTTTTGAACGTTTTATTACAATAGTATTTAGGTCGGATAGATCTCTAACGTTAATATCACGTTAACCATCTAAAGCTCATCTGTGACGTCGGTCGGTATGGCTTAATACAGTGCGAAATACAATCTTATAGTAACAAAACCATACACAAATTGAACATAGTTTTGAACGTTTTATTACAATAGTATTTACTGTCTCATGTTGCAATGTATAATCCAGCTAGCGTTCCAGTCAGATCCATTCTCCGTTGTTAACTTGTTGACAATGTTGGGGTCCCGATTCCCGTTTCTGTATCCTGATTGGTTTATCAGCTAGAGGTGTCCAAAGATATGCATGAGCAAACATTTAATTTAAATGTAAGATTACAAACACCGATGACCACCAGACGGCTGGCCAACAAACGTATTTTGACTCAACATAATAACTAGATATCACACACAAAGAATTGTGTAGTCTCCCAACATGGATCAATCAAGTTCACTTTAGACAGACTCGGCCTGCCATCTAATTCTCATTTTAAGCATTACAACCAAAATAACCCCAGGTTCCTCTTTCAAACATGCAGCTACTTTTCAGGAGACAAAATGAGGAAGTAGAGAAAATGGATGATAGGACTGGAGATGGATAGAGGGAGACAGGGAGAGAGTGAGACAGGGAGACAGGGAGAGAGGGATAGAGTGAGACAGGCATAGAGTGAGACAGGCATAGAGTGAGACAGGGATATAGTGAGACAGGCATAGTGTGAGACAGGGGGAGTGAGACAGGGAGAGTGAGACAGGGATAGAGTGAGACAGGGATAGAGTGAGACATGCATAGAGTGAGACAGGTAGAGAGGGAGACAGGCATAGAGTGAGACAGGGAGAGAGGGATACAGGGAGAGAGGCATAGAGTGAGAAAGACTAGAGACAAACTAGAGAGATATGGATAGTGAGAGTGAAAGAGTGAGACAGGGAGAGGGAGACAGGGATAGGGCTGCCGCGGTTACCACATTATCGCGGTATCGCCATCACGTCACGCCCACCGCAGAGTCAAGCTGATTACCGCATCACCAACTGTTTTTAATATATATATTTTTTTATAATAATAATAATTATTATAGTTGTTGTTGTGAAGGGCCAGATTAAACTGAATATATATATGTATCGTTTGATATACTTTGTATATTATTTATATATATACACGGAATATCCCTTTACCTGCGTACAGACCAGAGTAATATTCGCTCTCCTATTGGACAGCGCCCCCAGGCGCCAACGCGCAAGCCCCCAACGGCAAGTTCAAAGACAACTGCAGGCATGTCAGAACATGCCCAGAGTCCGCGTAGTAATACGAGACAAGGACTGAGGTTGGGACTAGATATTCACTTAAGTATAAATACGGTGCAGGTGTAAACAGCAGTAGTTCATTCAGTACCTTACCCACCTTCACCACGAGTCAACGTGCAGTGAAGTGAGCAACCTTGCGTCTAAATAGAGCATTGAGAACCGCGTGCGAATAGAATGTTAAAGTGTCAGAGTTTAATGAAGTAACGTTGAGTTCGACTTAATCTAATGTGAAGTCAATAGTCGATCATTTATTGTATATCGTGCGGCCACAGTTCTTCCGTGTGTAGCATTACCCATCGGTTCGTCGTGTCTTTAGCTAGTGCACTTATCCAGGCTGTGTGGCCTAAATACGTCGCCCACACCCGAGGAGTCCTAGGCGAGAACCGTTGGACATGTACACAGGAGAATCGGCGCCGGCGATTGCAGAACCATTCCTGGTTGGATTATATTGATTTGGGACGTGACTACCGGAGAAGAGCACCGTTGATTTCCACTATCGTTTGGGATTTAACCTCGTGAGGATTACCACTCGGGCCTGCCTCGTGGACGGGGCTGGCTAGCTGTCGTCAATGCTGTCGAGCATCTTGGATTACAACTATTGCTTTTGTCTGCTGCTCAAGGGAGTACAAGCACCGACTCCTGTACCTGGAGTCTCTTTATTCCTCGTTGACTCAGAAGGAGTACCCGAACATTCCTCTACCCTCCAGGCCTTACACCCCGGAGGGAACCCATTGTCTCCAGTTGGTACCGGTGTTGCCCTATATAATTGCTACTATACAACAGGTGGCGTCAGCTTAGACCCATCATAGGATTCCTGCTATTCTTAGTGACTTATGCTCTTTTTTTTTTATAAACAAAGTTTTTTATTCAAAGATTACATATCCTGCATACAGATGTCATGTCCTTTGTTGTTTCCTTACTGAATATCCCTCCCTCCCGCCCCACCCAGAAAAATAAAAAAGACAGTACAAAAGTAAATAAATACATACAAAATAAAACAAGACAAATACAAAATGTGACATTAGGATCCACTTTAACAGCAATATGGTACTCTTAAAGGATAAGTATATTTGCTATGGATATAATGAAACATAAGTGCAACTCCAGGTCCGATACACCAGTGACTTATGCTCTTGACTGACTTTACGTATATTCTTCGCCATACAAGCGCGACCCTAATTCTCATTCTGTAACCTAACGTTGCCTAATAATAATAAATTACCCTCCAATAGTATTTCTGTGTCAATGCCGTGTTCTTGTGGGTGTTCACCATCTATATTTGATGTACTGTTTGGCCAGTAATTAAAGTACATAACTAGCAGTGGTTTAATCTATCACAATCTTTAATACAGTCAGGGTTTTGTAACCCCTCAGTTACAGTTGTGTATAGCCTATTTTCTTCACGCCATGTGTTCAAAAGTTTCCACTCGCAGTTGCGCAGTTAACATTGACTGATCGAACCCCAGAACTTGTTTTGCTGCTACGGAAAGTTTTCGCTTTGAATCTGCTAAAAACATCCCAACAACAACCCAATCGAAGGGCATTCGGATGCCGTAAATGCTGCCGTTTTGATCCCGAAAGAAGACGGAGTGGTCACGGTTAGCGAGGACAGGTAAGTTCTGGTTCTGGAGCAGTAGATATGCTATATTGTGTGTGTGTGTGTTGTGTGTGTGTGTGTGTGTGTGTGTGTGTGTGTGTGTGTGTGTGTGTGTGTGTGTGTGTGTGTGTGTGTGTGTGTGTGTGTGTGTGTGTGTGTGTGTGTGTGTGTGTGTGTGTTGAGCGCAGTTGCCCAAGTTAACGTTAGCAAGTTGGCTCCGTCTATTATCTATTATTATTAGCGTCTATTATTTCGCACCATTTCAGCAAAACAGTAAAAACATTGACCATGACAGAAAGTATATAAAGGTGCTGAGTAGAGGCAAGAGACCCAGATGGGCCTATACGGGGCCTCAACTCATTAAATCATTGGATACTTTTTTTTTTTTTTTTTTTTAAACTAAAGTAAAGTGAAATAAGTTCATAAAACAATTTTCATAATATTAAGATAATAATAAGATAATAATAATGATAACAATAATAATCAAAGTAATAATAAAAATAATAACAAAAACAACAACATTAACACTTTGATCGCCATGGGTTAAATTCATAATTTACCATCCCTCGCCAGCTCTATTTGTCTATGGAGAAGTTCCCCTTCTTTGCAGGGCTATAACCTTTTAAATTCTATTGCTACATTGCCATTATTATGGCCCATTCAATGTCCTATATGTATTGTTCAGGGTGTAGCAACGTTAAACTTTTTCATTCACATATTCATACTAAAATATGGTCTAAAGTATAAGTATGTTTTTATCGTTTTCTGCAGCTTTCTTCAGTACGTGATTTATAGCCCTAAATGCATTATATTGATGATGAAATACAGTTTGGTAGCGATCGGCGCGAGATGAAAAATTTCAACTGGACGTACTTCTAGAATGATCTACGTATGATCTGATGATGACCGGATGGGCGGGGGATCGTTTATAATTCCGTGGGCAGCGTTAGATGATTCATCCAGAGTGGGTCATATGTTCATCATAGCAGTTATAACGCTGAATCTTACCGTATGTTCCTCGCGCCGTTGGACGATCAGCGTGGAGTAG
The DNA here is from genome assembly GCF_963971535.1 of Notolepis coatsorum. NCBI lineage: Eukaryota > Metazoa > Chordata > Actinopteri > Aulopiformes > Paralepididae > Notolepis > Notolepis coatsorum. The sequence goes on along the minus strand of NC_140172.1, from coordinate 72,551,051 downwards.
ACCGTTTTCGATTATGGGATGTTGATCCTGATGAACCATTTCCAGGTTGTATAATACTATATACGTCCAAATAACGTTGTTTATTGAATTAGGGCTTGCGATTGATCATCCAGTGTGTTGAGATGGAGTCCGGCTACCGATCGCGAGTGCCCGGAGCACATATGGATGGGCACTTCCTGTTTGGCGCGCCCCTCCCTCTTGGCCGATCTGCCGATCGGCCACCAGATGGCGCTCTCGAACCGTTAGACAGTTGAGTGGAGCTCACCAGTACATCTCAGGGCTCCAGAAAGGAAATATGATTTCGATGACAGATTTTTGAAATATTGACATCAAAGACAAGTTACGGCGTCTTCGGCAGAATGAGCATTGCTAGGAATGACGTCTAAACTGGCCATCAGCGATTAAAGTGTTAATAATTAGTCTAAACAAATTAACACTTTGATCGCCATGGTTAAAATTCATAATTTACCATCCCTCGCCATCTCTATTTGTTCCCCTTCTTTGCAGGGCTATAACTTTTTAAATTGTATTGCTAAATTGACATTATCATGGCCCATTCAAGGTCCTATATGTATTGTTCAGGGTGTATCAATGTTATACTTTTTCATTCACATATTCATACTAAAATACGGTCTAAAGTATAAGTATGTTTTTATCGTTTTCTGCAGCTTTCTTCAGAACGTGATTTATAGCCCTAAATGCATTATATTGATGATCAAATACAGTTTGGTAGGAATCTGTGCGAGATAAAAAATTTCAACTGGATGTGCTTCTAGAAGTTACTACGTATCATCTGATGATGACCGGATGGGCGGGGGGGCCGTTTATAATTCCGTGGGCAGCGTTAGATGATTCAACCAGTGTGGGTCATATGTTCATCATAGCAGTTTATATGGAACACGTTAGAATATAACGCTGCAACTCACCGTGGCTTCCTCGCGCCGCTGGCAGATGAGCGTGGAACAGATTTTTTTCTATTATGGGATGGAGAAATGCCCGATCCATTTCCAGGTTGTATAATAGTATATACGTCCAAATCATGTTGTTTTTTACTTTTTTCGAGTTATTTGCACCGATCGATGTTCACTGTGTCAAGACGGAGTCTCTCTAACGATAGCGAGTGCCCGGACGACATATGGATGAGCAGTTCCGGTTCAAAGGGTCATTTCCGGTTGGCGATCTGCCGATCGGCCACCAGATGGCGCTCTTGAACCGCTAGAGAGTTGAGTGGAGCTTTGCAGTGTATCTCAGGGCTCCAGAGGGGAAATATGATTTCGATCACAGATTTTTGAAATATTGATATCAAAGACGAGTTACGGCGTCTTCGGCAGAATGAGCATGGCTAGGAATGACGTCTAAACTCGTCATCGGCGACCATAGTGTTAACATGAAACTGTAAAACAGTTTGTGACCATTAAGTGACATTAATGGTTTTATGAGATTGAAACTATTCATTTAATAATGTATATTTAAGCTTGGATTTGAGTGATGAAATAGATGAGCAAATTTTTATTATGGAGGGTTTTGAATTCCAAATAGTAGGACCTCTAAATCTTATACTGAAGAAGAAGAAGAAGAAGAAGAAGAAGAAGAAGAAGAAGAAGAAGAAGAAGAAGAAGAAGAAGAAGAAGAAGAAGAAGAAGAAGAAGAAGAAGAAGAAGAAGAAGAAGAAGAAGAAGAAGAAGAAGAAGAAGAAGAAGAAGAAGAAGAAGAAGAAGAAGAAGAAGAAGAAGAAGAAGAAGAAGAAGAAGAAGAAGAAGAAGAAGAAGAAGAAGAAGAAGAAGAAGAAGAAGAAGAAGAAAGGGTCGGGGGGGGGTAACCGCCGGGGGCTACCACCCCTGCCCGCGACACAGAGTGAACGGCGCACGACCAGAGGGGAGACTTCGAACCCCCCCCCCCGCCTCTCCCCATGAGGGAGAGGGGAGTTGGGAACCGCGGCGGCGCGCGAGGGGCTGGAGCCACACTGCGCTCAGGTTTTATGGTACTCGTTAAGTCGGGCTCGCCCGGTCTTCCCCGGCCGCGGCTCACCCATCCTTTCGGGGGGGATCCGGACACCGGTCGGGACAGAGCCCTGGGGACTACAGGTATTCACTCTTGGTCGACGGGAAGGGGAGAGAGGCGCGCGCCTCAGCTCCTCAACAGAGCCGTCCACCGTCTACCTCGAGTGAGCCTCACGTTGTACCTCACTCAAGCGTCAATAAACAGTGTTCACTGTCCAGTAGCCTATGTTGTCTGTGTTTCACTTTCAATAACGAATGCGTGCTTGCCGAATCCCAAACAATATTCATGCTGCAAAGTCATCCTCTAAAGATAGACATTTAGACTAGAGGCAGGCTATATCTATAGAGCAGACCTGGGCATTGTACGGCCCGCGGGCCGATGATTCTGACCGGCCCGCGAAAGATTACATGATAATAAAAAAATATAAATTTTTTTTTTTTTTTTTACTTTTTTATTTTCATGTCAACGTTCACACGCACAATATACGCTTACCTAGGATTTGACTTGATTCAACAACAAAGCAGTCGGGGCAAGCCGAAAACGGTTGAAAGTGTGGTTATTTGAAGTTTGGATTTCTTTTTTCACAACTGAGGTCGGTAGATTAAATTTTTTGAGACTAAAGTACAGAAAAAAGGTACCGTTGGGTACCGGTATCGATTCACAGGTACCGGTACCGTATCGGTTCAAATGTGAACGGTACCCATCCCTACTGAACACACAACTGCAGGGCAAGGGCATTTTTGCTCATGAAATGCATAGCCATGTGAAAGCCTTCATGACAAAGTTGCAATTAATTTCAAGGCAACTAGGCAGCAACAATCTCAAACACATGAAAACCCTGAAAGAAGTCAAACCATCAGCTGATCACCGGCACAGGTACTCGGCACAGGTACTCATCCATGTTGGGAGCACTGCATGATGAATTTTCAAGGCGTTTTCAAGATTTCAAAAAGGTTGAGGATGAAATGCAGCTGGTTTCCTCTCCCTTTACCTGCAGTGTTGATAGTGCACAAACTGATGTTCAGCTTGAACTCATTGACCTGCAGTCTGATTCACTACTGAAAGAGCACTTTAAGTCAGCATCACTGCTAGAGTTCTACTCTGCTCTCAAGGAGGAGAACTTTCTAAACATGAGGAGACATGCTCAGAAGATGTTGGTTCTCTTTGGATCCACCTATATGTGAACAGACACTCAGTCATGACGTTTACCAAGTCCAGGTACAGATCCTCTCTCACTGATGAACATCTGGCAGCTGTGCTTCGCATCTCCACCTCAGACATGCAACCTGACTTTGATGGACTTGTTAAAGCTCAACAGAGACTGGATTTCTCACACTGAATGAAAAAAAAAGAGCTGAAGAACACTAAAATGTGGAAATATAACAAGTGAAATGGGACACTTGATTTTTTTTTTTTTTTTTTTGCACAGTTCTGAAAACATTAAATGTTTAATATAGGCATGTAAAGTAAAAAAGGCTACTGGGACACTTTTCTTTACACAGTTCAGTGACATGTCTTGTTTATTTTGGCTATAAGATGATGTGATGTCTTTAGAAAGCTAAGAAAATCCTTGTTTCAATAGTATATGAAACTCAAAATAATAACTTTATTTGTATAGCACTTTTTCATACATGCCCTTTGCTATTAATGTTTCACATTTTGTTTATCATTTTGGAAATAAATTCTATTTGAATAAATGATATTTTTGAATTGCCAAATAATAACATACACTCTTACCAGGGGTCAAAACAATGCCATTTACTGCTTTTTATATAGAAATCAAATGTATATTATGCATAATTGAGTTTGGAATTTTGGCCCGGCCCTCCAACATATTTTCAGTTGCTCATTCGGCCCCCCGGGAAAAATAATTGCCCACCCCTGCTATAGAGAATAAGACTACTAAAAAAAAAAAAAAATCATTCAAATTATTATTTTTTTGTTACCGCGGCGGTTTCAATAGCTTCGCAAATTTGTGCGGTAAGGAAAAAATCAATACCGCGGCAGCCCTAGGCTCTGCTGTCTTATTGACAGACTGACTCTGGCTGACTTGGTGACAGCTAGCTGGCTACAGCAGTGTAGTGTAGTGTGGTCTGCCTTATCATCCAAGACCACAGCTGAGAGAGGACATGGTATCTTTGAGAAAGACAGTCTGTTAGGAAAGGACTTCAAAAGGGCAGTCAGGTGGCGTAACGGAGATTGCGTTCGTCACCAACCCCGGAGCGGCTGGATTCGCCTGTTCGAATCCAGCTCACAGCTCCGGGGTTGTCACCAGCTTGGCTGGCCGTTCACACTAATACTGCCAATTGTATTAGAGGGTGGGAGAAGCTGGCGGGGTGGGTCCGGGTCGTTGTAAAACAGTTCGGTCGGAGTGCCTGCTAAGCGCGGATAGGATCTAAGTGGGATAGTGTGATCCTTCCACACGCTACGCCCTCTCAGTGAGAATCCGCGCTGCCAGGTGAAAAGAAGCGGTTGATTGGCTGGACGTGTGTCGGAGGAAGCACGTGTTAGCCTCCACTCTCCCAGACCGACTGTGGGGGATTGGGAATTGGCATAACGACTAACATTGGGATGGGAGAAAATTGGAGGAAAAAGGAGGGGGGGAAAAGATAAAAAAAAAAAAAAGGAAAGGACTTCAAAATATAAAATTTGAAAGTGGCTGCATTGCACAACAGAAAACATTGTGCGATTACTTGGACCAGTGTTGCTACTAGAGCTGCCGCGGTTACCGCATTACCGCGGTATCGCTGTTACATCACGCCCACCGCAGAGTTTAGCTGAATACCGCATCACCGCTGTTTTTTATAATAATACTCTCAACCAAAGCAATGAAACAATTTTGATTGACAGTCGATTCTGCCAATTACGTCACACCGCTTGCACCCGCCTCTGCTGTTACCACCAATCAGCAAGCGCGTATTTGTTTTTTACTTCCTGAATGTCAGCCATTGATCAAAGCTCACAACAAGACTAATAACGTTAGCTCCCCGCCGGAGTGGACTACCATCGCTCCTCAGGAGTATTAAACGAGGCATAATGATTTTACTGCAACGAATGTCATAATAAAAGCCCTTCGTTCTATACACTTTGTCGGAAATTAACGTCAGACTTTAGGCTTATATCATATATAAATATATTAGCTAATTAGGAACATTGATTAAGTTAAAAGTACATCATATAAGTTGGTTTTCCTTTTACATTGAGAGGCTTTTAGGCCAAGGTTAAAGGGGCCCCTTATCTCCAGAAAGGTGGCTGGTCAGTGCGGGGTGCATGCCTGTGCATTTTCCTGTTACATAACTATGCATCCTGTCCGAGCTGGATCATATGGGAAAGGACACAGGTGTCTCACACTTGATTGGTCAGCCAGCGAAGACACCCTAGGTCGGACGAGTATATCAGACCATTTAGAATAGAGGAAAGGAGAGCTCCTTGGCCACTCTGCTATGCTACATTGCTGTCAACAAGCCTGTCGTGATCCATGGACCACCCGATAATTCATGTAATTATTCTTTCTGATTATTCAATAAATGCAATACATGATGTTTGAACTCATTGTCCAGTGTCTAACTGTCCATATCCTTTTGCCCTGATTCGAGGAGCAAACAAATCTACCCACAACTTGTCTGATTGAAAACTTTATTAACAGACCGCAGAATGGGCACAACTCAGCACGCTCTGCCTTGCTATGGTCCGGTAAATACGCTGATGTTATTGAATGTGTAACTATGCCACAAAACGAATGCCTTTGTTAATCATAGTAACTTTATAATAAGAAGAAGAAGAAAGAAGAAGAAGAAGAAGAAGAAGAAGAAGAAGAAGAAGAAGAAGAAGAAGAAGAAGAAGAAGAAGAAGAAGAAGAAGAAGAAGAAGAAGAAGAAGAAGAAGAAGAAGAAGAAGAAGAAGAAGAAGAAGAAGAAGAAGAAGAAGAAGAAGAAGAAGAAGAAGAAGAAGAAGAAGAAGAAGAAGAAGAAGAAGAAGAAGAAGAAGAAGAAGAAGAAGAAGAAGAAGAAGAAGAAGAAGAAGAAAGGGTCGGGGGGGGGTAACCGCCGGGCGCTACCACCACTGCCCGCGATACCGAGTGAACGGCGCACGACCAGAGGGGAGACTTCGAATCAGTGTTTCACTTTCAATAACGAATGCGTGCTTGCCGAATCCCAAACAATATTCATGCTGCAAAGTCATCCTCTAAAGATAGACATTTAGACTAGATGCAGACTAGACTACAAAAAAAAAACGCGGCGGTAGGAAATATTTTGCTAATTTGTGCGGTAAGGAAAACATCAATACCGCGGCAGCCCTAGTTGCTACACGTCTGCTTTTTAAATGTAAAGCCAATTGAAAAATGTAGTGGTTTGTGCTAGAAGGCAGGCATTTATAGTATTGTCTAGGCTTGGTCGGTATGACGGTATTACGGTATACCAGGGTATTTAGAAATCCAGACGGTATTGAAAATCAATACCGTCTAAACGGAGTTTTGTTGTAGTGCACACACGCGCCAGCAGAGGGCGAGACCAGTCCTCACTAGTAGAGCGAGGCATGCAGAGCTGGTTGTCTACACACAGGAGGAGGAGGAGGAGGAGGAGGGGAACCCCGCTTCAGTGGGTGAAATTAAATGACACACTTACCGTTGCTGGTGCTGCGGGCTAACTGGCTATTCTGAGAGCTAACTGTAGTGTTGTGTATGATCACAACGGTGTTCACGCTTTACGGTAATGTTGCGACAGTGCTGTGAAAATACCATAACGCGTTGTGGTAACAAGAGTGTGTGTTGTTGTTGTTGTGTGTAGGATGCTGCGGGCTAACTGCTACCATTCTGAGAGCTTAACGTTAGCACTAGATTGCTGCGGGCTAACTGCTACCATTCTGAGAGCTTAACGTTAGCACTAGATTGCTGCGGGCTAACTGCTACCATTATGAGAGCTTAACGTTAGCACTAGATTGCTGCGGGCTAACTGCTACCATTCTGAGAGCTTAACGCTAGCACTAGATTGCTGCGGGCTAACTGCTACCATTCTGAGAGCTTAACGTTAGCACTAGATTGCTGCGGGAGAACTGGCCATCTCCGTGATTTGTTTACTTGGTAACACGGGTTGCCACCCCCCCCCCCCCCCCCCCCGCTGATGATAATGAAAGTCATACCATCATATACCGTATACCGGGGTATTAGGTAATCAAGGTATAACGGTATGAAAAAAGTCATACCGCCCAAGCCTAGTATTGTCATTACGGTACATGCTTTGTCATGCAATATAGTGCAATGTCACAGGTCATTGGCCATGGCTGTCATTTAATGAAATTCACCTGCTATTTGATTACAGCCACCCGTTGTATTTGCGACCAAGATGTCTGTGATCGAATACTATTTCCCCAAGGGGATCAATAAAGGAATAACTTATCTTATCTTATGAATAGAGAGGCACATAAGGACCCAATAAAGGACAATTATCATAATAGCTTGGTTATGAATGGGATTGACTTATATGAATGTGCTTGAATGGGTTGCTGTGGGGGGGGGCAGTAGATGCCACATAGTAGTATTGAGCTGCATTCAGATCAGATCCCACAGTGCAGGAAAACCTTAAAGAAATGTATGCAGTGGTGTGCGGCAAGACAGTGGTTTACCGTCCCTATAGCATTCTAGCTGTAGATGAGCTATGAGATCCTGGATCTGCCCCATCATCACAGTTCCTGTACCTGGATCTGCCCCATCATCACAGATACTGTACCTGGATCTGCCCCATCATCACAGATCCTGTACGGCTGGGCGATATGGCCAAAAAAGTTATCACGATAACATTTTTCATATCGTTCTATATTATTAGTATTAAAAAATATATATATATATTATTTATAACAGCTACTGTTTTGTGAGGGTTTGTTATTGGATCATTATCTCTGAAATTGCAGTCATGAAATGTGTTTTGATTGTGTGAATAAAGCAGATTTTTTTTATTTTAAAAAGGAATGGGGGTCAAAAGTCACCGCAAAAGACCATAGAAACACCTGAAAACCTTGAATAACACGTGTGAAATGGTCACTGTGGTTTGGTATCAGCAGCAATGCAGCACAAATACGCAAAACAGTAACACACAAACATATAAAAGCATGTAGTAAACAATAATCAAAAAGATTATACATTCAAGTAAGATCAAAGGATTGGAAGCGGTGTCCGGTGACTCACCAACGAGCTCAGCGATGGCGCTGAAAGGCCAGGTGTGGCTGGTGGAGTTGGTATGAAGGTACTTGGGGCAGAGCTGCCAGGGGGAGGAGCAGATACAGAGTGTTACAACACAAGGGGGAGGAGCAGATACAGAGTGTTACAACACAAGCAGGTTTACAGAGAAGTGAAACTTATCACATTAGCCAATTTAAAATACACAGGATATGATGTCAAATAACATACATCCAGCCTAGTTTAAACCACATCCTACATTTTTGCCCTTGTTTGATGAGTGCATAGGAAAGTGAAATGCGCCAAGACAGCAAAACGTTACCCATATATATTGCCTTGCATCAAGAAGCAACGTAAAGCTTAGCTAACATTTCTTTGCCCTAGTTACACTATCCTTCTGTCACATACTCATAAAGATCTAGCTATCATCTCCCCTGCTCTATAACCATTTACATTTTACATTTAGTCATTTAGCTGACGCTTTTATCCAAAGCGACTTACAAGTTCTGTACAGGTCAGCAGGAAGGGTACAACCATTTCAGCTAAGCAACAATGTTCTCAGGTACTGAATGTAACTTGTAACTGTATTGATTTAAACTTTTAATTATGTTCAACTCTGCTCCTGTAAAATTTCAGTCCACTTGAATAAACAGAACAGTATAAACCAGCTACTGTCACGTATTTTAAACTTGGATATGTGAGAGTTGTAATAAGATATTTAAGGATAAAATAGATGAAACACTTTTGAGGGTATTTATTATAAAAAGTGAATAAGCAAGGTACAATTGAAACTGAAACAGACAGGCCGGTCGTGTAGAAAAGAAATGCAGTCAAGTCAGTGTCCCGTCAGTCCGTCCAGTCAGTGCAGCAGTGTCCAGCAGAAGTAAAAGCAGAGAAGTCCCCTCCTTCCCTGTCAGAGTGTTTTATTAGTGACCCCATAGTCCAGTGTGTATGTGTCTTTGTCCTGAGTGCACGTTGTGTGTCTTTGTGTATTGGTCAGCCTGTATGTCCGCCGTGCATGAGTGCGTGGTACGCACATTTACGTGCACATATGTGCGGGCGTCTGTCTTATCGATAATGATCTGTGATTGATAGAGAGTGAGGTACTCAGCCTGCATCTGGCCGGGGCAGTATACAGCCATATATTCAGCAACTTTTGGCATCTTGTGTCAATGAGTTAAATTGATGGTTCGTTTTGTGGAGGTGCCATTGATAACGATCTGTGATGTGGCCATCTGGCGAACTGTTGTTGTGGCGTTTGGTGTAGAGGGAGTGAGGGAGAGAGAGAGGGGGAGGGAGAGGTTTGGGGCCTTGTGTGTGTGAGCTTGTCAGAAGGTCAGAGTGTGTGTATCTGTATGGGGCATGGGGGAGAGGAAAAGAGTCCATCCCCCTCCTCTCATTTGCCTCTCAGGTATCCTCTGTTAAAAGCCTAATGGGGTAGGGCGGCTGGGTGGCGCAGTGGGCAAGGCGCTCGCCACCAACGCAGGAGATATCGAGGAGGTATCGAGCCCAGCTTTCTGCGTTGCTTCCGGCTTGGCCGGCCGTCGTACTAACACAATTGGCAGTGTTAGAGGGTGGGAAAGCCGGTGGGTGGGTCCTGGTCGTTGTAAACAGCGACTCCTACAGTTCGGTCGGGGCGCCTGCTCAGTGAGGAAAGGATCTAAGGGGGGTAGTGTGAATTTTCCACACGTTACACCCTCTCAGAGTCCGCGCTGCCAGGTGAAAAAAAACGGTTGATTGGCTACACATGTGTCGGAGGAAGCATGTGATAGCCTCCACTCTCCCAGACCGACTGTAGGGGGCAGGTGCGCAGCGACCAGGAAGGGGATTGGGAATTGGCATAACGAGTAACATTGGGATGGGAGAAAAACGGAGGAAAAAGGAGGGGGAAAAAGATAAAAAAAACAAAAAAAAACTAAAGGGGTAACTGCGTTATCTCTTTTAAGCCTACGGGCCCCTCCTGGGGCTCATTTACCACTGATGCTTCTCTGTACCGTAACTCTGAGTATTGCGGTCCGACCGTCCGGATATCTTTTCTTAGAACACGGGACGTTCGTATAGATAATTGTCAGAGTTATGAATGCCCGGGAGTGTATGCCGTTCCAGTTCGACTGATTGTGTGTGGCTTCGGTGATTCGATACAGGGGTTTAACGGCTTCAGCTGGGTTTTGATTATCAGTTAATCAATGCAGATTCAATTTTGTGCGTCTGTATGTGTACTGTCGTGAGTCACGTTGGTCTTATTTCACCCTCCGTTATACGTTATTTGTTCCGTATGCCGTTTCATATCTGTGTCTCGTATGTGCACGCTGTGCAGTTTGTTTACGTTGGTAACGTGGGTCGCTAAGGAATTTAGGTTTGAGGTTGAAGAAAGTGCAAGTTTACTAGTTTAGGTTGAAAGACGTTTCAATTAGAGTTGTTCCGATACCGATACCAGTATCGGAAATGCCGCCGATACTGCCTAAAATGCTGGTATCGGTATCGGCGAGTACCCTCTAATGTTGCGCTCCGATACCATATGACGTAATTTATCAACAACACTGCGGACGTTGGGCTCTGTAGATACTTTATATACTCATACTTCGCTGGGTGAGCATTGTAAAACAAACGTGTGCTTAATCGACCGTGAATTAAAGTGTCAATTGCCATTAACAGCAGAGCAGATACTTTCTTAAAATGCCATTGTCCCGACAGCGCTGTTGACGGGGAGCTCTGATGAGTTCGCTTGGTGGCTGGTGTTATTAGCATTGAACAGCTAACCGAAAGCTAGCTTTGACGTTACCTTGGCTAAAGTTGGGGCTATTAATAATCCAGCAATAATGACTGCAGATCTGCAAGCAAAGTACAGCAAGTTGGCAAAGGAGTATTCCAAGTTAAATCACAATGTCACCGGCAGTAACGTTAGTCTTTCCATATAGCGGTAGCTCATGCTAGCTAACCTAGCTCACGGTAACGTTGTCATTGCACAATTGCACGTCGCGTACACAATTAATGACATGTTGCGGACAGCCATATCGGCGACAATGTTTAGCTTTTAGTGCCAAATGATAAGAGTCTGAGGCGGAGTCTCAAAAGAGAATGTTGAATATTTATTGTGCAAAAATCACAACAACAGAGCCTCTGGTACTAAACGGAGCCTTCTTGTGGAAGCAAGTGCAGCAACGAATAATGTCCGTGTGGAACTAATGTGCCAACAACCTTTCCGTGGGTGAACTCATTGAGATAGTTTTCAATTACTGATACTAATACTAATCTATACAATCACCTGTTGTTGAATACATACCATTACTTTATAGTTATTACTAAAAAACAGTATATATAAAACAGTAGCTGTATTAAAAAAAAAAACGTTTTATAATTTATATAATATTTTTTTATTTTTTGAATGTATGCACTGGTATCGGATAAGTATCGGTATCGGCCGATACCCAAAGCTTAGGTATCGGAATCGGATCGGAAAGGAAAAAATGGTATCGGAACATCTCTAGTTTCAATATAAGCATCTTGCATCATTCTTAACACTTTCAGTGCCACGGACAACATAACTCGTTTTATCAGCCCCCCCGTTGAGTGCCCACGACGACAAATATCGTTTTATTAGCGATCTGAATTCATATTTCATCAACCGAGTCTCCCGTTGGTACATCAGCCTCTACAGGAGCTCAGATTGGAAAAAAGCGCCCCCTATCGTCTATCCCTGTGTAACTGCAGGTCAGTCGCTTAGACTGACCTGGGATCTGTAGATCTCTGGGGGGGGGGGCCAACTCGCTCCTTGTGCTGGCGAGCAGTCTGCTCAAGAGCGATCTGCTCGCGAGACGGAAATCAGCCTGGAATATATATTTACAGCAGTGTAGTGGCTACTGGGACATAATTCACGGCATCCTAGCCTTAGGTGGTGTTTACTACATCTCCCGTGATCCTTAGCGGGGGATGATGTAGTTAAAGTGAGACGAATGAAAGATGAATGGCAGTGTTGTTGTGCGACAGTAGAGTGCGTATTAAAATAGTATTATTGCATCGGAACACGACTCCGTTTTCACTATTATTACCTGCATTCCTACATTGGTGACCCTGACATTTCTCCTGGACGTATTTCGGAGATTACATTGAACATGCCTGATGAACAACAGAACGCGGATCGCAGCACTTTGAACGCCGTTTCACTCAAGCTGCCGGAGTTTTGGGAGCGGAGCACCAACGCTTGGTTTGCACAGGCTGAAGCCCAATTCGCTCTCAGGGACATTACCGCGGACGCCACAAAGTACTACTATGTGGTAGCAGCCCTGACGAACTCAACTGCGGCGAGAGTGGTGAGTTTGCTGGAAAACCCACCTACACATGACAAATATGTGGCTATAAAAACACACCTGAAGGAGGTAGGGGTGCACCGATATGAAAATTGGCCACCGATACCGATACCGATTGTTCAACTAACACAATCGGCCGATACCGATACCGATACCGATAATTGTGGCAAAAAATAAGTATTTTATTTTTTTTTAATTTTTTTAATGAAACTACTGTATATTTGTATGTGTGTTTGTATTTGTAGGCCTCTTTACTTACTTAAAAAAGGAAACATCAAGAAATATGTTTATGGTATCACTGATCCCTCTCCCAGTATCGTCTGGCGGCCTGCAGAGGGATACTATTTTCTCAACCAGAGCTTTCAACCAATGCAATGGAACCATTCTGGCGGCCTGCAGCGGGATACTATTCTCTCAACCAGAGCTTTCAACCAATGCAATGGAACCATTTTGATTGACAGTCGATTCGGCCAATTACGCCACACCGCTAGCACCCACCTCCTGCTTACCACCAAGCGTTTATTCATTTTTCTACTTCGGGGCATGCCGCCATTGATCTGCTTGCAAGAATGCGAGTCAAACTTAGAACCACAACAAGCTAATACGTTAGCTGCCCGGCAGTGCCCGCCGACCAGCGCGCTCCACAGGATGGCCAAACGAGACACAATGATTTTACTGCAACAAATTTTATAATAAAACAAAGCCTTTCTATACATTTGTCTGGTTGAAAACTTTATTAACAGATTGCAGAATGTGTAGTTGGGTACGGAATGAGCAACGGAATGTAACCGAGCTATGCACGGCTTGCTTGCTATCTTCGGGTAAATACTATGCTGATGTAATTGAACGTGTAACTAACTATAATAACGTTAATGCCACAAAACGAATGTTTGTGTCATTTTAACAGCAGATACTTTCTTAAATGCCATCCTCCCGACAGAGCGGTGTTGATGGGGAGCTCTGATGGATTCGCTTGGTTGTGTTATTAACATTGAACAGCTAACCGAAAGCTAGGGTTAACTAATGTTAAAGGTTTAGCCATAACGTTACGTTGGCTAAAGTTGGGGCTATTCTTAATCCAGTAATAATGGCTGCAGACCTGCAAGCAAAGTACAGCAAGTTGGCAAAGGAGTATTCCAACGTAAATCACATTTTCACCAGTAACGTTAGTCTTCTGCCTCCCGGCTATGAACGGACTCGGAGTAATGCCTTGCTGCTATGGGTAATAATAATATGCTGATGTTATTGTCCGTGTAACACTAACTATATAACGTTAATGCCACAAAACGAATGCCTTGTTAATCATAAATAGTAACTTTGATGCAGTAGCTTGTGTGTGTGTGGGGGGGACGGCGGGCGTTGTGCAGGTAGGTCGCGAGTGAATTTTTTTTTTTGCCTTTTGACGCTACACAAATGGATGGTTAGTTATCGGCGACTGCTATCGGCACATTTGAGCTTATCGGCCGATAGGCCGATAGCAGTCAACAAGGCACTTATCGGCCGATACCGATACCCGACCGATATATCGGTGCACCCCTAGAAGGAGGCTTTCGGTCTGTCTGAATCTGACCGTGCTCGCCAGCTTCTCTCTCTACCTGGATTGGGTGACTCAAAGCCCTCTGAACTGATGGATCACATGTTAGCTCTGCTGGGTGACCATGGGCCATGTTTTCTATTTAAGGAGCTTTTCTTGCAACAGCTGCCAGACTATGTGCGTTTACCTATGGCTAATTCCATCAAAACTGACTTTCGCCAGCTAGCTAGGGAAGCAGATGTATTTTTCTCAGCTGGGAAGAGGTGTGTGGCAGCATCAGCCTACACCGTTGATGAGCAGGGGTTCCAGCCACTCTCTATCTCTGCCGCGGCTATGCCCCGCCGGGTGAGGCCGTCAGGGTTGTGTTTTTACCACGCAAAGTTTGGGAACAAAGCTAAAAAGTGTTTGCCACCTTGTAACTACGGGGGGTCGGGAAACGCACTGGCTGCCACTCATTAGCAGCCGTGAGTGTTGGCCATCCTGTAGGCTTGCTGTACGTCACCGACTCACTCTCCGGCCGCCGTTTTTTATGTGACACGGGTGCCCAGGTGAGCGTGTTGCCGGCGTCCACTCAGGATTTTCACTCAGCGAGACGGGCCCCTGCCCTTGAAGCTGCCAATGGCAGTGCGATCCCTACATTTGGCAAACGCACCGTGGCATTGTGTTTTGCTGACCAGCGTTTCAGCTGGGATTTTGTGTTGGCCAAGGTGTCTACTCCCCTCCTAGGCGCTGACTTTCTCTGCGCCAACAGTGTCAGTCTCTTGGTAGACGTGGGGAATCGCCGGCTCGTCAATGCTGAGACTTTTGGCTCCTTAGCATGTGAGCGCAGTGACACGGCCACAATGACACTGTCCAGCGCCGTCGCGCCCACTGATGATTTCTCCCGCCTCCTGTTGGCGTTCTCGGACATCACAACACCCACCTTCTCGTCCGCGGCCACTAAGCATGGAGTCGTGCATTACATCTCCACGGAGGGCCCGCCAGTACATGCTAGGGCTCGTCGTCTCGACCCACACAAGCTCACCATCGCTAGGAATGAGTTTGCCTCCATGGAGGCACTGGGCATCGTTCGTCGGTCCGACAGTCCTTGGGCCTCGCCTCTCCATCTCGTTCCAAAGGCCAACGGCGGCTGGCGTCCGTGTGGCGACTACCGGCGCCTTAACGACGCCACTACACCTGATCGTTACCCGGTTCCACACATACAAGATTTTTCAGCCCACCTGGCTGTAGCGTCTGTTTTTTCAAAGGTGGATCTGGTGAGAGGATACCACCAGGTGCCGGTTAGCCCTCAGGACATCCCCAAGACGGCAGTTATAACCCCATTCGGGCTCTTTGAATTTTTGAGGATGCCTTTTGGCCTCAAAAATGCGGCTCAGACCTTTCAGAGGTTAATGGACGCCATGCTGCGCAACCTGTCTTTCGTGTTCGTCTACCTAGACGATATCCTGGTAGCCAGCACGTCCAAGGCGGAACACCTAACACACCTCCGACTCCTCTTCAGTCGCCTCAGAGAGCATGGATTAATCATCAACCCAGCAAAGTGTCAGTTTGGTCTGCCTGCCATGGACTTCCTTGGCCACCACATCACTACTGCTGGAGCGGTCCCATTACCAGTAAAGGTGGAAGCGGTGCTGCGGCTCCCACGCCCTACCACGGTTAGGGCCTTGCAGGAGTTCCTGGGGATGGTGAATTTCTACCATCGGTTCATCCCTCAGGCTGCCCACCTAATGCACCCCCTGTATGGGGCTCTCAAGGGCAAGACTCCCAAGCATGCCATCGCCTGGTCCGACGACATGTCAAAGGCGTTCTCGGATACCAAGGAGGCCCTTGCGAGTGCAACCATGCTGACGCACCCCGTGCCTGAGGCTCCCGTGGCATTGACAACTGATGCCTCGGATTATGCCGTTGGAGGCGTATATGAACAGTTGGTCGAGGGCATTTGGCAACCCCTGGCGTTCTTCAGCCGACAGCTCCGTTCCAGCGAACAGAAGTACAGCACCTTTGACCGTGAGCTCCTCGCCCTGTACTTGGCGGTCAGACATTTCCGTTTCCTGCTGGAGGCTCGCCCTTTCACTGTTTTTGTAGACCACAAACCATTAATTTTTGCTATGTCGAAGGTGTCTGAACCGTGGTCTGCCAGGCAACAGCGCCATCTGGCTTTCATCTCTGAGTTCACCACTGACATCCAGCATGTGGCGGGGAAGGACAACCCCGTGGCTGACTGCCTCTCGCGGGCCGCCATTGGTGCTGTCCACCTGGGAATTGATTACGCCCGTATGGCTGCGGATCAGGTTTCAGACCCAGACATCCAGGCATGCAGGACGGCGGTTACTGGCCTCCAGTTGGCGGACGTCCCCTTCGTTGATGATGGCACGACGCTGCTATGTGATATATCTATGGCGCAGCCAAGGCCAGTTGTTCCACGGGCATGGAGACGACAAGTTTTCGACGCTATCCATGGCCTCTCGCACCCGGGCAGGAAACCATCACAGCGCCTAATGGCAGCAAAATTTATTATTGGCAATCGATCGCTATGTAGTGTGTCGAGATCGAGTCCCGGAACCTATAGCGAGTGCCCGGAAGTAATACGGCCGACCAGCACAATCTC
Source organism: Notolepis coatsorum (assembly GCF_963971535.1). Taxonomy (NCBI): domain Eukaryota; kingdom Metazoa; phylum Chordata; class Actinopteri; order Aulopiformes; family Paralepididae; genus Notolepis; species Notolepis coatsorum. Next base: position 72,534,429 of record NC_140172.1, on the reverse strand, counting down.
CATAGCACTTCCTGTTAAGCGATTGCGCCGATCGGCCACCAGATGGCGCTCCTGAACCGCCAGAGAGCTCAGTGGGTCCTCCTGGTGGATCTCAGGCCAGCGGAGGGGAAATATGAATCCGATCGCAGATTTTTGAAATATTGATATAAGGACGCTGTAAAGCGTCCTCCGGCAACTTGAGCATGGCCGGGAATGACGCTTTTAAGCGTTTTCCGGCAGTCAAAGTGTTAATTAACTGTACCCGATATTTATATAATATCGTCATATCGCCCAGCCCTACATTCAACGGGGTAAATCAACGTTAATCAAAGGTACTGATAGTGTTAAGATACCAATGATGATACCATCATTCTTTTTTTTTATCCACTTTTACTCCTTATTTTTCTATTTTTCTCCCATCCCAATTCTGTATTGCCAATTCTCCCCTCCCCTGTCTTGAACGTTGCTAGACTATGCCTCCCACTGGTCGGCTGTAGTGAGGATAGAAACCTTGCATCACGTGTCCCCTCCGGTACACGAGGAGGCAGCCTGTCGCATCTTTTCACCAGACAGCGCGGACTCTGTGGCGAGGAGTAACGTGTGAGAGGCTCACTCTGCCCCCGATACTTCCTGTCTCTGCTGTGCAGGCGTCACGCAACCGACCTGTAGGAGTCGCTGTCCACAACGTCCAATCCCCACCCATCGAACTTCCACCCGCTACCTCTGTCAATTAAGATAGTATGACGACTGGCCCAAGCCGCAGGCAATGCTGACACCGGGATTCGAGACCGGAGTCTCTTGCATTGGTGACAAGCGCAATCTCCGCTACGCCACCCAGCCGCCCCATGATACCATCATTCTTAAGTTATGTTGTGGATGTAAATTATCGTGGGCTTGCATAGAAACAATGCAAGATAACAAGACTTTTTCATCAGGGCTTGACATTAACTTTTTGAGCCACTTGTCCGAATTTTACTTGTCCGAAAGCTAAACTTACTTGTCCGAAATGTACTTGTGAAAATAAAGGCCTATTCAAAAATTTATAAAACCGACAAGAGATTTGGACAATTATTATGATTTTGTGCTCATAAAGTACTCCCTTGACTGAGAGAATGGCCAGTATCGCGGGAATTTTTTGTTAATATTTTTGTATTGATCTTTTTTCCCCTCCTTTTTTCCGTTCTTTTCTCCCATCCCAATGTTAGTCGTTATGCCAATTCCCAATCCCCTTCCCGGTCGTTGCGCACCTACCCCCTACCGTCGGTCTGGGAGAGTGGAGGCTATCACAGGGCTGTACGCTAAGCTTTTTCACTAGGGGCACACTTGCCCCTAAATGAGAAATTTAGGGGCAAAGAATATTTTTTAGGGGCAAATTTTTAAATAACTATTTTACCATTATAGTAGGGCTGGGCGATATGGCCTCTAAATGATATCGCGATATTTTGACATTTCCTCTAAAGCACTTAAAAATGCTTGATTGAACCCTTTGATGCATACAGTCACGCCAATATGATGATTATAATAAGTCCCTGCAACATATGTTTGCATTATTAAACCATGAAGATGCTTTAAAAAATAATTTAATGAAAATGTACTAAGAGTAGTCTACTGACACACTAATAAAAAATATAATTTACATCTAAGACAATTTATATAAAAACTCTTGGGTGCCTTTTACACAGTACTGTGTTTTCTATCCACTTTAGCCAAACACACACACACACATATATATATACACACACTACTGTGAGAAAATAATAATCATACAGACTTAATGATTTTAGAATATTTCAGATAATGAAATTAAATGTTTATATCATCAACTATCCAGTTAGTATTTATACTGTGTGTAACATTTGGCTACTTTAAATCATTGAATGGGGGGGGGGGGGGGAAAGAGAGAGAGAGAGAGAGAGGAGAGAGGAGAGAGGAGAGAGGAGAGAGGAGAGAGGAGAGAGAGAGAGAGAGAGAGAGAGAGAGAGAGAGAGAGAGAGAGAGAGAGAGAGAGAGAGAGCCCCCCTTCGGGTTTTGATCGTCTAAGCTGCCGTAGGTGATGACGTCACACTCGAATGTAAACAGGAAGAGATGGAGACACACGGAGATGGGACGAATAACCAATAAATATGAAGTTATGTTTAAACTTCTGTTGTCAAGCGTTGTCAATATAACCCTTTCCTCACGAATGGAACTAGTCTTGTGGAGTCCGCTTTGACCGTTTTCCAGGGTTAGCAGAGATCGCTAGTTAGCTTAGCATAATCCTAATGGAGACCTTGGTTAGAAGCTACCGTTAGCTCATTGCTCGTGTCAATTAAATTGCATGTTATTAAAGGTCCGCGCTGGTCTGTCTAATGAAATTACAACCGCAACATTATATTGCACTGTACAGCCCTGGTTGTAGGCTAATGTTTTACTACAATTTGTATGGATTAATTTAGGAGTGAAATGCGAATGAAGGGTTGAAATCACCACTCGCAAGCTTGCCCCCAGATATTATTTTAAACTTGCACGGACCAAATTAGGGGGCAATTTGCGATCATATCATCGCAGTGTACAGGCCTGTATCACATGCTTCCTCCGACACATGTGCAGCCAATCAACCGCTTCTTTTCACCTGGCAGTGCGGACTCTCACTGGGAGAATGTAATGTGTGGAAGGATCACACTACCTCCCCCAGGTTTTTCCCTCGCTGTTCCGACCATTTTTTTTTTACTTGTCCCGGACAATAGGACAAGCCTTAATGTCAAGCCCTGTTTTCATTATAACGTCTGGCAACTATGGTTATGATTAAGATATCAAGTATTTTTCTCGCAATCGAAGCTTCAGGGCCGAGCTTCGATTTTAATTCGAAGCTTCGAATTATTTTTTTTTTTATATATATATATATATATATATATATATATATATATATATATATATATATATATATATAATTTTTTTTTTTTATCTTATGTTGTGGGACTTGTACAGTACTTTGGTAAACTTTGTTGTTTTTAAATGTGCTCTATAAATAAAGTAGATTGGATTAATGAATTAAGTAGCCCCTTTCGTGACTGTGACAGCCAACACGGCTGTGTGATTTAATTCAAGGTGGATCGCTGTTGTCGTTTGAACAACTTCAGATTTCATGGGAACTACCAATCCCCCAAATCAAGAATGTTTAAGATGAATGAAGTAAGATTTTGATTATTTGAAATATGGCCTGTGTAGACTAAACTATGCACAGAATTATGTCAGTCTACAAGGTCCGGCAATGTAGACCTTGTAGACTCCACTACAGACCAATTATCAGTGAATGTTCATGCATTTTTAAGAAGGGCTACTTCCACAAAAAAAACAAAGAACTCACCAAAACATCTCAGTAGCACCTTATCTAAATGTTCCATTTCATATATGGAGATTCATATTTATTTATGTATTGCATGCATTTCTACATTTGATTTCCTATTTTGTTTATTCATCCCAGTATCTTTCTTTCTTATGCGTGGAATTCTACAAGGCATTTACATTCACATTTACATTTAGCTGACGCTTTTATCCAAAGCGACTTACAAGTTCTGTACGACAATATTCATCAAAGTGTTGCGTGTTACAGTGTAGGTTAGTTTATTAGGACAAGTGCATGACAGTAAGGTTAGTTAGGGTTAGATTTTTTTTATTTTTTTATTTTATTTCAGATAATGGTTGAAGAAGTGCGTCTTTAGTCGACGGCGAAAGATTGGACGGGATTCGGCTGTCCTAACTGGGGTGGGTAGTTCATTCCACCATTGTGGGGCAAGGACTGAGAATAGGCGTGTAGGTGGTGTATATGTGTTTGAGGATGATATCCTTCAAACAGGCAATAGTGATGATATAATTTCGGCAGTGCTGAGCTGGGTTACTTTCCTCCAGTGTATTTGTCCCCCGGCCCCACCCAATGGCCCCATGCACACACACACACACCGAAGTAAAAATTAAAAAAAAAAAAAATGATTTTTTTTTTACTTCGATTTTTTTTAATGTTCGAAGCTTGTGCCATCGAACGAAGCTTCGAAGTATTTAAGACAGCCCTAGTGATAACGAGTATATTGTTAACTTACTTCCCATTTTTTAATACCCACTTTCAATTCATAATGACATTTATGACATACACAACATACAGATAATATTATATATAATATATTATATATAATGACATACATATATACAGTACTGTTACATTTATGACATACAATACTGTTCAACAGAGATCCTAACAGAAAATATATTCGAGGGGGAGGAAACTGTACATTAGGAGGGGGTTGTGTGGGTGGGGGGTTTGGACATTTTGCAGGGGCCAGTTTCGAATTGCAGCCTCCCGTAGGTGCTCTTTGAGGGCGGTTTTGAAGGTGAGTATGGATTCACATAATTTTACGGCTGTGGGTAGGTTTTCAAGTTTCTTTATTAGTTGTCATACAGAAGTACAGAATACTTTTATAGAAAATGCTTCTTTCTATTACGCTCCAGAGCGTATGGCGTTCCACATTGTTGTGGCATAATTGCAAAACGTGTTTAGTCCCTTGATTGAGCCGAATCTGGGTTGAACATGATTTGTGGAACTCCCTCTGGTGTTGTAGTCGTGGTATTCACTGATCTTTGGGAAGTATTTCGACATGTACATGGGTATCTTAGTGGTGTAGTGTATCTTGTAGACCAGGGCCATTGCAAGCTGCTGTACTCTGTCTTCTACTCTAAGCCATCCTAGGTTGTCGAAGTGGGCAGGGGTGAGGTGGGTTTTAGGAGTAAGGTCAAGCAGTAGTCTGACCAGTTTGTTTTGTGATGTTTGTAGTCTTGTTTTTAGTGCCTTTGATGTGCTTTGGTACCATGAGGTGCAAGCATAGTCGTAGTACCCTTGAATGAGTGCTCCTGCCAGTCTTCAGGGTATTCTTGTTTACCAGAGGAGATTCGGTACAAGAATCTTGTTAGTTGGTTTATATATAATATATGATTATAGTGTTAGCTACTATTACACTAGTTGGAGGGACTTCCAACAGTGATGACAAACAGTCAGGAGGACATCAAACAAGAAGAAGCTAAACTAGCCTCTGCTAGCCCACAACAACAACATCATCATCACCTAACGTTAGTACATGCTAAGGCTAGGTACCAACATAACTCTGGCAGATAAGTAAGCTTTAGTTCAATGCGTGTAACCCAATGACCATAACAAAATACACAGTATGTATAGATTATTTTGAATAGCCCAATGAAGTGCCATTGGTTTTTAAATATCTGACATTTCAGGGGGAAATATATAAGTTATGCTCACCGTACTCAGTGGCACCCCTCGCCATGTTTGTGCCGCCGCCATCTTTGTGGGGGGAGTGGCTACTGCGCTACGAGTACTCGCGCGAGACTGCTGTGGCAACGTAAACGTATGTTGACTGTCCAGCCGACGTTTTTTTGCCATACAATAAATACCACTGTTGTCATTTCATGCCAATCACCTTTGATTAAAATGTGGTTTGCGGCCGAGATGTATGCGATCGAAATACTATGAATAATTGGCTCGTTTGTGATTAGTCAAATCTGCGCAGTTTAGACCGCCGCTTTGTGCAACAATGGTGTCCGAGCAAAGATACTAAAAAGAAAAGATAACGCGTAAGCAGCGCCAGTGGCGTGATTACCAAAGGTAGCCGCATTTCTGGCAGACGTTTCTGGTCATGTGACATGTGCGCCCAATAGCGTGACGAGCTGTGTCTTTGCCCATTTCCACGTTAAACAGCCTGCAAACTACCTGGCGATTGATTGATTGAAAAGTTTATTAACAGATTGCAGAATGGGTACAGTACAGCTCAATACATACAATTGTTAAGGGATTGCAGACCAGAGAAAGACTTTCGTCTTGTTTACATCAGGGTCCCCCATTTTCAATTCATCATATGACACACATGAATGAATGAATGAATGAATGAATGAAAACTTTATTTAACAGATTGCAGAATGGGTACAATACAGTACGGCTCAATACATACAATTGTTAAGGGGATGCAGACCTGAGAAAGACGTTTGTCTTGTTTCCATCATGACATACAGATAGACAGTACTGCTACATCTATACATTTATGACATACCAGATTTGCAAATACAGTACTGTTTGTGATACAAAAAGTGTCCAGAAAAAGAGTATATACATTTGACATAGAAACTGTACATTGGAGGAGGTTGGGTAGGTGGGGTGGGGTTGGGTGGGTGGGGCTGTACATTGGAGGGGGGGTTGGGTAGGGGGGGGGCGACACTTTACACTGTACATTGGAATACTGACAAAGCCATACTTGGTCTTTACTGTACAACTGGGTTAGCACATTTGTAGGGGCCGAATTGCAGTCTCCCGTAGGTGTTCTTTGAGAGTGTTTTTGAAAGTGGGTAGTGATTCACATTCCTTTACAGCTTTGGGTAGGGCGTTCCACATTGATGTGGCATAATTGCGAAACGTGTTAAGTCCCTTGTTTGAGCCGAATCTGGGTTTAACATGATTTGTGAAGCTCCCTCTGGTGTTGTGATCGTGGTAGTGCCCACGCCCCCTCATCTCTGGTGCGGCCTGTCTGCCCCCCGCGGCTTGAAGACCCGCTCCTCCCCCCAACACCTGAGACCCCCACAGTATGGCTCTCTGCAGACCAGGGCCCTCATTCATCAACGTGTTCTACGCACAGATCTGTGCTTACCCTGTGCGTACGATCATTTCTAAGCAAAGAGTGGGATTCATCAATTTCGATTTGAACTTGACTCCGTGCTTACATCTACGCACAGGTCAGACCACACTTACCTGACGCCCAGTGGTAGAACATATTATTACCTGTTTATGAGCGGTAAGGTAGACATAATATGCTTTACTGAAACTAAACTTGATCCATCTGTAACAGACCCTGAAATAGAAATAGAGAACTATACTATAGTCCGTAATGACAGAAACCAGTATGGAGGTGGTGTTTGTATGTACATACATAAGGACACCAAATTCATTACCCGTACTGACCTTCATCATGAGACAATTGAAACCGTATGGGTGGAAATTTTATTTGAAAGGGCAAAATCTGTTCTAGTCGGCACAATATACAGACCGCCAGATCAAACTGGTTTTTATGATACTCTGGATGTGTGCTTAGCTGGAGCTGAGGATGCGGAAAAAATTCTTATTGGGGATTGGAACACGGATATGCAACAAAAAAATGCACCCGTCTTCAAATCCTTCAATAGGTTTTGTGATCTGCACGGCCTCAGCCAACTAATCACCCAACCCACAAGGATATGTGAATCAACTCAGACTACCATTGACCTCATACTGACCTCTGACAAGTCCAAGATCTCCAGTAAAGGGGTTATAGCATGCGGGTTAAGTGATCATTACATGATATTCTGTACCCGCAAAAAGCTAAAACTAAAGGCTGGCTGTCACAAAACAGTCACATCTAGAGACCTCAAAACCTACTCTAGCGAGGCCTTTAACCTTGAACTGGAGAGTCTGGACTGGTCAGATGAACTCAATGGTACACTGGTTGAAGAAACTTGGCTTGGCTTCAAAACCAAATTTTCATCAATACTAAACAAAATGGCCCCCCTAAGAACCACCAGGGTAAAAAATCGCGCTGAGCCATGGATGCACACTGAAATACTGACCGCTATGAAAGCCAGAGACAAAAAATGCTCTGAGTTTCGTAAAAGTCAGTCAAAGCTTACCAAAAGCACGAGCAGTGAACTCCAAGACCACGTGACTGAACTCAAACTAGAAAGAAACAGACTAAGAAATGACGTAAACTCCATGATCAAAACTGCTAAAAAAAATTTCATCAATGACAAAACCGAGGAAAACAAAAATAAACCATGTGAACTTTGGAAATTACTCAACAATCAACTAGGCTGCAGTAAAAAACTCAAAACCAGGTTCTCAAACATAAACATAAAGACGGACAACACGCTCATCACAGACAAGCTGGATGTAGCCAATTACTTAAACACTTTCTTCACAAACATAGCCACAACACTGGTAAACAAACTACCCTCCCACTCAGGGCAGTATGGGGTAGAACACATAGTAGCATACTACATGAACCTAGGCGTCCACAAAGACGACTTCAAACTGGAAATAGTAACTACAGATGAGGTACTCAAAAAACTGAGCGCCCTCCAACCAAACAAGGCCACTGGCCATGACAACATCCCCTCCAAATTCCTCAGAGACTCAGCAGCAGCCATCACCCCAGTCATCACACACATAATAAACCTCTCCATAAAACAGGGACACGTCCCCAAGGACTTCAAAATTGCGAGAGTAACACCCCTGCACAAAAAGGGCAGCAAATTAGACCCGGGTAACTACCGCCCTGTTTCTATCCTTACATCCATCTCGAAAGTCATGGAAAAAAATAGTATACGAACAGATCGAAAAGTACCTCGCGGAAAAAAATCTAATCTACGAATTCCAATCTGGCTTCAGAACATCCCACTCCACTGACACATGCCTTCTCTACTTGAACGACCACATCAAACAAGAGGTGGACGCGGGCAAATACTGCGGCATGGTCATGCTGGACCTACAAAAGGCCTTCGACACTGTCAATCACACCATTCTGATTGACAAGCTAAAAGCAATTGGTTTTGATAGTTTATCAGTGAGCTGGATACAATCCTACCTGGAGGGGAGGGAACAGATGGTGGAAGTAAACGGTACCCTATCCCCCCCCCTCACAGTGAGCTGTGGTGTTCCACAAGGAAGCATACTAGGACCGCTACTATTCCTAATTTATGCAAATGACATGTCGTCAGCTTGTGACTGCAACTTGTTCCTGTTTGCGGACGACTCAGCCCTGCTGGTCTCTGACAAGAACAAGTTACAGGTTGAAAAAGCCCTCAGCTCGGAACTAGGCAAAATCTGCATATGGCTCGCCGACAACAAACTATCATTACACATGGGCAAAACAGAGTCCATTCTCTTCGGTTCAAATAACAAACTCAGCAAGACCGACGGCTTCTCGGTTACAGTGGGTGACAATATTATCACAAGGAAAGATGAAATTACCTACCTGGGTTCCATCCTAGAGGCTAATCTTTCCTGTGACAAAATGGCATCCAATGTAATAAAAAAAGTCAACCAACGAACGCGATTCTTGTACCGGATCTCCTCTCTGGTAAACAAGAATACCCTGAAGACTCTAGCAGGAGCACTCATTCAAGGGTACTACGACTATGCTTGCACCTCATGGTACCAAAGCACCTCAAAGGCACTAAAAAACAAATTACAAACATCTCAAAACAAGCTAGTCAGACTACTACTTGACCTGACTCCTAGAACCCACCTCACCCCTGCCCACTTTGACAACCTAGGATGGCTTAGAGTAGACGACAGAGTACAGCAACTTGCAATGGGCCTGGTCTACAAGATACACTACGCGACCAAGGTACCCATGTACATGTCAAAATACTTCCCAAAGGTCAGTGAATACCACGATCACAACACCAGAGGGAGCTCCACAAATCATGTAAAACCCAGATTCGGCTCAAACAAGGGACTAAACACGTTTCGCAATTATGCCACATCAATGTGGAACGCCCTGCCTAAAGCTGTAAAGGAATGTGAATCACTACCCACCTTCAAAAACACTCTCAAAAAACACCTACGTGAGACTGCAATTCGAAACTGGCCCCTACAAATGTCCTAACCTAGTTGAACAGTAAATGACCAAGTAAGGCTTTGTCAACATTCCAATGTACAGTGTAAAATGTGTGTGTGTCCCCTACCCAACCCCCCCCCCCCCACCTCCAATGTACAGCCCTCACCCAACCCCACCAACCTCCTCCAATGTACAGTTTCTACGCCAAATGTATATACACTCCTTTTCTGGACACTTTTGTATCACAAACAGTACTGTATTTGCAAATCTGATATGTCATAAATGTATAGATGTAGCAGTACTATCTATCTGTATGTCATGTATGTCATATATGTTATGATGAATTGAAAATGGGGGACCCTGGTGTAAACAAGACGAAAGTCTTTCTCTGGTCTGCATCCCCTTAACAATTGTATGTATTGAGATGTACTGTACTGTACCCATTCTGCAATCTGTTAATAAACTTTTCAATCAATCAATCAATTACAACAAGGAAATGAGCTTCTGTGCATAATAACACTGGCATGTTCTGTACGAACCGTAGTTCATTATAGTTCATTGTAAAATAGCAACAGTAGTGTAATTATGGTCAAAACCCTATAAATAGCATTTGGAATAATAGATCTTTCTCTCAGAATGAATGCAGCATGGTTTATATAGCGTTATCGGAATATACGGGGTGTAGGCTACTGACTGACTGCGCTCCGCGTAGCTTGATTGATTGAAAAGTTTATTAACAGATTGCAGAATGGGTACAGTACAGTACAGCTCAGTACATACAATTGTTAATTGGGGATGCAGACCAACTTTCGTCTTGTTTACATCAGGGTCCCCCATTTTCAATTCATCATAAATCATAAAGCTCAACTCGTTATTATTTTGCGCACAGACCGCCGAAACACGGGAACGTTTTGATTATATTTAAAAGGCTTTACGTTAAACGAAACAAGTGGAATTTCGAAGCTGTAAGCAGAATAAGTCATATGAATATAGTGTTCTTCCCCCTTTTTACTGTATAAGAAAGAATAGAAAACGCATTGCAATGACACCATGCAGATAGTGGACAGACTATGTATATGATGGGATTCAAGTTCGCGTTTTTGTTGCTCATAGGCATGCTGTCAGAGTATGATATCTTAATCAAACATTCTAGAACATTTGTCGTCACAGATCATGTCCTAATAGAACATAGGCTATGGCATGGATCGTGATATTGTGTGGACTGTAATTATTACTGTACCGGTACCACCCATTGTGACAACAGCCTTGTGAGTCCCGCACACAAACATGATGGAATTCAAGTTCATGTATTGAAAGGCAGGCTATCATACATGCAGTGAGATTCATTGTTCTTGTATATGCTCTCTATTATTGTTTATATAGGCTACCCAATACTGACATCAAAATAGATTGTAGTATGCCTCTAGAAATCATATGCAGCAGGTAGAAAATTGACGGGAGATCCATCGCGATTTGGAATAGAATTGAGGAGAACTTTAATCCCTGGGTATTGTAATATTCATGCTTTGAATATATCTTTACTATATTATTCATGCTGTGAATATATCATTTACGACAGGCGCGCCAGGCGCACCTTGCTTATGTATACCTGACCAGGGGTCCTCACAGGCAGTTGGCTGCCAGCCGTGAATGGAGTTACACTCATGCTGAACGATGCTTACCTTTGAATAAACATATAAACGTTATCTCCTCGTCCTGAAGATTATTCTATTTAATCGAATACGACATGGTGTCAGAAGCAGGATGAACATGGATATCAACGGAGTCCCGTCGCCACGGATGAATTGGGATTCTCTGGACTTACCGGGAGAATGGAAGAAGTTCAGGCAGCATGCGGAGTTGATGTTTTCGGGCCCACTCAAGAAGAAAGGAGAGGACGAGAAATGTAGCTACCTGCTATTGTGGAGCGGAGAAAGAGGGAGAGACATTCACAACACATGGACTCTCAGTCGAGATGAAGCAAAGGTATTGAAGAGCTACTATGACAATTTCGAAGCATACGTACTTCCAAGGAGGAACACAATCTTCGCCAGGTACAAATTCCATGAGAAAACCCAGCAACCGAGCGAGTCATTCGAACAATTTGTCACTGCATTGAAACTACTGGTGAAAGACTGTGCATATGTGAACAATGATGAGATGGTTAGAGACCGCATAGTGTTTGGCATACACTCAGCAAAAGTAAGAGAGAAACTATTAAACGTAGGATCAGACTTGTCGTTAGACAACGCGATAGATATAGCTAGAGCCCACGAGCTAGCACAATCACAGATAAAGAGCTTTACTGGCGCCACGTGCAGCGCGCAGGAGCAACTCGTGCACGAGGTGCACAGACATGAACAGAAGCATAGCGCTCAGAGATATCGCCCCAGAGCAGAGTGGACAGAGAGAGCGAACAGAGCGAGCGACACAGACACACGTAAGAACTGTGGATACTGTGGGGGTAGAGCTCACAAGGAAGGGGATAATTGTGTAGCTAGGGGAAAACAGTGCACAAAGTGTGGAAAATGGAACCACTTTGCCAAAGTCTGCAGGGCCGGTAGCTTCCAGAAAAAGTCAGTACACGAGATTAGCATGCGCTCTGAGTCAGGAGAAGAGTCAGACGAACTGTATGTAGACACCGTGACAGACAGACGGTTTGATGCAACAGAACAAGCGTTCGCAGACATACAAGTAGGAAAACAGGGCACAGAGCTTAAATTTAAGTTAGACACAGGTGCACAAGTAAATGTAATTCCTTTGAGAGAGTATCACAGTTTACAAGATAAACGCAAAATACAGCCTACCTCACGCAGACTGACAGGATATGGTGGAGAGAAGCTAGTGGTAAAGGGCACATGCACGTTAAAGTGTAAATACAAAGAGCGTGGCATGTTGTTAGACTTTTACATAGTAGACACTCAGGCACCCCCAGTTCTAGGTTTACAGGCATGCCTGAATATGGACCTCATTAAACTAGTATTGTCAGTGAATGCACACACAGATAAACAGTCCATCATGGAAGAATACCACAACGTGTTTAAAGGGATAGGATTATTCCCAGGAGAGTGTCACATCCATATAGACCCAGACGCCAAGCCAGTAGTCTGCCCACTGAGAAGGACACCGATCGCCCTGCGTGGCCGACTAAAGAAGGAGCTACAGAGTATGGAAGACACACAGATCATCGCTAGAATCATCGAACCAACGGAGTGGGTCAGTGCACTGGTCATTGTTGAGAAACCACGCACAGGCAAGCTCAGACTATGTTTGGATCCTAAGGAGCTAAACAAGGCTATCAAGCGCCCGCACTACCCTCTGCCGACACTAGAGGACATCACACCCAGACTAACAGGCGCACGCTATTTCAGCGTACTGGATGCAAGGTCGGGATACTGGTCCATCAAGCTCTCCCCAGAATCATCGAAGCTGACGACGTTCAACACACCGTTTGGACGGTACAGATTCCTACGATTACCATTTGGGCTCGCTTCTGCCCAAGACGAGTTCCAACGAAAAATCGACGAGACATACGAGGGACTGAACGGAGTAGCAGCTATAGTAGACGACATCCTTGTATATGGCGCGACCAGAGAGGAACACGATAAGAACCTACATGCAATGATGGCGAGATCACGGGAGAGAGGCGTTCGGCTCAACGCAGACAAGTGCACCATCGGAGCCACCGAAGTGAGCTACTTCGGGCACATCCTTTCAGCCGACGGCATGAAGCCTGACCCAGGCAAGATAGCTGCCATCAAGGAGATGGAGGCGCCAAAGAGCCGTGCAGAACTGGAAACCGTGCTAGGTATGGTCAACTATCTGGCGAAATTCCCCCCGAGCCTCTCCGAGATCAACGCACCCATGAGACAGCTGCTTAAACAATCGAATGAATTCCTGTGGGACGCGCAGCACGACGCTGCATTCCAAAAGATGAAAGACATACTTACCAGTGAACCTGGGCCAGTCCTCATCTACTTTGACCCAGATAAGGAGCTCAGCTTACAAGTGGACGCATCAAAGTATGGTCTGGGTGCTGTGCTGATGCAGGAAGGGAGGCCCATTAGCTACGCATCCAGATCACTCACGGACAGCGAGGTCAACTACGCACAAATCGAAAAGGAGATGTACGCAGTCCTTTATGGATTCAAACGTTTCCACCAATATGCCTACGGTCGCCATGTTATGGTGCAATCTGACCACAAGCCCCTGGAGTCGATCATGAAGAAGCCGATCGCCGCAGCCCCACCGCGGTTACAGAGGATGATACTGCAACTACACAAGTACAACTTCACGATCGTGCACCGCCCTGGGAAAGACATCCCAGTAGCCGACACGCTGTCCAGGAAATCACTCACCTCTCACGACGACGGTCTCAGTGAAGGGATGGACCTTCAGGTACACATGGTGTACAACAGCTTACCTGTACACGACGACAGGCTACAGGAGATCAGAGAAACGACAGACAATGACACACAGCTAAAGCTGCTCAGCCAGGCTATCCTGGAGGGATGGCCTGAGGAAAGAAAACAATGCCCCCAGAACATTACCGAATACTGGAATCACAGAGATGAACTATCCAAGACGAATGGAATAATTTTCAAGGGGGAGAAAATAGTCATCCCTACCAGCCTCAGAGGAGATATGCTGATCAAGATCCATGCAGGCCACATGGGAATGGAAAAATGCAAACTGAGAGCACGAGACATCATGTTCTGGCCTGGAATGGGTAGACATATAGAGCAAGTCGTGGAGAAGTGCTCAATATGCCAAGAGCGCCGCCCATCAAACACCAAGGAGCCATGATGCCTCATCGTATCCCAGACCGCCCCTGGCAGGTTGTAGGGACAGATCTCTTTAACTGGAACAACCAGGACTATGTTGTGACCGTCGACTACTACAGCAGATTCTTCGAACTAGACAGACTTCACAGCACCACATCGGCAGCTGTTATCCACAAGCTAAAGGCAGCCTGTGCCAGGCATGGCGTCCCAGAGACCATAGTCTCGGACAACGGACCACAATACAAGTCTAAAGAGTTCGAGGCATTCGCCAAGTCGTGGGAGTTCACACACGTCACGTCAAGCCCACACTATCCGCAAAGCAACGGACTAGCGGAGAGAACCGTGAAGACGGCAAAATCACTCATGGACAAGGCTAAGGCAGACGGAAGAGACCCGTACCTAAGCCTCCTGGAGTATCGTAATACCCCAGTCGACAACTTCAAATCGCCGGCACAACTGTTGATGAGCCGCAGGCTACGCTCAACCCTCCCGAGCACCAACCAACAGCTGCGGCCAGGGGTAGTAAGCCAAAAAGATGGACATAACAAGCGAGTGCAAAGACAACAGCACCAGAAGAAATACTATGACAGGTCAGCTAGACCGCTGCCCCCACTACATTGTGGTGAATCTGTCAGGCTACAAGAACTTGGGCGCTGGAGGCCAGCAGTAGTCATACAACCAGCTAACACTGCGCGGTCATACCACGTTCGCACCCAAGATGGACGCGAATACCGCCGCAACCGCAGGCACCTGAGGGACACGAAAGAGGAACACTTCCAGGACAGCGACGGTATGCCAAGTCCAGAGAGCGTCGATCAACCGCCGGAGACCAACGACCCTGAACTGCCAGAGGACTCAGAAGAGAACTCAGCTTCATACTACACCAGATCCGGCCGAGCAGTGAAGCCTCGGGACATTTTAGACCTATAAATGTACAGGGTGCAGGCGGATCGCTGCCCTATTATAACACCATTTGCCCCATTGAAAAAAAAAAAAAAAAAAAAAGGGTGGTGAAATGTAACAAATATTAATGTATGCTGAAATGATGACTTACTATATGTGTTGAATCTATGACCTACTTACCTTGCTTAATTGTCGATATATTCCCTTTTTGTTAGCAAGCTACTTCTACAAATAAGAACTGCATATGGTAAGAGTGTTGAGACACGACCAAATAAGCCATGAATACATACCTTATTCACAGCTGAAGTATTCAAATATTAAAGCAGACTATCCAGAATAAGAGGGCACGCAATACGAACTGTAATACCTTGATACATGAATCTTTATGTTTAACATATTAATCCTGCCTGTTTACATTGCCTGGTCTTGACACAGGTAACGCACTTGTTATTGTTTACAAAGAAACTCTTACAGAGTATTGCACAACCATTCCTAATTTCAATTTTGTTCATAGCTTATTAAGCTTTCTCTAAAAGAAGGAGGATGTAATATTCATGCTTTGAATATATCTTTACTATATTATTCATGCTGTGAATATATCATTTACGACAGGCGCGCCAGGCGCACCTTGCTTATGTATACCTGACCAGGGGTCCTCACAGGCAGTTGGCTGCCAGCCGTGAATGGAGTTACACTCATGCTGAACGATGCTTACCTTTGAATAAACATATAAACGTTATCTCCTCGTCCTGAAGATTATTCTATTTAATCGAATACGACAGGTATCAATCAACAACACGGGAAAAGGCAGTCATATTCCAGCGCAGTCTTTATTAGCCGACAACTAAATAGATGCCTCTAAAAATCATATAGCCAATCGAACACAACTAATAAAGGCATTCATATTACAGCACGGTTATAATGACACACAACCAACGCCAAACAGTGGTCAACGAACGGTCTTTATTAGTATTCTGAGCTGTCCAGGCAGAATTGCAGCAATGGTCTTAGGGAGCCGTTGATATCTGACATCACCGTTTACAAGTCCGCCTTTTATTATTTATCCCATAATACGCGATAGTGTCTTCTTGGTTCGACAGCAGTGAACAATCTTCGTGGAGTTTCTCAGGGTTCCGCTCGGGTCAGTCCATTATTTCACATCCCATGGGGGGTGTTTCCTCATTTTCATGACCATATATGGATAATCATGCACGAGCATTGACGGTAGAACAAAGTGGTATTCATGAACACGGAGGGGCATAGAGCCTGCGTACGCACCGTGTGATGAATCCCGACTTCCCTGTGGGTACACTAGTTCTACATTCCGTGCTTACGTGTGGAAATAGAAATGTTCTACGCACACTATTGATGAATGAGGGCCCAGGTGAGTACACAGCTGAGCAAGTTACACGCAGGCAAGGCTGCAGGTCCTGATGGGGTGAGCCCAAAGGTACTCAAAACCTGTGCCTCTCAGCTGTGTGATGTGCTCCAGCTCATATTCAACATGAGCCTGAGGCTGCAGAGAGTCCCGACACTGTGGAAAACCTCCTGTGTGGTCCCTGTCCCTAAGTGCCCGCGTCCCAGCACGTCCAAGGACTACAGGCCGGTGGCTCTAACCTCTTGCATAATGAAGACCATGGAGAGGTTAGTCCTGGAGCAACTCCGCCCGGTGACCAAACCCCACCTAGACCCACTCCAGTTCGCCTACCAGCCCCAACTGGGGGTAGAGGATGCTGTCATCTACCTGCTGAACCGAGCCTACACTCACCTAGACAAGCCGGGGAGCACTGTGAGAGTCATGTTCTTTGACTTCTCCAGTGCTTTTGATACCATAAGGCCTGGGCTACTGGGTGAGAAGTTGGAGGCGATGCAAGTAGAGGCCCCCCTGGTGTCCTGGGTTGTGGACTATCTGACGGGCAGACCACAGTACGTGCGCCTACGGAGCTGTGTGTCAGACAGACTGGTCAGCAACACCGGGGCCCCGCAGGGGACAGTCCTCTCTCCCTTCCTCTTCACTGTCTACACCAACGACTTCCACTATCGGTCAGAGTCCTGCCACCTTCAGAAGTTTTCTGATGACTCTGCGATAGTGGGATGTATAAAGGACGGTGACGAGAGGGAATACCGGGAACTGGTAGTGGACTTTGTCACATGGTGCGATAAAAACCACCTGCAGCTAAATGTGGCGAAGACCAAGGAACTGGTTGTGGAGCTGGGGAGGAGGAGGAGTGCACCTGTGACCCCCGTTTCCATCAGGGGAGTTGATGTGGACATGGTGGAGGTGTACAAATACCTCAGTGTGCACATCGACAACAAACTGAACGGGTCAAAACATGCAGAGGCACTATACAATGCAACATGTATAGACTATGGCTAGTTTGAATATAATGATATGGAACACCGGGGGAATAAATAACCAACTCAAACGCAAAAGCGTGCTCACACTGATGAAAAAAGAACATGTGGACATTGCTCTGCTAAGCGAAACACACATTCTAGGGAAAGACATAGGTAAATTAGCGGACAACATATACCATAATATCAGTCACTCCTCTATTGGTACGAGAACTCGGGGTGTAGCAATAGTCGTTAAACGTAAGTTGAATATTGTACTAAAGGGAGTATGGTCTGATGTAGAAGGTCGGATAACTATAGCTAAGATTGAACATAAGAACAGGAAAATAGCGTTGATAGCGGTATACGCCCCAAATTTGTACGAAGAAGATTTCTTCACTACACTAACCAATGCAATGTTAGACATTCCCGATTACTCATTTATAATAGGAGCGGATTTTAATGCCATCTGGAACCCAAGGATAGACAAATCTTACCTCGCCTTTTCCAGCGAACAAAAGAATTCATCGAAGGCATTAAAGGATTGGTCAAAGATTACAGGTGTAAAGGACTTATGGCGGTTACTTAATCCCACGACCCGAAAGTACTCTTGTCGATCTGCGAGACATAAGACACTATCCAGAATAGATTATGTCTTTGCATCACAGAGACTATTTGATAATTATGAAGTGGAAATGATACCCAACGCACTATCAGATCACTGTTATTTACTCCTTAAAGGTACATTTGGTATACTATCCTCCCGAGCCCCAAGATGGCGATTTAACTCGTTGCTGCTTAACAACAAGGAATTCATTACACAACTCAAAGAAGCTCTTATAGTATTCCAACGGGAGAATGCAAACTCGGTGCAAGACCCCAGAATAATATGGATGTCGGTAAAGGGAATGATCAAAGACTTCACGGATAGCTTTTCCTCCAAAATGCGCAAGAATCAAAGCACAAAACTGGATGAGCTGGAAACGCTTTACTCAACGTTATTTAATTCTCTGAAATACAACAACTCAACTCGACTAGAAAATCAAGTTAACGTACTAAAAATAGAGATCAATGACATATACAGACAACAATCGGAAATACAAATACGCAGCACAAGACAACAGCAGTACTCCCATGGTTCCAAACCCAGCCACCTATTAGCCATGCGATTAAGAATTAATGCAACATTTGCAGATATAACTACCATTAGAGCACAACAAGTACTTGTAACAGATCCTGTAAAAATAAACGATACATTCAAAGTATTCTACTCCGATTTATATAAATCAGAAATGACCTTCGATCAAAACAAAATGGACACATTTCTTAATCAAATTATTCTCCCTAAACTTTCAGAGGATGACGCTAAACAGTTAGAAATACCGATCACACTAGAGGAACTCAAGAAGGCCATAACCGCAATGAAAAGTGGTAAGGCTCCAGGAAGAGACGGTTTCCCATCAGAAATGTACCTTTCTTGTTGGGACATAATTGGCCCCTTATTACTAAATATGATCTTATACTCAGTCAAGGAGGGGAACTTCCATAAAATTGACAATATTGCACTCATAACAGTCCTCCTTAAAAAAGACAAAGACCCCAACGAGTGCGGTAGTTATAGACCTGTAAGCCTCCTCGGAACAGATATCAAACTGTACTCTAAGGTATTAGCCATCAGATTACAAAAGCATATGACGTCTTTAGTTCACCCGGACCAAACTGGCTTCATAGGAGGCCGCCTGATCACTGAGAACATAAGACGTATACTGCACGTACTTGATGCCGACAAGGAGGACACCATACCTAAGGCGATGCTGTCCCTGGATGCTATGAAGGCCTTTGACAGGCTGGAATGGTCGTATCTGTGGGCAGTGCTAGAAAGGATGGGGTTAGGAAAAGGATTCATCGATATGATTAAAGTATTATACAAAGACCCATCGGCCATGATTACAACAGGCACAATCATCTCTGAAATATTTCCGGTATCACGCTCTGCCAGACAGGGTTGTCCTCTTAGTCCCGGACTGTTCAATCTATCATTAGAGCCTTTAGCACAATATATAAGACAATCCCAATCCATCAAGGGCACACAACAAAAAATTTGTTTATATGCGGACGATGTAATATTGTTCATGAAAAACCCCAACACCACATTGCCTCATCTGCTCAAGTTGATTGAGGACTTTGGTGATTTATCGGGATTTAAGATAAATTGGCCGAAGTCGGCTTTCCTTCCACTTAACACCCCTGCAAAAAAAGATACAACCCTCCCAGGACAGATACCGATGGTAAAACATTTCAGATGCTTGGGAGTGGAAATATTCCCTACCATAAGACAAACGGTGAAGCACAACTACACAAAAATCCAAAACAAAATCAAAGACGACCTTGATAGATGGGCAAAACTTAAGAACACAGTACAAGCACGGATATCAATAGTTAAGATGGATGTACTACCTAAAATCAACTTCTTCTGTTCAATGCTACCGTTACCCCCTCCAGAGGGTTACTGGAAAAGATTACACTCCTCCACATACAAATTTATTTGGAATAACAAACCACCACGTATAAAAAGATCCACCGCACAGAGAAATAAAGCAGATGGTGGCATGGCATTTCCAGATTTTTTCCTATATTTTAAGGCGTACTCATTAAGTCCATTGACAACATGGTTTGACTCCCAAGCATTAGCATCTTGGAGAAAAATAGAAGAAAACATAGTAGCCCCACATAGACTGAAGGACATAGCATACACTAAACTACCAATCAAGCACTGTGAACGAAAATTTGGCCCCATAATTACTCATGCGATCCGGATATGGCGTGAATCACAAAAAAAATATCCTAACCCACAAGAATGGCACAATCATACTCCCTTATTCAATAACAATGCTCTCTTAATTGGAAAACGACCTATAAGATTCCCTATATGGGAAGAGCAAGGCATACACTCATTAGGGGATGTTTTTAACAAACAGGGTTTTTGTAGTGATAAAGAAATACGCAAAAAATTTAATCTCACCAAGTCCACATGGCTTTTTCACAAACAGTTAGAGCTATGTTTGAAGTCTCACGGTGTTCCATTAGACAGACCAATTGAACACCACAGATACCACAAATTCTTCTACTCAAGAGAGACATCGAGAGGTTTTGTTTCAGAATTTTATCATCAATTACTAACGTCCTCGTATGAAACCCTCCAACTTGACTCTGTCTGGAGGAGGGATATACCAGACCTGGAAAATGACTTTGATTGGCAAGGAGCCTGGGCAAATGTCCGACTTACATCAAGGAACCCGGATCATCAACAAATCAATCTTAACTATATTCACAGGACATACTTGACTCCTATAAGACTGTGCCGAATGGGGCTCAAACAAGATTCCAAATGCACCCAATGTACAAATGGGGACGAAGGGACATTTATGCACATGTATTGGGACTGCTCACCAGTTAAGGCATTCTGGAAAGATGTGACCCAACAAATATCAAAACTCGTATCTTGGAATATACCTGTACACCCCTCGGTATTGCTGTTGAATGATGTTTTTGAGTTTGCAGTGAATCCACAGCTAAAGAGATTGGTTTTATCGGGTATCACAGTAGCCAAAAAGCTGATCGCATCACGCTGGTTTCAACCGGAAAAAATGTGCCGTAAAGTTTGGTTTCTTACATATCTCGATGTAATTTACCATGAAATATCTACAGCAAGAATTCTGGGTCTCAATGAATCCAAAATGTCAATGTGGTTAGAAGTGGTGGAGAGAATAAAAGCTAGCTTATAATGGTAGTGTCTGGTTAGGTGCGAGGGATAGTGGAGGTACTTCTCAAGGTGGGGTCCGGGAGGGGGGGGTTCGAGCTGAGCATATGTGTGTAGGTTTTTTTTTTAGATAACAGGTATTATGGGTATATCTTATATAAAACAACTAACCAAAAGGTGATCTCATTGGATGTGCCCTGACAATTAATGCTTGTATATCTTATCGTGTGTTGTCATGTTTGTTTATATGTTTGTTTAAAAAAGAATAAAAAAATTAAATACAAGAAGGGCCAGAGCCGACTACTTCCTCAGAAGGCTGAGATCCTTCAATGTCTGTACAAGGATGTTGAGGATGTTCTATGAGTCGGTGGTGGCGGGCGCCTTCTTGTATGCCGTGACCTGCTGGGGCAGCGGACTGAGAGCAGTGGACACAACCAGGCTGGATAAGCTGGTCAGGAAGGCCAGCAGCGTGGTTGGGGTGGAGCTGGACTCCCTAGCGAGGGTGGCAGAGAGGAGGAGCCTTGCTAAACTCCAGGCCATCAGGGAAAACCCCACCCACCCACTATACACAGACTTGGCTGACAGGAGGAGCATGTTCAGTGCTAGGCTCACACTACCCAAATGCAGCACTGAACGGCACAGGAAGTCCTTCATTCCAACAGCCATCAGACTATACAATGCATCACTGTGCCTCACTGCATCACTGAGCACAGAGCGGCAGCTCAATAGTGGCAGGAGGCTGCGACTAGCGGCTGCCAGACATTGACCTTGGATTAATAGGAACCCAAGGAGGACAATACACTACCTGAAGCATACTGCACCTTATGTGACACTGTGAATACTGTGAATATATATTTCATTTAGTTAGATAGTTAAATTATATTGACCAAATTGTTTACACTGCTGTGTTGTTGGTTGACTTTTTTTATTACATTGGATGCCATTTTGTCACAGGAAAGATTAGCCTCTAGGATGGAACCCAGGTAGGTAATTTCATCTTTCCTTGTGACAATATTGTCACTCACTGTAACTGAGAAGCCGTCGGTCTTGTTGAGTTTGTTATTTGAACCGAAGAGAATGGACTCTGTTTTGCCCATGTGTAATGATAGTTTGTTGTCGGCGAGCCATATGCAGATTTTGCCTAGTTCCGAGCTGAGGGCTTTTTCAACCTGTAACTTGTTCTTGTCAGAGACCCGCAGGGCTGAGTCGTCCGCAAACAGGAACAAGTTGCAGTCACAAGCTGACGACATGTCATTTGCATAAATTAGGAACAGTAGCGGTCCTAGTATGCTTCCTTGTGGAACACCACAGTTCACTGTGAGGGGGGGGGGGGGGTAGGGTACCGTTTACCTCCACCATCTGTTCTCTCCCCTCCAGGTAGGATTGTATCCAGCTCACTGATAAACTATCAAAACCAATTGCTTTTAGCTTGTCAATCAGAATGGTGTGATTGACAGTGTCGAAGGCCTTTTGTAGGTCCAGCATGACCATGCCGCAGTATTTGCCCGCGTCCACCTCTTGCTTGATGTGGTCGTTCAAATAGAGAAGGCATGTGTCAGTGGAATGGGATGTTCTGAAGCCAGATTGGAATTCGTAGATTCGATTTTTTTTCCGCGAGGTACTTTTCGACCTGTTCGTATACAATTTTTTCCATGACTTTCGAGATAGATGTAAGGATATAAACAGGGCGGTAGTTGCCTGGGTCTAATCAAATCAAATAAAATGTATTTGTAAGGCCCGACAACACACGTTAATGTCCCCATGGGCCGTACACGTCTTCTTTAAACAAGTCAAGAAGAAACATAACAATAAGTCAAGAACAGAACAAGAACACCATAAGGTCCAACACATTTTAAATAAATGCAAATAAATGAAAGAATGCAAGCACTCCCAGACATACCCCACGCGAAGGTAAGGAAAAACTCACTAAAACCTAACAATAGGGAAAAATGCTCCACAGGCAGTGTGGAGGAGAGAAACCTTAGAAGGGCCATTCAAGGGGGGATCTCCCTTCTTAGATGTCGGTGATAGTAGTGTTGCAGACTAACAGTTGGTAAGCATGCACTCAAGTGTGTAGTGAAACACAGATGAGTGCATGCAATAACAACTGAACATTTTGAAAGATTAAAGATAGAGCTGATAGCGATAGCAACTGAACATTTTGAAAGATTAAAGATAGAGCTGATAGCGAATCTATTTGAGGCACAGGGGCGGCGCAAAGAGGGTCGCATCCTCCCCGTCTTAATCACGGGACATTCAACACTCCGGTCATTGCTCCGAGACAGCCGGAGACAGGGAGATAGGGGGCGGCGCAGAGAGGGTCGCAACCTCCCTGACATCATCGCGGGACGTCCAGCACTCCGGTCACCACTACGAGACCACCGGGGACAGGGAGACAGGAGGGCACGCAGAGAGGGTCGCATCCTCCCGGCCTTCATCACGGGACGTCCGACACTCCGGTCAGCACTCCAGGACAGCAACTCACAGGGAGACAGGGAGATGGGACAGGCGTTAGACAGCTCGCGTGATTGTAGAGGGCGGACATAGCAATAGATACAAGTGGTAAGCATATATGTGAATAGAGTAGATATATGAAGTAAGCATATTATGTGAATAGAATAGAAGTACTTAACCCAGCAATGAAACCGCGTTGACCGACCAGTTGACAAGACCACGGACAGACGACGGTAAGTCGCTGATCCATGGCCTCGGTGGTGCATGTAGAGCAGTCACTGCAATCTTGGCCAAGACCCAGAGGCATCCATCACCTTAGTCAGCACTAGGAGACAGGCACTCAGAGAGATGGGGGGGAGAGGGGGGGGAAGGGGAGTTAGAGAGTTCCCATGTTTGTGGTGCTGCAAAAAAGCAGACATGGGGGAAAATAGACATCCTAACTAAACTAGACAGATTAATCTAAAGGTCAGTCCCCGACCAGGTGAGATCAGGGTGGGTTGAAGGAGAGAGAGAAAAGATGGGTCTTAAGCAGGGATTTAAAAGCTTCGACAGAGCAGGCGCCCCTGATGACGGCAGGTAATTTGTTCCACAGGTAGGGAGCGCGGTAGACAAAGGCTCTGTGGCCAGCGGATTTCTTTTTAACCCTAGGAATCGATAGAAGCCCCGCATTTTGTGAGCGCAGAGCACGAGCGGGCGAGTATCGGGAGATGAGATCGGATAGATAGAGCGGTGCAAGCCCATTAAAAATTTTGTAGGTGAGGAGTAGCACTTTAAAGTCAGATCGGGCTTGAATAGGAAGCCAGTATAGGGCGGACAAAACTGGTGTGATGTGATCAAATTTTCTAGTTCTAGTTAGTATCCGTGCAGCCGCATTTTGCACGAGTTGAAGATTTTTGATGCTTGAATTAGGTAGGCCTGAAAAAAGTGCATTACAGTAGTCCAAACGTGATGAGACAAAAGCATGAATCAGGGTTTCAGCATCAGCCAGAGTTAAAAGGGGGCGAATTTTTGCGATATTACGAAGATGGAAGAATGCAATTTTGGTGACATTTTTTATATGTGCATTAAATGAGAGGGAGGAATCAAAATTGACTCAGAGGTTTTTTATGGTGGAGCTCTGGGATACATGACAAGTATCGAAGTTGAGGGAGATGTCCTGAAACAGGCCTCTGTGGTTTGGGGGGCCAACAATTAACATCTCAGTTTTATCTGCATTAAGGAGTAGAAAGTTTTGCAACATCAACTTTTTGACGGCAAGCAAGCAGGCCTCAAGGTTTTGTAGTTGGGAGGAATCATTTGGCTTAATAGGTATATATAATTGGGTGTCATCAGCGTAAAATGAAAGTTTATGCCAAATTTGTGTATGATTTCCTGCCCTTTTTGTGCAGGGGTGTTACTCTCGCAATTTTGAAGTCCTTGGGGACGTGTCCCTGTTTTATGGAGAGGTTTATTATGTGTGTGATGACTGGGGTGATGGCGGCTGCTGAGGCTCTGAGGAATTTGGAGGGGATGTTGTCATGGCCAGTGACCTTGTTAGGTTGGAGGGTGCTCAGTTTTTTGAGTACCTCATCTGTAGTTACCATTTCCAGTTTGAAGTCGTCTTTGTGGCACCTAGGTTCTTGTAGTATGCTACTATGTGTTCTACCCCATACTGCCCTGAGTGGGAGGGTAGTTTGTTTACCAGTGTTGTGGCTATGTTTGTGAAGAAAGTGTTTAAGTAATTAAGTTCTATCGCCATGCTCTAAGACAAACTCTAACCTTAACCAACTTCTAAAGAGTGCCTAAGCTTAACCGTCGAAAGAACTTGCTGTTACGCTCTAAGATAAACTCTAACCTTAACCAACTTCGAAGAGTGCCTAAGCTTAACCAGTGTAGAAACTGACGTCGGCCAATCAGAGGAACCCGGAAACCGAATTCCGTTGCGGAAGGTATACACGACTCCTGCTGGGGGGCAGGACTATGGGCAGGACGCGTGAATGCCACCTACAACAGAACTGCGTTTCCGCGTTGCTCTGATTGGCCACTGACCCCACGTGACCTTACCATATTACACGCCCCCTTATCGACGCGCGTTATGCGACGCTCTACAGCTCGACTTCCTCGCAGAACAGCTGTTTCCGTATTTATAATATTGGAAACGCCGTGCTGTGAGTGCTGTGAGCGCTGTGAAGCACCTCTGTATTAAATGCCGACAGCACCTCTGTATTAAATGCCGACTCATCAATCAATCAATAACAACATTAACAATAACGCCAAGCTGTAATGTTACCAGTCTCGCGTCTATCTGCTAACGTTAGCATTAGGTAATTAGCATTAGCTAATAACCGGTTTAATGCCGACTCATCAATCAATCAATAACAACATTAATGATAACGCCAAGCTGTAATGTTACCAGTCTCGCGTCTATCTGCTAACGTTAGCATTAGGTAATTAGCATTAGGTAATAACCGGTTTAAAATGGATGGTGATTACCTCACGTTGTGTCTATTCTACTAATATTAATGTCACACATTAATATATTGATGAATGAATGTATCATTTAAAAATCATTCCGGATCCTAAATGAATGTTGTTGTTTACATGTTGTGTGCATGTATCCAGGGGCGTAGCTGGGGGGGGGGGGGGGGGGTAGCTTAGGATGATTCCAAGGGCCCAGCACTGGGGGGGGCCCCCAATTTTTTTTTTTTTTTTTTTTTTTTTTTACTAGACATCACTCAGGTCGGTGTATTATTGATGCTCTCATTGATACTATGTTTGTTTCTGAAGTGTGTGTGTGTGTGTGTGTGTGTGTGTGTGTGTGTGTGTGTGTGTGTGTGTGTGAGATATATATAGAGAGAGGGGGGGCTTTGGTAGACTATTGCATTGGTCCATTCATTGAAGATGAACGCAATGCGACATCCTTTACTAGGCTCACCCACCAACAGTGCAGGTGCTGAACTGCTCATCCGAATGTATAGGTAAAAACCATATTATGCGTTTTCATCAATAAAAAAAATTGCCAAAAAAACAAATACATTCTTTCATGGGGCCCAGAATCTGGAGCTACACCCCTGTGTGTTTGTGTGAGAGAGTCTAATTTGGAGCTGATTCTGTTGGAGCGATGGATGCAGCCCCAGAGGGCCGTGTGTGATCAGTCCCAGGCAGAGGGGATTCTGTTGCCTCACAGCTTCACTTTCAACAGGTGGTTTTCATTTGACGGGCAGTATGGTCTTCTTCAGAGCGAGTCAGTCCTCTTTGTCTCTCAGTCCCCGGCCTCCTCCTCCTCCTCCTCCTCCTCCTCCTCCTTCTTCTCCCACACCTCCACTCGCCTGCTTCTGCGGTACCTTTCTCCCATGTCCCCATTTACCCTTTTGACCCCCCCCCCCCCCCCCCCCATAGCATTCTCTGTCTTTCTCTCATACTACATTTCTAGCCCTGTGATAGATGGCCATGTGGTGGTGCCGACAGCCTGACACTGATGCAATTCCCCCCACAGGGATAAACAAAGCTCTTATTCTTGTTTTCTCTTCTCCAACCTTCTGGAGGGCCTAAAAGGAATGTTGTGGAAGGCCCTGGTCTGAATTGAGGGAATATTTTCAGACAGATACAGTAAGAGGCAGTGACAGGGCTCAACAATATGTTGTCCACAAGCACAGTATTCTACAATGTTCTCCTCATAGGTTGATACACCTCACTCACTCACTCACTCACTCACTCACTCACTCACTCACTCGCTCACCCGCTCACTCGCTCACTCACTCACTCACTCACTCACTCACTCACTCACTCACTCACTCACTCTAGTAATAGAGCTGAAACTGTATGAATGTGTATACTATATTCATGGCTGAGGTCTCCTCAGTAGATGTCACTACCATGAACACATACAACGAAGATCCACCTATTCAGTCTCTCTCCTGCACCTCACCTTCCTTACTGCAGTTGACCTATCTCAAAGCCCGCCCTCTTTTCTTGATCCTCCAATCACAACTGTTCATTTCTTTGCTTCCTTCTTTTCTACAAAGGGTCTGGAGAAGTTCATAATATTGTCCAACTCCAAGTCTGGATCCTTTCCCAAGTTTTGTTCACATTGAGACAATAGGATTGTTTGTATTTGATATAATGGTGATACTTATTTTCACAGATATTTTACTCCATGAATTAAAGAAATATGATCAGAGTTGCAGGCGTTGGTTTTCCTTTCTCCCAGAGATCAAACACCCAGGACCACAGGAGGGAGTTATTAGTGCAGGCAGGGAGAGCTTGTGGCTTCAGACGCTCAGGGTTGTGCTCTCAATGGGTCAAGGCCTCCTTATCTTAACGCAAGCTGCAGTTGTTTGCAGCCAAATGGAGCCCTTTCAGGCTTTCGCCTGTGCTTAGCGCCTCATTTTATTTCAAAGTTGGCAACCTGATTTGATTAAAAGCACATCTCATCTGCTTCAAACTAGCAACAGAAAGAAAGAAAATAAGTTTTAACACTTTCTATTTGAAATACGCGTTTCTCATTTGTGTGTGTAATTGGTTTCTTCGCACAGATATCAAACTTGATTAAATGTGTCATTTTGTTTAGCATATCTTTCCATGCAATGTATTCTTAAGAACCACATCTGCTACGAAAGGTTTCACACGAATTTCTTGCTTCTCTCTGACTCATTGTTATCATGAGTGATAGGTTAGGGTTAGGGTTAGGGTTAGAGTTAGGTTAACATTATGGTTTAGGGGTGGGTTACAGTCAGTTGCACTCCACAGAGCTTTCTCTATGCCTGTACGTCACAGCCTGCTAAACACTTCTGCCCAATGTTTCAGGCATGTATCCCCTCCATCAGTGGCGGCTCGCCACTAGGGGCGCTCGGGCGCCGACCCCCCTGGTTAACCCTGGTTAAAAGAGAGATGAACAAGAAATCTTTTTTTTTGTTTTTTGTTTTATAGCCCTATAAATAATATAAACATGTTTAAAATGAATAATATTTACTCATTTTAAGTATGTTTGTGTTTCCAATGCACAATATAACGTTAATAATATCAAATATAAATAATCGTTTTCCTGAACAGGAAGTGACTCACGTTCCGTTACCGTAGCCGCATTTCTCCTAGCCTTATTTCTCTCGTCTCGGGCTAGACGCAATAGCGCTCTGAGTGCGCGTGCACGGCGTGCATTGTTTCATCGCTGTATCCGTCGCAGCCAATCAGTGCGTAACGCGCTGTGCGTTGAAATATGATGTTTATGATGGAAGCCGGGCGCGATTTGAAGCGGTCTAAGCCAGCAGCCTTAGCAGCGTCTATGATTTCCGTAGCCGCATTTCGCGGAGACGCTCTCTGATTGGCCGACTTCAGTTTTTTTTTTCGTAGCCGCATTTCGCGGAGACGCTCTCTGATTGGCCGACGCCAGTTTCTAGGTTTCTAGGTTGGTAGATACTAGTTGTGTTGTTGTGATGCAGCTATTTGTCTTAGAGCGTGACGGCAAGTTCTTTCGACGGTTAAGCTTAGGCACTCTTTCAAAGTTGGTTAAGAGTTTGTCTTAGAACATGGCGATAGAACGCCAGGTAGTTTGCAGTCTGTTCGACGCGGAAATGGGCAAAGAACTCATCACAGTACTTGTGTTGTGTGGTGCTAAGCTAACACTTGGCTAACAAGAAGCTATAATATGGCGGATGCAGTCTGGACAGTGGTCTGGATATACATCAACAGTCTGACTGGGACTGTGGGACAGTGGATTATACACTTTATCAAGCCCTCCTGCCCTGGACGTTTAAACTAAACAGTGAGTATCTCTCTCGCTCTCTCTCTCGCTCTCTCTGTGTCTCCGAGAAATGCGGCTACGGAAAGTATTGACGGTGCTGCCTTGCTGAGATGATAATAGCGCTTCAAAACGCGCTGCTGTGTTGTGAACTATAACATTAATTTCGCTGCTGCTGATGCATAATGTATGAATGAATGAATGGTGAGCAGGCATGCGTTCTTCATGGGACGGGGGTGCACTACGTGCAAGCCCAGATAAGTACTCGCTATTTGCATATCAATAGCGCCGGTCGTCAGGTGTGTTAAATACGACCGGCGCTATTGATATGCAAATAGTGACATTAGGTGCTTGCAATCCCAGTTGATTTCAAGTTCAAGTTCTTTAATAGTTGTCATACAGAAGTACAGAATACTTTCATACAAAATGCTTCTTACTGTTACGCTCCAGAGACTGTGCTAGACAAGATAGTATCAAATAACATAATATAGCATGTAATTTAGAAGAAGAAAAATGAGGTCACAGTGTTCGGTATAAACATATGTACAATGTTCTGAGTTACCATATAATATACAATACTATGCAGTGTACTAATGTACAGTACTATCTAGTGCAAAGCAGAAATGGGATGAGGTACAATTTTAGGTACAATTTACAGTAAGGTGTACGAGTTGTAGTGCAATCCTTCATCAATAAATATAAAGTGTGGGGAGTGGGTGCTACAGTGTGTTTGTTTAAAGTGGGTGTGTGCTATAAAGTGTGTGGAGTGGGTGCTACAGTGTGTTTGTTTAAAGTGAGTGTGTGCGTGTGGATGTGTGTGCTATGTGCGTTTGGTGGTTGTTGTTGTGTAGTGTTCATTCATTGTTCGTTTAGCAGCCTGATGGCCTGGGGATAGAAGCTTCTTCTGAGTCTTTCTGTGCTCGCCTTGAGACTCCGGTATCGCTTGCCTGACCGCAGCAGTTCAAAGAGGCAGTTGTTCGGGTGACTGGAGTCTTTAATGATTCTCTTAGCCTTGCCCTTGCAACGCTTGTTGTAAATGTTCTGGAGGGTGGGGAGCCCCCCTCCAATTGTGCGTTCGGCTGAACGTGTCACTCTTTGTAGTCTGCTTCGGTCTTGTGCAGTGCTATTCCCAAACCAGGAGGTGATGTTGCCGGTCAAGATGCTCTCTATTGTACATGAGTAGAAGTTCTTAAGGATCTTCTGACTGACTTGGAACTTCCTTAGGCGCCTGAGGAAGTAGAGGCGTTGTCGTGCCTTCTTCACAACACTGTCAATGTGTGTGGTCCATGTCAAGTCCTCGGATATGTAGGCTCCGAGGTACTTAAAGCTGTTGACTCTCTCAACCGGTGCCCCGTCGATGCTGAGGGGGCTGTAGTCCTTGACCCCCGACCTCCTGAAGTCCACAATCATCTCCTTTGTTTTGCTGACGTTCAGGGAGAGGCTGTTTTCCTGGCACCATCCCGCCAGGACCTTGACCTCTTCCAGGTAGGCCCTCTCGTCGTTGGCAGAGATCAGGCCCACCACCACTGTGTCGTCAGCAAATTTGATGATTGTATTGCTACTCCGCTGAGCCACACAGTTGTGTGTGTACAGGGAGTAGAGGAGGGGACTCAGAACACAGCCCTGGGGGGCCCCTATGTTGAGGGTGATGGATGAGGAGGTGCAGTTGCCTGCTCTCACCACCTGGGGTCTGCCAGTCAGGAAGTCCAAGACCCACTGGCAGAGGTCATAGTTCAAGCCCAGGTCCCTGAGCTTGGCTATGAGTATGGAGGGGACTATGGTATTGAATGCCGAGCTGTAGTCGATGAATAGCATTCTCACATAGTTCCCCTGCCTCTTGTCCAGGTGTGATGCTGCTGTGTGCAGCACATGGGCTATGGCGTCCTCCGTGGACCTGTTGGGGCGGTATGCAAATTGCAGGGGGTCCATGTTGATGGGGAGGGAGGAGCAGATGTAGCCCTTTACTAGCTTCTCAAAGCACTTCATGGCTATGGAGGTGAGAGCTACAGGGCGGAAGTCGTTGAGGCAAGCGGGCTTGGATTTTTTGGGTACAGGGATAATAGTGGACTTCTTCAGGCAGGTGGGGATGACAGCCTGTTCTAAGGACAGGTTAAATATGTCAGTGAATACTGGGGCCAGTTGGTCGGTACAGACTTTTAGGATGCGGCCGGGGATGCCGTCCGGACCTGCTGCCTTCCTGATATTCACTTTTTTAAAGGTCCGCCTCACCTCATGCTCTGTTACCCTGAACACTGCGCCTCCATCAGCAGCCGACCCCCCCCCCCCCCCATTGCCGTGGCTTGTGAGCTGGTGTTGTTATTACCAGCATCAAACCTCGCATAGAAGGTATTGAGGTCATTTGCTAAGGAGATGTCACTGTTCAGTTTGAGGGAGGCGCCTTTGTAGTCTGTCATCGTTTTGAGCCCCTGCCACATAGCTCTAGAGTCAGCTTGTTCAAACTGGAGTTCAATTTTATCCCTGTAGCGCCGTTTGGCCTCTGACACTGTCCTCCTTACGTTGTATCGCGCCACCTTGTGGTCATTCATGTTGCCTGCCACTAGGCCGTCGTTGTATGCTTTGGTGCGCTCTCTCAGAGCTTCACGGACGGATTTGTCTACCCAGGGTTTTTGATTTGGGTAAACTCTCATTTTGGTAGTGGGGATTGTTTCTTCCACCCTAGTACAAACATAGTCCAGCACTGTTTCCGTGTAGACATTAATGTTATCTGTGTCGCGGAACACATTCCAGTCTGTGCAGTGAAACACAGACCGGAGCGTCTCCTCTGACGTCAAATCCCATTTCTGCACCTCTCGCGAGACTACAGGAGTACTTTTAATTCTCTGTTTGTACTTTGGTGAAAGAAAGATTGACGCGTGATCTGATTTACCAAAGCCACTATCAGAATGAGCCTTGTAGCCACCTTTAAATTGCGTGTAACAGTGATCTAGGATGTTACCGCCTCTGGTGTTGCAAGTCACATGCTGATAGAAGTCAGGTAATACCTTTCTCAGATTGGCGCTATTGAAATCGCCCAGCACCAAAATGGCGGCGTTAACGTTCGTCGCTTGTATTCTATTTACCTCGTCGTGGAGTCTGGAGAGCGCGGCGTTGTTGCTGGCTTGCGGTGGAATATACACTCCTACAAGGATGATCGCCGTTAACTCCCTCGGGAGGAAGAAAGGACGACACTTGATGGTTATATATTCCAGGTCTGGGGAGCAGTGGTTGGATAATTCCTTCACGTTAGTTGGATCGCTCCAATTTTTGTTAAACATGAAGGCAATACCTCCTCCACGTTGTTTACCGGACTCTGCTGTCCGATCCTTGCGATGGATAAAGAAGTGATCGGCTGGTTGAATTGCGTGGTCTGGAACCTCCGGCGTGAGCCACGTTTCAGTGAAGCAGAGAACGTTGCAGTCCCTAACGTCTCTTTGGTATTGAATCCTTGCTCGGATGTCATCCAGTTTATTGTCAATTGATTGTACATTGGCTAGCAATATACTGGGCAATGGTGTTCGGTGGCGTCTGGATCTCAGCCTGTTACGGATCCCAGCTCTCTTCCCTCGCCGTCTGGTTCCTCTGTTCCTGGGATCAGGAACGCACCACTGATGGTGAGTTGTTTAAAATGACAACATATACATGTGTTAATTATTTTATTGGATTGATCCGAGAGACAGAGAGACAGAGAGTGCTTTGCACTATATACTACTGTACATTAGTACACTGCATAGTATTGTATATTATATGGTAACTCAGTTACGTCTATTCTGCATCGAACATTGTACATATGTCTATACTGAACACTGTGACCTCATTTTCTACTTCTAAATTACATGCTATACTATGTTATTTGATACTATCTTG
Organism: Notolepis coatsorum; assembly: GCF_963971535.1. Classification (NCBI taxonomy): domain Eukaryota; kingdom Metazoa; phylum Chordata; class Actinopteri; order Aulopiformes; family Paralepididae; genus Notolepis; species Notolepis coatsorum. The sequence goes on along the minus strand of NC_140172.1, from coordinate 72,501,012 downwards.
TCTAGCACAGTCTCTGGAGCGTAACAGTAAGACGCATTTTGTATGAAAGTATTCTGTACTTCTGTATGACAACTATTAAAGAAACTTGAAAACTTGATTGCTCCAGAGCATTTATTAACGTTACATTTTCAACTCGACCTAACGTGAACCCCCTGCGACCACCCAACAGTAGATAGTACGGGCCGCTACTGCCCTCCATACTTCCCATTTCCCCACGTGGAATGCACCTTATTGGGTAAATGACATGTTGGTGCTCTAGTCCGACATCTAGTGGCTGAATGTTATAGATAGCACCTTTAATTATTTAACTTTTTTCCAAACATAATTATTTCTTATTTATAAAAGAGACAAAAAATATATAGGGGGAACAATAATATAATATTATTTATTCAATATATTAAGGGAAAATAATATATAATAAAGGTAGCACCCGCTAGTTTACTTCTTGTTTGGGCAGAGATGTTTGACAGTGGAACGTTGTAGGAATGTTTGAGTGGTTGCACTCACAAATTCGTAGGAACGAAAACTTGGCGGCGCTCATGAGAATAGCCTGTTCCAGAGACACTGGGGACATGATGGTAAGAGGGACCTCACAGGGTCTGAGACAAACAGCAGAAGGGACCATGTTCCTCTCTGCAGGATCAAAGTGACTCACAGCTCCAGCTGTGCCTTGCCTCCGACAACACCATCCCCGTCCTCAGGGTTTCACCAACAGGACATCCTATACCAACACTGCTAACCTGTGTGTGTGCGTGTGTGTGTGCGCGTGTGTGTGTGTGTGTGTGTGTGTGTGCGTGTGTGTATGTGTGTGTGTGTGTGTGTGCGTGTGTGTATGTGTGTGTGTATGTGTGTGTGTGTGTGTGTGTGTGTGTGTGTGTGTGTGTGTGTGTGTGCGCGTGCCCCGGCCCCAACTCTAAGTTTAAGCTGCAATTTACAGAATGTGTGCTTGTTTATGTGACAAATGTATTTCAATCAATGTTGATCCATTTCAAGCCTCCACACCAAATGAGGAAACTTTTTACGGCCTGATTTAGTTTGACAAGCTATTTTAGTGTGATGGTTAAAGTTAGGGTTTAGGTTAAGGTTAGGGCTAGGTTGATGTAGCGTGATCCAATCTGCGTTGTGTCTGGTGTGAGGTGGACGTAGACTCAGACAACGGTACTCAGTTGATGGTGTTTTATTGATGATTCCCTGTTAACGAACCACAAACAGCATATACAACATGGCGTGAGTTACCATCCTCGCCGGTATAGTCCACCTCTTGCTCTCGTTCTCAGCAAACTCAAAGAGAGCGTGCGCACATTCAAAACAGCGCGCCATCCACAGTTACAACAATTGTTAGCTACTATTAAATACATGTAGCTCAGTACAAGTCAACTTCAGCAACAACATATGAAATAATATGAAATGAAAGACAGTGTGTAAGCATTAATTAAACCGAAATACAAAAACAACGGTTCATACCTGTTAACGAACCACAAACAGCATATACAACATGGCGTGAGTTACCATCCTCGCCGGTATAGTCCACCTATCATTGTTAACAGAATATGAGTTAGTACACGAACGTACTGTGGCTGTTTTACACAGGGCGAATTAATGTCATTACACAACAAGGTATTTCAGTACCAAAACCAAAACATAAATCAATTTTACAAGTTATACATAGCAATTAACTCCACTATTAGGTAACCAAAAGCGCGTACCTCTTGCTCTCGTTCTCAGCAAACTCAAAGAGAGCGACCACTTCCGCCGGCGTCTACCTTGCCGACAAACCGGCTAAACCATTTTGTACATTGGTTGAAAGTATTTACAATACAACAAATATTCAATGGAAAGATATCCTATCCTCTCTAAACCCATTATAAAAGACCCAAAAGGGATTTCGTTTGGAGAATCAATAACTCAATGTGAGGAAATTAATATAAACTAGTAACCAAGGCACCCCTCCACAACACTAGAGTGAGCTCGGTCCACTTTGTTCCTTCAAAGTAAGAGTGTTTCCGTCTTGGCCTACTTATTTAAGATAAAAGATAACTGTTTCTGTCCATGATTCTAGCATAACAACTTCACTCTGCTACATTAAGGTTAGGGTTAGGGTTAGTTACAGAATGTATGGTATTTCTAATTAAATACATAGGGCAGTCCCAGACCTCTGCTGTTCTGCCCTACAAAGGCAAATAGCAGTAACTTAGTTAACGTTAGGAAAACAAGGAGACACACGCACACATTTTGGGGATAGCTAAAGAAGGAACGGACATGAGCAAAGCATGTTTTAAATAACTGGGTAATAACTGGGTAATGGGACTTATTTATAGTTCGTCAAAATGTTGTCACAGGTTGCTCAGCCCACAAGACCCAGACACAGTCACTAATAGGGGAGGGAATATTTAGGCTGGACTGTGGATGAAATATTGTCCATAAATCTGAGAGAACAATGTTGTGTTACGCTCTCGGCATAGATCTGGCACAGGCAACAGAACGTTCACGGCACCAAAAGTTTAATGTTTTCTTATTGTTTTTTGTTTTTTCAAGATGAGGAATGCTGATTATAGGAAACCATTAGAGTTGAGTTGAGTTGTAGCATGAAAGAATGGAAAGAAAAAATTAAAATGTTTTCTTTTTGTCTTTTTTTTTTATCTCCTGGCTAACCTGACCTTTCCTTCCCAGCATGATGAAGAGATGTACTAATTCAAAGCACTGGTCAACGTGTTGTCATGGAAGGTCCTAAGAGGACATGGCAACCTCTGTGTCTCTCTGTGTCTGTCCATCAGGGTCATCGTCCTCCAAAGACAATCTTAGTGGACTGAACAGTCATAGGATTTTGTTCCCCACATGCAGTCATTGTTAGGGCAGCAGTGCCGGAGCCCAATAGCAGAACACAGGGAGAGAGAGAATGGAGCTGTCGTATATTATCTAGATAAAACATGTAAAATATCAATGAAACTGTACAAAATGATACTAGACGGAAATGCTGTTGGTAAACTGTAAGGCATTTGGCAGAGGGGAAACAGTTGACTCTCCCATCACCCCACCATCTGGCTGACCTAAAGATAATCACCACCCCTCCAGGCAATCTTGAGATGGGCAGGAAGGAGTGGTGTTTACTTTAGCTAAACAAGAACAAAAGCTTACTTTAAAAGACCCGTTTCCCCCACGGTCGAACCCATTTGGTAAGAGACTAAAGAGGAACTTATTATCTTAGAACAGGCATGAACAAGATCTGGGGGGAAGGGAATACATTCTGTAGGAGGATAAAACCTAGCATTTGAAGGCTCGTAGACAATAGCTGACCAGCCGTTGGACCCAGGAAAGGACTGGAGGGTAATTTCAGGCTACGGCAGCTGGTCAGAGACTAGGCTTCAGAGTACAGAAAATTAAACAATACAAGTATCACATAAAAATACTAAAGGTTAGTCTATAAGCAAGGGAGTTTCAGAAACATTCAGTTAGGTATCAAACATGATTAACATTGGACACTAGAAAAGCCAAATGGAGTTAAATACATTCTAGAATTAATGCTAGCATAACTTAACTACAAGTAAAACTGTCATACAAAATCACATTTGTGACACCTGGCAGCGCTAGTGACCACAACTCGGCCCGCCCCCTTCTAGTCTAGACGTGAAATAGTTTTTTTTTTTTTTTTGGTGTTTTTTTTTCTTCTTCATATTATTATAAATTGAATGTATAAGCACATATATACTATAAAAACGAACAGTTAGAATATTTAAAAATAGTAACAACCTTTGTTTAAAAGTAGGCTGTTCACGACATGATTTCAGTGGAACGGGGGCGTAATAACAATTTGCATTTGAATCAAATCTAAACCTTGGGGGGAGAGGCAGCCCGCAGCGCAACGCCCACAAGACCTATACACCTGTTGGCACCTGGTGACACTTTTAATGTGTCTTGCGTTGAGAGATGGATGCAAAGACGATCGCTGCTGAACTCAACAAAATATCTGCTTCAGGAAGAGCCATCGATGGATCGCATTTAATGAATGGGTTCTTAATGGACTTTTTTTACCCAGGTCCAGTCCCCGAACCACCACGCAAACCGGACTCTTCAGATGAAGAAGAAAATTCGGATGAAGACGTATTGCCTGATATCGATCCGATACAGCAGCGCGCGGATGATTCTGAAGAGGAAGATGACTTATTGCAGCGCGCGGATCAATCAGATTTAGAGGATGATTCTGTTCACAGCGGGACCGTCACACCGGGCTATTCAACGGAATTAACGATGAGACATGTCGCAGATATGATGTCTGTTGTAACCGTAGACAGTGACACCAATGAAGAATTGGAAAAAATAAGAACGTTTGATTGCAAATGCTATAAAGAGCGGAAAGAGAATTCCGAACGGCAGGCGTTGTCGTGTACAACAAAACTGTCGGAAGAATTGATATACAAAAGCAGACTGGCAGACATGGCCTCGTTGACGCCTAAAGAGAGGGACATGTGTCTGCTCTCGGCTATACAAACAGGCATAAATGATTCTGAAGTCACGCAGAGCACCAAGAGAGTAAACAGCATTCGCAAAGCTTCACGGACAGTGTACAGATTCCATAACGTCGTGGTCTGCCGGGCAACATTCTGCTTTCTCCATGGGTAAGTCTGTGCCATTATTATTCTGTGTGTATGTGTAACTATGAGGGATAAATCCTCGTTTTTGACGCGCAATTAGAATAAACGTAATTCTGCTTGTAACATCCTAGTAGTATGCACAAACTCAGATGAATGTCATGGCAATCATAGTGTGATGTCACAGTTGAACCGGTTAGTACAGGCTAGTATACAAGTTCAAGTTCTTTAATAGTTGTCATACAGAAGTACAGAATACTTTCATACAAAATGCTTCTTACTGTTACGCTCCAGAGACTCTGGAACATTCTGAATTGTGTTGTCATAGTAGTGATGTCATAGCAGACCCTTGATTGATTAAGTTTATTAACAGATTGCAAAATGGGTACAGTACAGTACAGCTCAATACATACAATTGTTAAGAGGATGCAGACCTGAGAAAGACTTTCGTCTTGTTTCCATCAGGGTCCCCCATTTTCAATTCATCATATGACACACACAACATACAGATAGACAGTACTGCTACATCTATACATTTATGACATACCAGATTTTCAAATACAGTACTGTTTGTGATACTAAAAAAATCCAGAAAAAGAGTGTATATACATTTGACATAGAAACATGTGCATTGGGGAGGTGGGGTAGGTGGGGTGGGGCTGTACATTGGAGGTGGGGGGGGGGGGGGGGGGTTGGGTAGGGGGGGGGACACTGTACATTGGAATACTCACATACATTTGACATAGAAACTGTACATTGGAGGAGGTTGGGTAGGTGGGGTTGGGTGGGGTTGTACATTGGAATACTGACATTTGTAGGGGCCAGTTTTGAATTGCAGTCTCCCGTAGGTGTTCTTTGAGAGTGTTTTTGAAGGTGGGTAGTGATTCACATTCCTTCCAGACCTGCACTCATTGTATAACAGTACTATACAATAATATTCTATATAGTGCAAAGCACGTGACTGTATTGAAGACATTATTATTGGCTCTAGCAGGGACTGTGTGTATGTGTGTATAATAATTATTTCAAATTGTTATTTTTTTTTGTTTAGGATAAGCTGTGGACTTCTCAAAGCTATTATCAAGCACTACAAGACAAATGGACTGACACCACGTGATAGAAAAAAACAACCGAGAACTCACAAAAAGTTTCTCTGTAAAGAAGACTGTCAACGTGTTGTGGATTTTCTCACCAATTATGGTGGTCCATTCTATTGTCTTGCCTGGTAGACATCCTGGCCACAGAGACTACACTGCCAAGTTACTTCCAAGCAATCTGACAAAAGCGTCACTCTGGCGTCTCTACAAACCTGCTGGGGAGGAAGCAGGTATGTGTGTTTGTTATTTATTAATTTATTTCATGAAGGCTGTGCAGCTGGAGAGAGACTTAAGACTATTGCTCACCACTCTTCTGCAGTCAAGTAAGCTCTTGGTTATCTCAGGCCCATTGCCATGTATAGGACGAGGTGACACGAGGTACAGCCGCCTGGACTGCAACATTCCATAATGTTGATAATTTTCTACTGTTCTATAATAAGCATGATCTGTTCAACTGTGAAATGCAATGTTGAAGGAGCCAAGCTGCTTTCATCAAATATCCTTCTCACAATACAATCTCTCCAATGTACTTATTGACATCACTTAAGTTCAAGCCCCCCTCCATAAACCACTTGTGTTTACACATCAATTGTGTAAATTTGCAGCATAGACCAGTCCTGAGTAGCCATCCTCTGGCATTGTGTATATGTAATGTGTACTATTACCAAGACAAAGACATTAACGATCTAACATTCCATAAACCACTTGTGTTTACACATCAATTGTGTAAAATTTCAGCATTAAGTACGCCAGTCTTGAGTAGCCATCCTCTGTCATTGTGTATGTAATGGGTACCATTACCAAGACAAAGACATTAACAATCTAACATTCCATAAACCACTTGTGTTTACACATCAATTGATTAAGTACACCAGTCCTGAGTAGCCAATAGCCATCCTCTGTCATTGTGTATGTAATGAGTCATTTTTTTTTTTTTTTTTTTTTTATATTTTATTCTAGGACATCGCGTTGTTGGTCAGGGGAGCTTTCTTCAGCTGTGGAAAACCCTTCTGCCCCAGATAACAATCACCAAACCGAGGACAGATTTGTGTTGGGAATGCTACAAAAACAACTACCAGTTGAGTCAAGCGGCTGGCAAGCCGGATAAATTGCAGACAGAAAAATTGCAGGTGCAATTACAACATCTGGCCCGTGTTAAGAGAGAGCGCGAGCTGTTGCAGGATATGACTGCTTCCACCAAAAAGACCTGTGCGGAATTGCAGCTGAGTCTAGGCCCTTCCACACCGGCAAGCAAAGACATCACAATGCACTACAGCTTTGATTATGCACAGCAGGTGAGAATCCGATCCTATTACAATGTAGCTTTTTGTTGTTAACTTACTTGACAAAAAACGTTTGTTTGCTGTATTACAGCATTACATCATGTTGTGTAATATTTAAAATGACAATCACCATCACAATCACTGATAACATAGCCACAACACTGGTAAACAAACTACCCTCCCACTCAGGGCATTATGGGGTAGAACACATAGTAGCATACTACAAGAACCTAGGGGTCCGCAAGGACGACTTCAAACTGGAAATGGTAACAACAGATGAGGTACTCAAAAAACTGAGCGCCCTCCAACCCAACAAGGCCACTGGCCATGACAACATCCCCTCCAAATTCCTCAGAGACTCAGCAGCCGCCATCACCCCAGTCATCACACACATAATAAACCTCTCCATAAAACAGGGACACGTCCCCAAGGACTTCAAAATTGCGAGAGTGACCCCTCTGCACAAAAAAGGCAGTAAATTAGACCCAGGCAACTACCGCCCTGTTTCTATCCTTACCTCCATCTCGAAAGTCATGGAAAAAATTGTATACGAACAGGTCGAAAAATACCTTGCGGAAAAAAATCTAATCTACGAATTCCAATCTGGCTTCAGAACATCCCACTCCACTGACACATGCCTTCTCTATTTAAACGACCACATCAAACAAGAGGTGGACGCGGGCAAATACTGCGGCATGGTCATGCTGGACCTACAAAAGGCCTTCGACACTGTCAATCACACCATTCTGATTGACAAGCTAAAAGCAATTGGTTTTGATAGTCTATCAGTGAGCTGGATGCAATCCTACCTGGAGGGGAGAGAGTTTCAAGTTTTCAAGTTTCTTTAATAGTTGTCATACAGAAGTACAGAATACTTTCATACAAAATGCTTCTTACTGTTACGCTCCAGAGACTGTGCTAGACAAGATAGTATCAAATAACATAGTATAGCATGTAATTTAGAAGAAGAAAATGAGGTCACAGTGTTCGGTATAGACATATGTACAATGTTCTGAGTTACCATATAATATACAATACTATGCAGTGTACTAATGTACAGTACTATATAGTGCAAAGCAGAAATGGGATGAGGTACAATTTAGGTACAATTTACAGTAAGGTGTACGAGTTGTAGTGCAATCCTTCATCAATAAATATAAAGTGTGGGGAGTGGGTGCTACAGTGTGTTTGTTTAAAGTGGGTGTGTGCTATAAGTGTGTGGAGTGGGTGCTACAGTGTGTTTGTTTAAAGTGAGTGCAGATGGTGGAGGTAAACGGTACCCTATCCCCCCCCCTCACAGTAAACTGTGGTGTTCCACAAGGAAGCATACTAGGTCCGCTACGGTTCCTAATTTATGCAAATGACATGTCGTCAGCTTGTGACTGCAACTTGTTCCTGTTTGCGGACGACTCAGCCCTGCTGGTCTCTGACAAGAACAAGTTACAGGTTGAAAAAACCCTCAGCTCAGAACTAGGCAAAATCTGCATATGGCTCGCTGATAACAAACTATCATTACACATGGGCAAAACAGAGTCCATTCTCTTCGGTTCAAATAACAAACTCAGCAAGACCGACGGCTTCTCAGTTACAGTGGGTGACAATATTGTCACAAGGAAAGAAGATATTACCTAACTGGGTTCCATCCTAGAGGCAAATCTTTCCTGTGACAAAATGGCATCCAATGTAATAAAAAAAGTCAATCAACGAACTCGATTCTTGTACCGGATCTCCTCCCTGGTAAACAAGAATACCCTGAAGACTCTGGCAGGAGCACTCATTCAAGGGTACTACGACTATGCTTGCACCTCATGGTACCAAAGCACCTCAAAGGCACTAAAAACCAAATTACAAACATCTCAAAACAAACTAGTCAGACTACTGCTTGACCTGACTCCTAGAACCCACCTCACCCCTGCACACTTTGCCAACCTAGGATGGCTTAGAGTAGACGACAGAGTACAGCAACTTGCAATGGGCCTGGTCTACAAGATACACTACACGACCAAGGTACCCATGTACATGTCAAAATACTTCCCAAAGGTCAGTGAATACCACGATCACAACACCAGAGGGAGCTCCACAAATCATGTAAAACCCAGATTCGGCTCAAACAAGGGACTAAACACGTTTCGCAATTATGCCACAACAATGTGGAACGCCCTACCCAAAGCTGTAAAGGAATGTGAATCACTACCCACCTTCAAAAACACTCTCAAAGAACACCTACGGGAGACTGCAATTCAAAACTGGCCCTTACAAATGTCCTAACCCAGTTGTACAATAAAGACCAAGCATGGCTTTGTCAGTATTCCAATGTACCCAACCCCCCCCCCCCACCTCCAATGTACAGCCCCACCCAACCCCACCCCACCTACCCAACCTCCTCCAATGTACAGTTTCTATGTCAAATGTAGGTCAGTATTCCAATGTACAGTGCCCCCCCCCCTACCCACCCCCCCTCCCCACCTCCAATGTACAGCCCCACCCCACCTACCCAACCTCCCCCAATGCACAGTTTCTATGTCAAATGTATATACACTCTTTTTCTGGATTTTTTTAGTATCACAAACAGTACTGTATTTGAAAATCTGGTATGTCATAAATGTATAGATGTAGCAGTACTGTCTATCTGTATGTCGTGTGTGTCATATGATGAATTGAAAATGGAGGACCCTGATGGAAACAAGACGAAAGTCTTTCTCAGGTCTGCATCCTCTTAACAATTGTATGTATTGAGCTGTACTGTACTGTACCCATTCTGCAATTTGTTAATAAACTTTTCAATCAATCAATCAAAACGTTCAGGACTCAGAGTGTACTTGTCATAGATTATGGCTCAGTGGTTCCAAGATAAGTCTTCCAGAATATATCTTTGGAACATTTTCGGGAATGAGACCCATTGTCACAAGGAAAGATGAAATTACCTACCTGAGTTCCATCCTAGAGGCTAATCTTTCCTGTGACAAAATGGCATCCAATGTAATAAAAAAAGTCAACCAACAAACTCGATTCTTGTACCGGATCTCCTCTCTGGTAAACAAGAATACCCTGAAGACTCTGGCAGGAGCACTCATTCAAGCGTACTACGACTATGCTTGCACCTCATGGTACCAAAGCACCTCAAAGGCACTAAAAACCAAATTACAAACATCTCAAAACAAACTAGTCAGACTACTGCTTGACCTGACTCCTAGAACCCACCTCACCCCTGCCCACTTTGACAACCTAGGATGGCTTAGAGTAGACAACAGAGTACAGCAACTTGCAATGGGCCTGGTCTACAAGATACACTACACGACCAAGGTACCCATGTACATGTCAAAATACTTCCCAAAGGTCAGTGAATACCACGATCACAACACCAGAGGGAGCTCCACAAATCATGTTAAACCCAGATTTGGCTCAAACAAGGGACTAAACACGTTTCGCAATTATGCCACATCAATGTGGAACGCCCTACCCAAAGCTGTAAAGGAATGTGAATCACTACCCACTTTCAAAAACACTCTCAAAGAACACCTACGGGAGACTGCAATTCGAAACTGGCCCCTACAAATGTCCTAACCCAGTTGTACAGTAAATGACCAAGTATGGCTTTGTCAGTATTCCAATGTACAGTGTACAGTGTCCCCCACCTCCAATGTACAGCCCCCCACCCACCCACCCAACCCCACCCCACCTACCCAACCTCCTCCAATGTACAGTTTCTACGTCAAATGTATATATATACACTCTTTTTCTGGACACTTTTTGTATCACAAACAATACTGTATTTGCAAATCTGGTATGTCATAAATGTATAGATGTAGCAGTACTGTCTATCTGTATGTCGTGTGTGTCATATATGTTATGATGAATTGAAAATGGGGGACCCTGATGTAAACAAGACAAAAGTCTTTCTCTGGTCTGCATCCCCTTAACAATTGTATGTATTGAGCTGTACTGTACTGTACCCATTCTGCAATCTGTTAATACACTTTTCAATCAATCAATCAAAGGCAATTTTACAACTTTTCAAGATGGCAGATGCTTCGAGAAGCAAGAAAAGCTACAGTCTGGATGAAGTAATTTCCATGATTCAGGGCTCGTCCCCTATTGGTAAGTGATAAGGTTTACTATAATATAGGCCAGGCTATACATGTTGTGTAGTTATTTAGTCTTTTACTGTCACAAATTATAGTTTAATTACAAACACAAAATAGTGAATGAATCCAAGCAGAAACGTCTCAAAGGAATGCCATACAAGGGCAAAGGTGGCAACAAAATACCTGCGAAGGCTAAGGGTCCTCCCTGCAATTCAAAGTTCTGTCAACGAATCAAGACTCGAGACTGCCAATCCATTACAGAAGAACAGAGGCAGTGGATATTTCAGAATGTTTGGTCGATGAACACCTGGGAAGAACGTCGGTTATACATCAAAACTTTGGTCACAAAGGTCGCTATAAAGCAAAGGAAAGTTGCTGAAGAATCCAGGCGCAATGTGTCATTGTCCTACCAACTTAAACTTCAGGATGGAACGAGTCAAAAAGTGTGCCAGGCACTTTTTTCTTCTACACTTGGTCTCCCTGAAAGAACCATTAGACACTGGCTGAATGAAGACACCATCGACCATGACAGACAAGCAGCAGCCCCGCCAACTAAATCTGGACCTAAGAGTGGCAAGCATGCAAAGCTGGAAACTGACATCACAGATTTCCTTAAGGACTGGTTGAAGGACCTGCCCACTGTTGATTCGCATTACTGCAGAAGCACAGCGACCTACAAAGACAAGAAGTTCCTTCACCCAGGCCCAACCATCTCCCAACTACATCGGGAATATCAACAAGCAGCTGCAACTGCTGGAGTGAGGGCCGTTGGGATACAGCATTTTACAGATGTGTTCCATGAAGGAAAGTATTCCGTATTCATTCCTCAAAAAGATCAGTGTGATGTTTGTGTTTCATTCAAGCATGGTAATATCAGTAAGGCTAAATATGATGCACATGTGATGGCAAAAGATGAAGCAGGACAAGAGAAATCCCACGACAAGGATTCTGCAAACAATGAGAAGTCCGTTTGGACAATGGACTTGCAAGCCGTGCTGCTTTGTCCAAAAACCCAAGCCAGCTGCCTGTATTACAAAACAAAACTGCAGGTCCATAACTTTACCCTCTATGACTTGAAATCAAAGGAAGGGTACTGCTACATGTGGGACGAGACTCAGGGCGATCTCAGTAGCGAAGTATTCGCACACCTTCAATATCGCCATTTTGAAGGTTTGATCAAAGATCATCCAGAAATCAAGGAGATAGTAGTGTGGAGCGATGGTTGTGGTTATCAGAACCGCAATGCAAATGTGGCGAATGCATTTTCTGAGCTTGCCAGGAAATATGGGGTACTAATAACACAGAAGTACCTTGTTGCTGGACACACACAAATGGAGTGTGACAGCATGCATAGTACCATTGAACGTAAAATTATTACGGATATCATCACCCCGAGAGACTACGTGATCATACTCCAGACTGCAAGAATCAGACCATCACCCTACCATGTGAAGGTGGTCAAGCATGATGAAATCCTGAAATTGAATGGCTCTTACATCCTCAGCATCAGACCAGGCAAAAAATCTGGAGATCCGACTGTACATAATTTGCGGGCTCTTCAGTTTAGCAGTGATGGCAAGGTCCATTACAAGCTATCCTTCTCGGAGAACTCATGGGAAGCACTGCCACAGAGGGTCCAGGTGCCAAACGAGCCGATGACATGGATTAGAATGTTTCCACATGCTCTGCCAATCACAGAGAGGAAGTTTCAGGACCTTCAGTCCATGAAACATGTCATGCCCACCGAGTGTCATCACTTCTTCAATAATTTGCCACATAAATAGGTATCAATCAATAGCTCTGCAAAGAAGAGCTGAAGGGAGAAGTGAGGAGAGGAACATGCCTCCCAGTGTTTGATTTTCCTGCCATTTGTTTGATTTTGAGTGATTTAACTACAATAAAAACCCAGTAAAGAAGAGCTGGGGGGAGAAGTGAGGAGAGGAACATGCCTCCTCAGTGTTTGATTCACCTGGCATGTTTGATTTAGCCAAGAGTGATGTAGAAGCCAAAGCTATATATTTAGGTTATTGTATTATATGAATGTTTATATGTTTATTTTTATAACCTTACATTGAAACAGCATTACCATTAGGAATATTGATTGGATTTAGATAGTCATTGAACCGTCTTATTTGTCATAATAGAACATTCTAGAACATTTGTGATGTCACAGTATGATGTCATGACCGAACGTTCTAGAACATTTGTGATGTCACAGTATGATGTCTGATCGAACGTTCTGGAACATTGGTGATGTCACTGTATGATGTCATAACTGAACATTCTAGAACACTTGTGTCTAGTCCACAATTCTCTCAGAACAGGCAGTGTGTAGCTTGAAACAGGACTGAACAGGACTGAACAGATAGACTAAACAACATAGACTGAAGCCTGCATTTCTCAACCAAGGTGCCAAGCCTACTGTTTTGCTGTGGAAAGAGCCGGCAAGTTGATTTACGGCTTTCCAGTGTGGAGGAATTTTCATGTGTCGAGTCGGTGGTGATTTTGGAGACTGGGAAAATACAGTTTTCTTACCTTGTAGTAGTAACGTGAATATTTAGGAAAATAGGTTTAGGACCACTTCTGTAAAGAAAGACTTCACTGTGGAAGAGAAATAAACCATTTGGATATCTTTGTTTTACACTGGAGCGGCTGTGGACAGTATTTTTCTTTATCAACGAACGTACTAACGAGTAAGCAACTTTAACCAGTAGAGTGGAACGTCGGCCCTCATAAGTGATTTGAGTTGTAACTGTTGAGTTTGCTTTATTGAATTAAAGGGCCAACCACGGCCAAACTGCCCTCTGTCTCCCGAGTCTCTGTGTGCCCTGCTAGTGTGGCTTATCCTTCCCCATTGTCTGTCAAAGAAGTGGGAATAAAAGAAGTGACACGTTTTGCCCAAGTCACTTACTCAAGAAGTAATTTGGCCTAAGTCAGGTTTAAAATGGCTCAAGTCACAACGGCATGTTCGTAAATTGGCCTAAGTCATTTATTCCTTTTATGTTACATAATTGATAGACATTGTTATTTTTATGTTAACACATTCCCCGCCATCCACGCTGTACAGCGTTATTGCCCGCCATGCGTTGTCTGCCAGACCACGCTGTACAGCGATATTGAGATCAATATTAAATTTTTTCGCCATGGCATTCATATAATATACACCTCCGACGCTGCAGCTGGACCCTACGGCTCAATACAACGACGGCTCAATACCGCCGCCTGGTGGATGGTCGGGCGAGTTACACTCGAACAACAGGAAGTGGGAGGTGTGCGTCGATTAAATTCATCCGGCCGTCAGACATTGTTGCAAGGCTCCCGACAGATACTATAGTACATATGGATCACTTTATAAACTTAATAATCAATATGATTTCGGCGTTTATTGCGACATACAAACCGGAAATGGACCTAGGCGATCGACGTCCTATACTTGGGATATTTCACCGCCAGTCTCTTTGACGCACGGTAAGAGGACGCTAACGTTATTTTCAGCCCAATTGTATAATAAATTATCTTATTATAGCCAATTCGCACATTTATATATATATATTATCTTTCAAATGCCCAAGTTCAATTTGGATTTAGTATCACCAGGCGTGCATAAGAACAGATAATGAAATCTACTGTAATCTACTGTACTTTTTTATTTTCACCACAGTGCAACCATTTTATTTTTTTGATCCACTTTTTCTCCTTTTTCTATTTTTCTCCTATCCCAATTTCGCTGTGCCAATTCTCCCCTCCCCTGTCTCGAATGTTGCTCGCATATGCCCCCCACTGGCCGGTTGTAGGGAGGAGAGAAGCTTGCATCACGTGTCCCCTCCGATACACGAGGAGGCAGCCTGTCACATCTTTTCACCTGCCAGCGCGGACTCTCATTGGCGAGGTGTAACGTGTGGGAGGCTCACACTACCCCCGCCATTTCCTGTCTCTGCTGTGCAGGCGCCCCAACCGACCTGTAGGAGTCGCTGTCGACAACGTTCAGATTACCACCCATCGACTTCCACCCGCTAACTCTGCCAATTGAGTTAGTATGACGGCCGGCCCAAGCCGGCGGATTCGAACCCGGTGTCTCTTGCGTTGGTGACGAGCGCAATGTCCGCTGTGCCACCCAGCCGCCCTACAGTGCAACCATTTTGAAACTAATTTCAGATCTAATTGTTGCTACATGCTAACAATAGAGAGGAGAAACTAACTGCGTTTCAATATTTGTCAAAAACGTTACCTTTTGTGGTAGAATTATCCCGAATATTAACAGTTATTGAAATAATCCATACAGAACTTTGAACCTTGAACCCCATAGAAATGTACAGGAAGTGTCGTTTTGAAAAATTCCAACGCTGATCGACAGCTAGCGATTACAAAATGGCCGCGAAGAAACTACAATTCCCATAGTTAAAAATTTCCAAAATGGTCGCCCTCTCGGAATAGACTTGACCAAATCGAAAAGTTAAATCTATCTAATGACACATGGGCGGCTACGTGGCGTAGTGGGCAAGGCGCTCGCCACGAAATGCTGGAGACGCTGGGCTCGTCAGTTCGAGCCCAGCGCTCCACATTTGCCTTCAGTTTAGCTGGTCGTCTGTACTAATACACATTGGCCGTATTAGGGGGTGGGAAACTGATGGGTGGGGATCGGGCGTTGTGGACAGCGACTCCTACAGGTCGGTTGGTGCGCCTGCGCAGTAGAATCAGGAAGTGTCGGGGGCAGCGTGAGCCTCCCACACGTTACTCCTCGCCACTGAGAGATCGAGCTGCGCAGGTGAAAAGATGCGACTGCTGTTACCTCAAGTACCGGAGGGGACTTGTGCTATGTATGACTTAGTCCACATTGCAGCCGGCTTGTGGGAGGCAAGAAACAGCGTCCGTGACAGGGGAGGGTTGAATTGGATGATACAAAATTGGGATGGGAGAAAATATAGAAAATGGGAGAAAAAGTGGATCAAAAAAAATCTATCTAATGACACTTTTAACCTATTGCTAAACTAACGTATTGATGATAATATACATTCTACATGCTGTTGCGACATGTTTATGATGTTAATACTTTACGTTTGAAATTAAAATCGCAACTTCTAAACAGTCTAAAAAATATTGATTTATGACCACATGTCATTTCGGGACCGGTACCGGTACTGTTCTGAAGCCAGATTGGAATTCATAGATTAGATTTTTTTCCGCTAGGCACTTGTCGACCTGTTAGTAGAAATTTTTTCCCATGACTTTCGAGATGGAGGTAAGAATAGAAACAGGGCGGTAGTTGCCTGGGTCTAATTTGCTGCCCTTTTTGTGCAGGGAGGTCACTCTCGCAATTTGGAAGTCCTTGGGGACGTGTCCCCGTTTTATGGAGAGGTTTATTATGTGTGTGATGACTGGGGTGATGGCGGCTGCTGAGTCTCTGAGTAATTTGGAGGGGATGTTGGCATGGCCAGTGACCTTGTTAGGTTGGAGGGCGCTCAGTTTTTTGAGTACCTCATCTGTTGTTACCATTTCCAGTTTGAAGTCGTCTTTGCGGACCCCTAGGTTTTTGTAGTATGCTACTATGTGTTCTACCCCATAATGCCTTGAGTGGGAGGGTAATTTATTAACCAGTGTTGTGGCTATGTTTGTAAAGAATATGTTTAGGTATTTGGCCACATCCAGTTTGTCTGTGATGAGTGTTTTCTGTCTTTATGTTTATGTTTGTAAATCTGGTTTTTAGTTTTTTGCTGCTGCCTAGTTGGTTGTTGAGTAATTTCCAAAGTTCGCAGGGTTTGTTTTTGTTTTTCTAAGTTTTGTCATTGATGATTTTTTTTTCTCGGTTTTGATCATGGTGTTTACGTCATTTCTTAGTCTGTTTCTTTGAGTTTTTAGTTCAACCACGTCGGTTTGGAGTTCACTGTTAGAGCTTTTGGTAAGCTTTGTCTGACTTTTATGAAGTTCAGAGCATTTTTTGTCTCTGGTTTTCATAGCGGTCAGTATTTCAGTGTGCATCCATGGCTAAGCGCAATTTTTAACCCTGGTGGTTCTTAGGGGTGCCATATTGTTAAGTATTGTTGTGAATTTGGTTTTGAATCCAAGCCATGTTTCTTCAACCAGTGTACCACTGAGCTCATCTGACCAGTCCATGCTCTCCAGTTCTTGGTTAAAGGCCTCTCTAGTCTAGACTAGGTTTTGAGGTCCCTAGATGTGACTGTTTTGTGACAGCCGGCCTTTTGTTTTAGCTTTTTGCGGGTACAGAAAATCATATAATGATCACTTAACCTGCATGCTATCACCCCTTTGTTGGAGATCATGGACTTGTCAGAGGTCAGAATGAGGTCAATGGTGGTTTGTGTTGAATCACATACTCTTGTGGGTTGGGTGATTAGCTGGCTGAAACCGTGCAGATCACAAAACCTACTGAAGGCCTTGAAGACGGGTGCTGCTTTACGTAGCATATCCGTGTTCCAGTCCCCAATAAGAATCTTTTCTACACCCTCCACCCCAGCTAAACACCCATCAAGTGTGTCATAGAAGCCACTCTGTTCTGGCGGTCTATAGATTGTGCCTACTAGTACTGATTATTTTTGCCCTTTCGAATAAGATTTCAATCCAAACAGTTTCAATTTCGTCATGGTTAAGGTCAGTACGGTCCCAACAAGAGCCAATCCAGTAAGGAGACATCTTGACTCCACTGGCTTAAACCATCATGTTTTGTGACCCCTGGCTGATCATGAATAGTTTTATAAACAAAGGAGAGGACTTTTCTTAGTTTTACCAGAAAACAGCTGGTCCTTTGAAGTGGTGTTTTTAAGGATAAATATCTAGCCTGTTTTTAATGTAGCCACTAGAAGGCAGTAACAAGCAGTAAAGTGGATAAAGAGACCAAACTTTGAGTATTTCTTTGTCATTGGTCTATAGGTGTGAATGACCACTCCCTCTTCTTATGGAGTGATGAATTATGGTAAAGAATGGGAGTGACATGATTTTGTATAAAACTGAGAGCAAAATAGAAATTCAGTGTGAAAATAACCCCTTCATGGTGACACATGACAGAAAACAAGCGTTTGAATAAAGAATCAGATGATGAAAAGTGTTATGGAAATTATTAATGGATAAAAGATGAGCCATTGTATAATAATTCTGAGTCGTTATTAAAAATAGAACATAGTTTATTTTATCTGTGGCCACAGAAGAAAAGTGATCAGTTTACAATCAGAGACAATGACTGATGAATTGAAAATGGGGGACCCTGATGTAAACAAGACGAAAGTCTTTCTCTGGTCTGCATCCCCTTAACAATTGTGTGTATTGAGCTGTACTGTATTGTACCCATTCTGCAATCTGTTAATAAAGTTTTCAATCAATCAATCAATCAATCATGTTCACACACAAGCGTCTGACCACAAAATGACAGAGGTCTGGTCAGATATAACATTGATACAGTTTCAAGACGTAACATTAGACATTCAGATATGACAAAGTATAAACAAAATGTGCCCCAGTTAGGGAATCAATAACAATACTAAAAGATTTCAAATCAAAATCAAATGGCCTGGCTAGGGAGAGAAAAATTACCTTGGCACTTTAGAGTCCTTTAAAGAGACACACACACTGTAGCCTAGTTGTCTGGGTACAAAGATAGAATATGTATTTTAACAGATGTATAGATAACATTCCCATCACAAAAGCCAGCTCGTTTGAACGTCTTGATACCCAGCAATCTCCAGTCTATTTATGGTGGTAATTATGAAATTCTATCTCCTTAATGAAACGTCATACGTCTCAGTTACAATGCAGGTGAAATCTTGCCAGGTCAAGTATTTAACCTGTTAGGTGTAGCCCTATTTTCTGAAATTTCACCTAAAGGTACATGCCCAAGTAAATGGAAGATTGCTCCACCTCTACAAGGTCAATTTGGTATCTACTAGGAACATCTAGGGACCTGGGGGTATGTATTCCCAGTGTCAGAAATATTGTGTCTGTTACTAAGCTTGAGTAAATTGTGATGAAACAAAGGAGAATATAAATGGTATTATTTTTGCATCTTGAGGACAATTCGCGATGCGCCACTTTGCCGACCTCTAGTGGGTCAACCTCAACCTCGGGTGTGCATTTCTTCTAATACAATATATATTTAGAATTAAGGCCATATTTGTTGCCTGTCGATTGTCGTTTCAGGCGTCAAAATCCGTTCAGCGGTTCTCGAGTTACATGCCGATATGTGAGGCATGCGCCAAAGTACACAACATGTACACGACTCCCGGGGCTCTAGCTCAGTCAATCATTTGGCGATCTCGAAGATTTCTGGACAGGGTTGTAGCCAATGAGTGTGGGTTTCCAAGGATACCCCAGGTGGGGATCTAATATGGTCTCTATTGATTGATTTATGATAAGGACCCCCCAGCTTAACAGGTTAAAGATCGCTGTTGTCTATTACTTGCTGCCCCTCAACATGAAATACACCTCATATAAGCTTATCAATCTGATAAATCTTGTGATCTATGCACAAAAGCCATTATTTTCCCCAGCAAATCTACTAGTTACAATTCGATAGTTTGAACTAAGCAGGTAAAATGTTGTCAGGTCAAGTATTTAAAGGTTGCTATTGTATACTACTAGAACGCGCGGTAGACTGCCCTGAGTCCTGCAACATGGAATCCACGTTCAAGTTTGTTCTAACGTAACTCATCGACCTTGCGATCTTCCTTCTTCTGTAATTTTTCAGTCTCCCCAGTTAGTAGCTAGATTAATAAACTTGGTGTACGTGGCAATAATCAAATAATCTTGATACAATCATTGCTTTATCCCTCTGATTCAGATGACACTGTGATGCAAACATAAAATAATTTAACGTAAGCTATAGGTATGTTGTGGAATACTTAAAATGAGCCATGACAGTGAACTGTAGAAATTGAGATAGTCATTTGTATATAAAAACATAGAACATAGTTTAATATCTGTGCTTCCACAGACATCAGTTTATAGAGAGACACACAAGCGTCTGACCAGAAAGTGACCAAGAGCTCTGGTCAGAACGTACATTAATACATCATTGAAATGACGTACATTAGACACCAGATATGACAGAAAGGTAAACAAGAATTATGCCCCAGTTAGGGAGTCATAACAAAGATTAGCTATGGCCTTGTTATGTCTTAACTGGAGAGGGAAATAGCCTTGGACCTCTCCTATCTCCTCAAACCTTGGTTCGTTGTTAAAGAGACACACAGACTGTAGCCTAGTGTCTGGGCTGTAGTCAGACTAGTTGATCATATTAACGAGTCAAAAGTTGTACATAGATAACATTTCCATTACAGTAACATAAGCTATACTGTAGGCTAGATAAGCAGTGTCACGTAACATAGTAATGATACAGTACACTGGTTAATATTCAATGCTAAATTGGTAAATGGTGCATTTATATAGCAGAAATACAAGGAGTTTGACAAAGTGGTAGTTAATCTGTCTGAATCTGCTGCCTTGTGTCCGATCAGATTTGATAACCTAACTAGCACACAGAGCGTTATCACCTCGTATGTACAATTTGGTCACATGATACATTTTCAAATTGATAAGTGATGAGGGCTGACCGAATGCACCATTATCTTTGGTCTACCCATGGCTTGATGATGTAATTTCCTGTGTCTTTTCTGTAAAAAAAAGAAAAAGGGTTTTGGTAACAGGGTTGCGCACGTAGGACACAGCTTCAGTGCATAATTATTATTATTTAAAATATGTTGATGATTAAACAAATTGTTTTAACAATTAAAAGAGACATATCAACAAAATCACACCAAAAAAGTAAATTAAAAACATATTTAACTGAAGTTGGTCAAGACGGTGGGACAAGAGGCCTCAAGAGCTATTTGGTATTTAAAATAATATTTTGGAACCACTTTTTCTACAACTATATTTACAATTTGTCTCAGGACAAGTATAATTTGTTGTGGAAAATTATTTTACCAAGTCCAGTGAGTTTACAGAACTTGAGATTGAGTCAAGAGTAGACTATTCTTTTCCCAAGTCCAGTGAGTTTACAGAACTTGAGATTGAGTCAAAACTATTCTTTTACAAAGTCCAGTGAGTTTACAGAACTTGAGATTGAGTCAAGACTATTATTTTACCAAGTCCAGTGAGTTTACAGAACTTGAGATTGAGTCGAGGCTATTTCTGTTCTGTGATCACAGAAGTTCCTCAGTTCCAGGGGTGTAAAGTACTTGAGTAATTGTACTTCGTTACAATACTTAAATACTGTTTTTGGGGATTTGTACTTTACTCTAGTATTATTAGGTTTGTATACTTGTACTTTTACTCAATTACATTTCAGAGAAAAGTACAAATCTCGCAGGTCCAAACATTTTAATTTGTATATTTGTTTCTCTGGCCGAACTAACGTTAACGTTAACGTTATTAATCCTGCGGCTACACTTTATTTAAAAACAGCCAATCAAATCCCCATCAATGGAAAATTAACCCGCCCATACCCATGCTGATTGGTCCTTGTGCAAGACTAGAAAGCGGGGATATTTGATTAAACACCTGCTATCAGAAGAATAATTTCATATCAAATGAAAACTTGGCCCACGATGGAATGAGTTTGAGACCCCTGGTCCCTTGCAATAAAAAAGTTTTTACTTTGACTTTTTAGTACATTTAAAAGTAGAAACTTTTTTACTTTTACTGAAGTGTGTTTTTAGCCAGATAATAATAATCACAAGAAATGAAAACACACATTTAAGCTCCTTTTATTCACGTATTCCTTTCTGTTAATTAAAAAAAAGAAAAAAGGGACAGTTTAAGCATTCAAAATAATCTCGCTAACCACTCAACAATGTGTGTAATAAAACAATGGCCAGTAACAGCTACGGATTAAAGGGAAGGCTGGAGATTTTAGCAGTCTATATTGATAATTAACCAAAAATCCTCTCAACATCAAACATTGTTTTTGGAAAAATGGACAACAAGCCTAATTTTAGCATCTGCTAACAATGTCAATGGGGATTGACACCATTCTGCCAAAATCACACTGAGGGTTGCTGGCATTTCATTTACTTCCATAAACACCAGTAATAGTAAGAACACATGTACGTTCTAGTACGAATAAGAAACATCATGGGATTTTGAGAGGAATTGTTTCAAAGGCCCATTGATTTGCATTAGTGTACTAGCCAATTGCTATTGACAAGCACCTTATTTGCACCAAATACTCGTCTTTTGAGGGTATTTCTGCTTAGGACAGTTATTACAATGTGTTCAATGTTTCAATCTCATTACACTCCATTATTGATTTCACTACCATTTATTTCTTTGCAAAAATAAAAAGAGCACAGAGACTTTGTAGAGGGGACTTGGTTAGTGATCAATAGGATAGGATAAAAAATAAAAATAAAAATGAAACTTTCCTTTTAACACCTAGAGACAGACGAAGGCTGAAGATTTCCCTTAAGTAAAACACAGAAAAGAGAGCAAGCATGTACTTAGGTACAACAAATAATATCTAAAAAGTAAAATGTTTCCAGTGTACACAAATCACGGTCAATAATTTAACCCATAAAACTAGAACATCTAAAAGCAGGGCATTATATCCCAACCAACAATTGTGGAGGTTTCCATGATAACTACCAAACAGTGGCTGAACAGAGAAGCGTCTCCGGTTGTGTCACCTCGCCTTACGTGTAGGAAAGGAACCTAAGGACTTCTGGTCTCTAGGTTAGTGTCTGCTATTGGACTGCAGTCTAGGAACCTAAAGGACTTCTGGTCTCTAGGTTAGCATCTGCTATTCAACTGCAGTCTAGGAACCTAAAGGACTTCTGGTCTCTAGGTTAGCATCTGCTATTTAACTGCAGTCTAGGAGCGGAACCTAAAGGACTTCTGGTCTCTAGGTTAGCATCTGCTATTCAACTACAGTCTCCAAGCCTCTTCTGTTACACCCCACTTAAAAGCCTGCAAGTGCAGAAAATTACACGCTAGCTCAGATGGACGAAATACTAGCTTATGGGGCAAGTGGGATGGTTGAGTTACCCTCCTTCCTCAAATTACATTCTACGAGTCAGACAGGCATGTGCTAGTAGGGGAGAGGGCGTTTCAGGAGAGGGGCTTTCAAAGCTACATCAGAGATGTCAGTAATCAGTATAGAGGGCTTTCAAGGAATGTTTGCGTAGTTCTCAGTCCTTCTTGTAACCATTGGTAACCACAAGAAAACGCCTCATTTTTGTGTAGTGGAAGAGTTGGTAAAACACTGGAAAAGCATAAGATTACTGTTCCACTGCAACTTGTTTACAAGATCCAGTAATAAAACACCAACTTGTAACATTCGTGATGATATATTTCTTCACATCAACACATAGCAACTGTTTCTTCCAACATGAGGACAAATGGGCATTCTAAATGTTCCATGAAAGGCCTCAGGTCTTCACCGTTACATTGAATCTGCTATTAAAGAGTCGATGCTACTCTTTTTAAACTCTGCGTCAGCACTCGTTTTACTGTAAGGTTCACAAGTTCCTAATGTCGTTACCTTCCCCATCTTTAAAAACAGACCCTGTCCCACCTGCGGTGAGAACACCTCAATCTGAACGTGACAAACAGGTCACACAACGTCGCCGAATGAGGCCTTCTACAAGCTGTGGTCGGTTATCCAAAAAGCCAGTTGGAATTAATGTCTGTACATTCCAGAGTGATTTACAGACCAGATTCGGAGTGAGAGTACTGTACCTTGGAGGTAAAACGCATTATATACGTATTATATTACGGAGTGTAAGAAACTGAAGAAGGCAAGACATGATTCCATGTTGTAAGACATCACTGCAAAACATTTTCCTTTTCTTCTTCTAGCTCTACAATACGACATTCTCAGTGGTTGTGCCTATTCTACATGTTCCACTTCTGTGGCTCCAGTTCCATTTCCCGTGGGATGTTTAAAAGTTTGAGAAGAAGGCCTGCATTTTAAAACATACTTTTCACATTGTAGATTCTCAGTCCGGTGCTTAGCAATGGGCCCACCTTCACGCTGCACCCGTCAATGTCTGGAATTCAGAGGCCTTGCATGGTATGTTTGTGTAGTTATCATTCTTCTTTGTGTAGATGGCTGCCTGTAACCATTAGTAACCACTTTGAGAAGAAAATGCCTAATTTCTGTAGTGGTAGAGTAGGTAAACACTTGAAAAGCACAATTTTACTGTTTCACTGTGACTTGTTTACAAGATCCAGTAATAAAACACCAAATTATTGTGTTTTTATGTTGATATATTTCTCATATATCAACCGGTAACAACTGTTGTTCATTGTGCAATCAATGGTTGCTATATTACAGGCAGAAGACAGAACTACACAAACATTCCGTGCAAGGCCTCTTATTGTCAACCCTGAAAATCAGCCGGACATATCAGACCCATGAATAGGCTATGCTGCTACACCTCCCAGTGGATCTGAAACTGCACCTCCCAGTGGATCTGAAGCTACACCTCCCAGTGGATCTGAAGCTACACCTCCCAGTGGATCTGAAGCTACACCTCCCAGTGGATCTGAAGCTACACCTCCCAGTGGATCTGAAGCTGCACCTCCCAGTGGATCTGAAGCTGCACCTCCCAGTGGATCTGAAGCTACACCTCCCAGTGGATCTGAAGCTACACCTCCCAGTGGATCTGAAGCTGCACCTCCCAGTGGATCTGAAGTCGGCTTGTTGGCTAATAAGTTAATAGTGTACCAGCGCAAGTGGTAGTTTAGGAAGTCACTTTGACTCAGCATGGTGGTGGTTTAGGAAGTCACTTTGACTCAGCATGGTGGTTTAGGAAGTCACTTTGACTCAGCATGGTGGTTTAGGAAGTCACTTTGACTCAGCATGGTGGTTTAGGAAGTCACTTTGACTCAGCATGGTGGTGGTTTAGGAAGTCACTTTGACTCAGCATGGTGGTGGTTTAGGAAGTCACTTTGACTCAGCATGGTGGTTTAGGAAGTCACTTTGACTCAACATGGTGGTGGTTTAGGAAGTCACTTTGACTCAGCATGGTGGTTTAGGAAGTCACTTTGACTCACCATGGAGGTGGTTTAACCTCTTAAGCATCAGGCAAAAATGGGGCTAGTTTCTTTTCTTGTTTTTGACAATTGCATACCCAAAGTAATTTGTGATCCGTTATACTTTATACACTCCCACGGAAAATAAATGTTTTAAAGGTTTTTGTAATGTGTGTACCAGTAAAGATTCGGCATGATTATCCAAAATGGCCGTCCGCTGCCATTCATTTCGATGCTCTAGTCAAAACAATGGACTTCGTCTTCTTGTGTCACCTTCCCCCCACTCTCTGTGCCCATCTGGGATCGCTTTCGGAGCAGACGCTCCTTGGCTACAACGGTGGTCAATCATTTTTGCCATCAACGGTGACGGGTCAGTTCAGGGACCGTTAACAACTGGACATGGTCACTTGTCTGAACGGCTTGTCAAATGACGCTCGCCGGATGTTCCGTCTTGTAACTCGAGAATGGAATCACGCAATAGGTTGAGTGAGGTGACGATCGAAAGGCGGAAAATGTAACTTTCCAACAATGTATTGGTTGATCGGCGAAAACACAGCCCGGAGCCAACAGACAAAACAAGGTAAATGTCAGGTAACCTCACTCACTACCTATAAGACACTTTTTAACCTGTGTTACCAAGGCAACGCACATGGTAAATCAAAGTGACTTTATAGACAACAGTTCTCTTTGTTACTACAGTAGTCAACGGGCCGCTTTCAGGCCCAATGGGTCTGACATATCAGGCTACCCTGCAAAGTAACTTGAGAGCAGAGCCTGGGCTTAACTCAGGATTCTTTAACATGTACCATCAGAGCCTGGCTTAACTCAGGGTCACCTACTTTAACATGTACCATCAGAGCCTGGGCTTAACTCAGGCTTCTTTAACATGTACCATCAGAGCCTGGGCTTAACTCAGGCTTCTTTAACATGTACCATCAGAGCCTGGGCTTAACTCAGGCTTCTTTATACCATCAGAGCCTGGCTTAACTCAGGGTCACCTTCTTTAACATGTACCATCAGAGCCTGGGCTTAACTCAGGCTTCTTTAACATGTACCATCAGAGCCTGGCTTAACTCAGGGTCACCTTCTTTAACATGTACCATCAGAGCCTGGGCTTAACTCAGGCTTCTTTAACATGTACCATCAGAGCCTGGGCTTAACTCAGGCTTCTTTAACATGTACCATCAGAGCCTGGGCTTAACTCAGGCTTCTTTAACATGTACCATCAGAGCCTGGGCTTAACTCAGGGTTCTTTAACATGTACCATCAGAGCCTGGGCTTAACTCAGGGTTCTTTAACAAATTGTCATTAAATAACTAAGGTTTCACACTGGTACATTAAGAGCCCAGTCAGCCAAGGGTTAAAAGAGGCTCCAAATACAGTGTGAAAAGCGCTCGTCACGGTGAGTCCTAACTCTCCATAGGGTCCAGGAACTCTTCCTGTGTGATGTCGCGGTGAGTCCTAACTCTCCACAGGGTCCAGGAACTCTTCCTGTGTGATGTGCTCCAGCCTCCGGAGCACGGCGGTGCTGGCGGCGGGGTAGTCTGCTACAGGCAGGTGGGCTGCAGGGTGGCTGGGGGAGGGGACAGGAGGCCCCTGGAAGGAGCAGCAGAGGGTGTGAAGGAAGGGGACCAGCTGGGTGATGGAGGACAGGGAGCGCTGCTGCATGAGGAGGGGGAACTCCAGCCGCTCTGAAGACGACTCCTCGCTCAGCCCGTTCACTGCCTGGGAAACAACAACACGTGATGTCATCAGAACGAGCCACACATCAAATCACATGATGAATGTTAGAACAACCAGTGTTGCTGTATGCGAGTGTGTGCCTACATAGTATTATTATATTTGTGAGGACCAGTTTGAGGAAATCTTGGCCGCAGTTTGAAAAGATTTTAAGTTTAGGGTTACAGTTATGATTAGGTTAAGGAAAAGGGTAAGGTTAAGAGGTTAGGGGATGAGTACAGCCATTGTAACTCTGCAGATATGAACTAGAACCAAGAGGAGAACATTAGTCCAGTGTTAGCTACTCTGCAGCTAGGCTATTAACTAGAACCAAGATGAGAACATTAGTCCAGTGTTAGCTACTCTGCAGCTAGGCTATTAACTAGAACCAAGAAGAGAGATCACATCAGTCCAGTGTTAGCTACTCTGCAGCTAGACTATTAACTAGAACCACGAGGAGAAACCACATCAGTCCAGTGTTAGCTACTCTGCAGCTAGACTATTAACTAGAACCAAGAGGAGAAACCACATCAGTCCAGTGTTAGCTACTCTGCAGCTAGACTATTAACTAGAACCAAGAGGAGAGACCACATCAGTCCAGTGTTAGCTACTCTGCAGCTAGACTATTAACTAGAACCAAGAGGAGAAACCACATCAGTCCAGTGTTAGCTACTCTGCAGCTAAACTATTAACTAGAAACAAGAGGAGAAACCACATCAGTCCAGTGTTAGCTACTCTGCAGCTAGACTATTAACTAGAACCAAGAGGAGAGACCACATCAGTCCAGTGTTAGCTACTCTGCAGCTAGACTATTAACTAGAACCAAGAAGAGAGATCACACCAGTCCAGTGTTAGCTACTCTGCAGCTAGACGATTGTCAGGATTGTAAACTTGGAAACCTCGATCGGTAATACGATTTTAAAAATAAGTAAAGAATTAAACACTTAAAAAAAAAAGACCTGACCTGTAGGCGTCGCTGTCTACAACGCCAGATTCCCACCGGCCAGCTTTCCCACCCCCTAATACTGCCAATTGTATTAGTATGAACGGCCAGCCAAGCTGGTAAGAATTAAACACTTTTGAGGTAGTTTATTATAAAAAGTGAATGAACAAGGTACTAGTTCTGGAACACAGAGTTTGTTTGACCTGCCGGTCAAGTCGTCAAAAAAAAAGTGAGGAGATCCGCCTTCTGTCTTCTTCTCCCCTCGTGTCATGCCCTTTTATGGCATATGGTCACTTGGTGTGTGTATGTGTGCGATGGAGAGAGAGAAAGAGAGAGGGAGAGAGAAAGAGAGAGCAAGGGGGTGCTGGAATGTGAATCAATGTGTGTGTGTGAGCGCGTTGCCAGTGGCTGTGTATCTGGACACCCCTATGTCAGCCGTGCATGAGTGTGTGTGTGTCTTATCATTAACGATCTGTGATCGTTGTGGTGAGGTACTTAACCTGTATCTGGCCTTGCTCTGTGGGCAGTTCTGCTTCTTAGATAAGACTAATGGCTAGCTGTTTAAATGTGTAATGGGGAGGGGCTATGTGTGTGTGTGTGTTTTTGTGGAGTGAGGGATGTTCAAGTTCAAGTTTCCTTTATTGCCACGCAACCAGGTTGGTGGTATTATTGTTCGGTACAGGCCAGGGTGGATACAGTACAACATGACACAATAAATACATAAATACAGCACAGCACAACATAGCACAACATAAACACACAGAAGAATCTAGTCCATCGGTCAGGAGCTTGGTTAGTGTGGGGGGGGGAGAGGGGGGCCAAGGGAGTTCAGGGTCCGAATAGCGGTGGGGAAGAAGCTGTCTTTGAAGCGGGTGGTTTTGGAAAGGATGGACTTAAAGCGCCTACCTGAGGGCAGGGGCTGAAACAGGGGGTGTGCTGGGTGTGAGGGGTCCTTAGCTATTTTTCTGGCGCGGGTGGTTGTGCGGGAGGTGAAGATGGAGTCCAAGGAGGGAAGGTCACATCCTGTGATTTTGGAGGCCTTGTTTATGATGCGCTGAAGTTTTTATATGGATAGTTTTTGTGCGGAACCGTACCAGACTGTTATTGAAGAGGTGAGTATGCTTTGTATGATGGCGGTGTAGAATTGGACCAGCAGGTGGCGTTTGACCCTGTACTTCCTCAGTTGCCTGAGGAAGTACAGGCGCTGCTGGGCCTTTTTTGTAATGTAGGTGATGTTGGTGTCCCATTTTAGGTTATTGTTGATGTGGGTGCCTAGGAATTTGAGTGAGTCCGTCAGAGTTATGGATTGGTCAGTGATTGATAGTGGGAGTTTGTGTGTTTTGTTGGCAGATCTGAAGTCGATGGCTATTTCTGTAGTTTTGGAGGTGTTGAGCAGGAGGTTGTTGATGGAGCACCATCTCGCTGCTCTGTCCACCTCTCGCCGGTAGGAGGTCTTGTCGTTATTTGTGATCAGGCCGAGGATGGTGGTGTCGTCTGCATATTTAAAGATTTTTTACTGAGCTATCCAGGGAGATGAGTTGGTTGGTGTAGATGGAGAAGAGCCAGGGGGAAAGGACGCAGCCCTGTGGGGCACCAGTGCTGAGTGTCAGGGAGTGGGATGTGAGGTTGTTCACCTTGACTTTTTGGGTTCTCTTGTTGAGGAAGTCAAGGATCCAGTAGTTCATGGCCGGGTTGATGTTCATGTCCTGAAGTTTGGAAAATAGTTTGTTGGGGGAGATGGTGTTGAAGGCTGAACTAAAATCGATAAACAGGATGCGTGCGTATGTGTTGGGGGTTTCTAGGTGTAGGAGTGTGTGGTGGAGTACTAGACTAATGGCATCCTCTACTGACCTGTTGGCACGGTAGGCGAATTGGTATGGATCTAGTAGGGATGCACAGAAATTTCAGAAAAATGGCCTTTCGGCTTCTGGCCGAAAGAGTTCTTTCACCGAAAATATATCACCGAAACAGGAACAACCTGTAACCTAACGCGCGTTGTTGTGATGATGTCATCAAAACGCGGCTTCAGTCATTACATGCGCAACGTGAGCTCTTCAGTCCTGCGTTCTGCAGCCTGTGATAACTCCTCTTGGGTCACGCTGTTTCTATGTAAACTCTGCGCGCAACGCGTCCAATAAATGAGTCTTTAACATGCTTTATATCCTCGCCATTACTATATGCCCGTCGCGGTTAAAAACCTTAACTAACGTTAGCGTTAAGCTAGCTAACAACGCTTCAGTTCCTCTTTCAAGTTCAAGTTTCAAGTTTCAAGTTTCTTTAATAGTTGTCATACAGAAGTACAGAATACTTTTATACAAAATGCTTCTTACTGTTACGCTCCAGAGACTGTGCAAGACAAGATAAGTATGAAACAAAATAACACAGTATAGCATGTAAATTAGAAGTAAAAAAAAAAAAAAATGAGGTCACAGTGTTCAGCATAGACACATGTACAATGTTCGATGCAGAATAGACGTAACTGAGCCACCACACAATACACAATACTGTGCAGTGTACCAATACAATACTATATAGTGCAAGGCAGAAATGGGATGAGGTGCAACCTAGGCACAATCCACAGTGGGTGCACGAGTTGCAGTGCAAATCCTCCATCAACAAATACAAAGTGTGTTTGTGTGGTTTAAGTGAGTGTGTGCTGTGTGCATTTGATGGTTGTTGCATAGTGTTTATTGTTCGTTTAGCAGCCTGATGGCCTGGGGATAGAAGCTTCTTCTGAGTCTTTCTGTGCTCGCCTTAAGACTCCGGTATCGCTTGCCTGACCGCAGCAGTTCAAAGAGGCAGTTGTTCGGGTGGCTCGAGTCCTTAATAATTCTCTTAGCCTTCCCCCTGCACCGCTTGTTGTAAATGTTCTGGAGGGTGGGAAGCCCCCCTCCAATTGTGCGTTCGGCTGAACGTGTCACTCTTTGTAGTCTGCTACGGTCTTGTGCAGTGCTATTCACTCGTCTTTCTTAACACTTTGTATGCCACGCCCGAGATATCTCGGGTTTACGCCCCGACCGTTGAATGCCACGTCACAAGTATTCTCGTTTCATCACGCGAGCCTACCGTTGGAGATCCAGGGACCGCCGGCGCTCAGATGTGAAATAAGCGCCCCCTATCGTCTCCCAGATGTTAAATCACCCTTTTGGAATGGACTCAATGAAAGTGAATGGGAGAACGGATTTCTGACTCCACATTTTACTTCTCACTGATGCAGCCGGGGTCTACCAGAGTTCATTCTGGAGCCTCTGAGCCACGGCGAATATGGGTTATACTGTATACACGATGGATCAATACAATTATCGATTTTTTCGAATGGCGATCGGAAATTGGAATAAACCATTTGGATACCATCTGACCTCAGGTAAGGAATCTATGTTATCAGTGTTAGGATAATCAGACTCGTTTTCACGGATATATAAGCGTTTATGTGATATGTGATATGGCTGTTTTGACTGTAAAAGCCATGAGGAAATAAGAGCAGCGATTATCAGCGCGCGGCACGAGCGTGCGTGCGCACACATATACTATCGATCATCTAGCGTTTATTTGAAAACGATTCATAAATAGGCAGACAAATGACAACGTTCTGGAATATTCCAGTAAAAGGCGATTATCATAGGCATGGGTTGTTTTTTCCGCGAAAACGGGTGATTTTCAAAATGCTATCAAACGGAAATGAAGCGATAAAAAAACAATCTGCCTTGACAATGTTGACTGGAAAATGATTCTTTGATAAGAGACGGGCAGATTAGACACATAGCCATAATTTAAAACATAGATTAGGCGATATTAACGTTAACATTGGAGTGGATGGTGGCATCAAGGGGGTAAAAAGGAAAACACGGCGTGGCAGTGAAAGTGTTAAGCTACGTCATCCCCCGCTAAGAGTCACGGGAGATGTAGTAAATACAAGTCCTTCCATGTAGGCTAGAACGCAGTGAAGTAGTTCAAGTTTCTTTATTAGTTGTCATACAAAAATACAGAGTACTTTTATATAAAATGCTTACTGTAGCCACTACAGTAACATCATTAAGTCTGCTATAAGCTATTCTCCCTCTTGTGTGTGCAGATCTTTATGCAGTTTTAAAGCACCTTGGCTTTGTTCTGAATGCACTTGGTTGTAGTTATCCTACAGAGAAAAGAAAATGCACTTGACTTTTATTAATATTATTTAAGTTAAGTTTTGCCATAATCATGTCTTTTGTCATAATCAGGTAGCTGAAAAAAAAAATTATATATATATATTTCTATTAATCATTTTCGGCCTTTCGGCATTCGGTTTTCGGCCAACTGTTTCCTATTTTCGGTATCGGTTTCGGCCAAGAATTTCCCATTCGGTGCATCCCTAGGATCTAGTTGAGGTGATGACGGTTTTTAGGTAGTCTAGGACCAGGTGCTCAAATGATTTCATTGCTGTAGATGTGAGTGCTATGGGTCTGTAGTCGTTGAGGCAGGTTATTTTGGAGGATTTTGGGACTGGGATGATGGTTGACTGTTTAAAACACTGGGGCCATTTGATAACGATCTGTGGTGTAGCCATCTGGCGAGCTTGTTATGACGTTTTTGGGTGTAATTTATTTGCCTCACCCGAAGGTTAAGTGGCACTAGAATGTCCGAGAGAGTGAGAGACAAGGGAGCGGGGGAGGGAGAGGGATTTGGGAAAGGGATTTGGGGCCTTGTGTGACAGGGAGTGAGAGAAGAATGTCTGCTATTATTTATGTGTCATATTTCATCACTATTAACTAGAACCAAGAGGAGAGACCACATCAGTCCAGTGTTAGCTACTCTGCAGCTAGGCTATTAACTAGAACCAAGAGGAGAGAGAACATCAGTCCAATGTTAGCTACTCTGCACTGGCTTACGGTAACATTTAGAATTGATTTTATGGTCTTCCTCGTTATACAAAGCCCTAAATGGAACAGGATCAAGCTACATTGCCAATTCTCTTGTCAACTATTTCCCCCCAAGAACCCTACGATCATCTACTAAGGTTCCCAGAAACAGGCCTATAGAAAAGTCGGCCTTTGCTAACGACGCACCAAAGCTATGGAACACTTTACCGTGTTGGAGGCTAGATCACAAAATATTTTCAAAAGTAAGCTAAAAACATCTCTCTTTACCTTAGCATTCTAATGCCATTCCTCAAGTCTTGAGACATTTCCCCACTTCTTGATACAATCTCTCTGCAGTACACATGCTGTCATGGTTATATTTGTCTGAACTTAATTGTCGGCTTGGTTCTCATTAATCAATATTTGTAATCAATATTGTTATCGTCTATCGTCTTTTTCTTATTCTCGACTTTGCTTTTATTCTGTTTATTTTATGTTAATCTTATGTCTATTTCACTGCTGTGAAGCACTTTGGGCTACAATTCTTGTATGAAAGGTGCTATACAAATAACGTTTATTATATTATTATTATTATTATTATTATTATTGGAAGGTGTATGTGTTAGGGCTGTCACTTTAACCCTTTAATCGCCAAGGACGACTTTAGACGTCATTGCTCGCCATGCTTAATCTGCCAATGACGTCGTACAGCGTCTTTGAGATCAATATTTCAAAAATCTGTCATGGCAATCATATTTCACCCACGGAGACTTGAGACTTGCTGTTGATCTCCTCTCAACTCTCCAACTGTTCAAGACCGCCATCTGGTGGCCGATCGGCGAATCGCCAAAACCGGAAGTGAGCGGCCGGAAGTGGTGCACAAGCGATACACTGGATAGCGATCCGTTGCCAATAACTCGATAAACAACATGATTTGGACGTATATAGTATTATACAACCTGGAAATTGATCGCATATAACAACATCCCATAATAGCGATCTTTCTGCTCCACGCTGATCACCCAACGGTCAGAGGAAGCTGCGGTGAGTTTCAGCATGTTTGATTATTATTTTCGATACAAACTGCTCTGATCAATATATGACCCATACTGCATAGATGATTTAACGTGGGCCACGGACTTATAAACCCCCCCCCCCCTCCGGTCACCAGCAGATGATGAGGCATGGCGTTTAGGACCTTGTACAATTGACATTTTTAATCTGACGTCAATCGGTATCAAACTACATTTGATGATCTAATATATGTATTTATGGCTATAACTCACGTTCTGCAGAATGCTGCAGAAAATGATAAAAACATATTTATACTTTAGACCGTATTTTAGTATGAATATGTGAATGAAAAAGTAGAACGTTGCTACATCCTAAACGATAGATACTTGACGTTGAATGGGCCATAGTAATGTCAATTTAGCAATACAATTTAAAAAGTTATAGCCCTGCAAAGAAGGGGAACATCTCCATAGACAAATAGAGCTGGCAGAGGATGGTATAAGGATGGATATAAGCGTGGCAGAGAAAGGGTTAACAAAAAATCTAATTCGATATTCGTTGCAGAATTGTAGACCAGTTCGAATTTGAATTTCAGTGTAAAAAAAAACCCTCTCGAGTTTAAGCTATTTTCAAAGTTTTGGCTACCTTTTTTTACCATGGTATGTTTGGTATCATTCTTTTCAGTACAGTCTCACCTATATGACCTGACCGTTTGTTTTCATACTGTACATACTGTATACTGTACACAAAAACGATTTTAGAAGATGTGTTTTTCTACTATGATGCTGAGCAAATGTAAACATGCTCCATGAAGCATTAGAAACAATGAAAATGCGCCCTCGGGTTGCCTATGTACAAAGAATTATATGAATAAACAATTATTTTCTTACCTCGCCTCATAATCCTCCTCTGAAACGGCACAAAACAACTCCAAGTGCACTCCAAAAGACCGACAAATAGCGTGATCACTAGTGTGATAAAAAACGACGAAGATAATAATACAAATAGAGTACAATTTACGCATGTGTAAAACCTTATTTAGCATCGAATTGAAATGATCCCGTTTCAATTATTTATTGGGCTATCAACATCAAATCAAAACTAGCTACTATGTAGTTTCAGGCTTGCTCTTTCTACAGTATGAGCGTTCAGGAAATTCTCCACCAGACCTCGTCAAACAAATGACGTCACTTGGTCACGCCGGTGTGCTGGTCGACTCCTGAGAGATGCAAGACAAAAAATAACCATGACCAGTATTTATTTGGAATACGTGTTTTACCGTTTTTACCGGTATCCTTATTTTTAAGTTATTATTATTATTATTATTATTATTATTATTATTATTATTATTATTATTATTATTATTATTATTATTATTATTATTATTATTATTATTATTAGAATCATACATTTTTTTATTTTAACACATTGACTGCCGTTCACGTAGATCTACGTTTCTGTGGCCGACCGTTGAGTGCCGGAAACGTAGATCTACGTTTCTGTCATGGTATTTCTTTTATTATCTATTGCCATTCATAATTCAGTGGGGCACCTTGTGCATACTGTTCTGAGTGTGTCTGAGCTGGCAGACGGTATTATACCGCCCTCTAATGCCTTCGGCCAGTAATGCACCCAGTTAGAAACGGGTTGGTTTCTTTTCTCTACCGAGCTGCGGCATGGGTGCGGGTCCTAAACACTCCGGCAAAACACACGCTTCTAGGGATGGTTTGGACTACTGACCCCGCCCGCCCGTTGAAGTGCAATGTACAACAACATCGGAGGCACAATCGCTGTGGATAACTGGAATGGCCATGAGATTATTGGATTATTTTTTTTGCATTACTTCAGAGACCAGGTATCTATCTATCTGTGTTTTTTTTTAATCTACTTTTTCTCCCGTCCCCAATTTCGTATTGTCCAATTCTACCCTCCCCTGTCTCGAACATTGTTAGGCCATGCCTCCCACAAGCCGGCTGCA
Source organism: Notolepis coatsorum (assembly GCF_963971535.1). Taxonomy (NCBI): domain Eukaryota; kingdom Metazoa; phylum Chordata; class Actinopteri; order Aulopiformes; family Paralepididae; genus Notolepis; species Notolepis coatsorum. The sequence goes on along the minus strand of NC_140172.1, from coordinate 72,465,492 downwards.
ATGTGGACGAAGCCTTGCATCACGTGTCCCCTCCGGTACTCGAGGAGGCAGCCGTCGCATCTTTTCACCTGCACAGCGCAATCTCTCAGCGGCGAGGGTCTGCGTGGGAGGGACACGCCGCCCCCGTCGCTTCCTGATTCTACTGCGCAGTTGCACCAACCGACCTGTAGGAGTCGCTGTCCACAACGTCTGATCCCCACCCACCAGCTTCCCACCCCCTAATACTGCCAATTGTATTAGTATGAACAACCAGGTAGCAACGCCGAGAGCTGGGCTCGAACCCAGCATCTCCTGCATTGGTGGCGAGCGCCTTGCCCACTGCGCCACCCTTGAAGCTATCTGAGTTATAGCTGTTTGGCTGTATGCCGTTAGGTTGCAGGATGGGGGGGGGGGGGGGCGCGCTGGTCTAAATCACATTGCATGCGTGCACGACAAAGGATAATAGTGATGATCTAGCGTTGATTTCAGGAAGATCCGATAATCAGGCGAAAAATTACAATGTGTTTATTGAATTACACAAAAACGCTGTTTTCGTGTCTTTTCCCTGGAATTGCTCAGAAGCGGCCGGACTATGTTCATATTCAAAATGTTATAAAACGGAAATGTACGAATGAAAAAATAATCTGTTTTTTTGCACGTTGACCAGCAGCAGCTCAATGAGACTCGACGGCATTATTAGACCCATAGCTATACTATAAAATATAGGTTTAGGTCTACAAAGTACAACTACGTTTACATGGGGTTAATGGACGGCAAGGATGGGGTCACTTCCCGGAAGGGGCGTGGCACTCAATGGGTACAAAAGAAATTCGAATTCTAATTTCTCAGTTCACGTTCGAATCTTGTTTTTATGTAAATTCTAAATGTAATTTACATTTACAACAAGCGGTGCATGGGTAAGGCTAAGAGAATTATCAAAGACTCCAGCCACCCAAACAACTGCCTCTTTGAACTGCTGCGGTCAGGCAAGCGATACCGGAGTCTCATGGCAAGCACAGAAAGACTCAGAAGAAGCTTCTATCCCCAGGCCATCAGGATGCTCAACGAACAATAACACTATGTAACAACCATCAAATGCACTCACAGCACACACACACACACTCACTTTAAACAAACAACTCACTGCAGCACCCACTTTACACACTTTAGAACACCTAAACACACTTTATATTAATTGGTAAAGAATTTGCACTACAACCCATACCTCATTACACCTTACTGTAAATTGTACCTAAATTGTACCTCATCCCATTTCTGCTTTATATTTCTGCACTATATTTTTTCATTTCATTTCAACCTTTATTTAAAATCGTAAGCATCTGAGGTTTCCCTCATTTACAGAAACGACGATTGTACAGTACATAATAAAAACAATATTCACAGAAATTTAAACACCAGAGTAAAAAAATTAAAAACGTTTAAAAATAATTTTAAAATATCAACTAAAACAGTTACAGGTAGTCACACAATGGTCTGAAATCATACATTTAAACATTCCAAGGGAAGGGAGAACCTCCAATTTTAGCGTGAGTTGAAGGACATTCCATGAGTTAGAGGCATCAAAGGAAAAGGCTGACTTCCCTAGCTCAGAACAAATCTGAGGAACCCTAAGAACCATCCAGTCATTCGATCGAGTTGAATAGGTTCCAATATTCCAATCTAACATTGTATATTAGTATATTGTATAGTATATTGTATGGTAACTCAGTTACTTCTACTCTGCATTGAACATTGTACATATGTACATACTGAACACTTGTGTCTACGTACGTGACTTCTATTTTTTACTTGCTATACTTATTTTATTTTATACTTATCTATTTTTGTCTAGCACAGTCTCTGGAGCGTAACAGAAAGAAGCATTTTGTATAAAAGTATTCTGTACTTCTGTATGACAACTAATAAAGAAACTTGAAACTTAATTAGAAAATCGAAAATAATGTGACAGTGTGTGTGGTCTTACTCCATATCGCTGCTGTATTCCTTCCAGTATTCTGACAACGTGGGGTTTGCTCTCCTGCTCTCCCTCCAGGAGGCCGTTCTCTGGGCCGCCGTATCGCTGCACGTCCACCTCCGGGACGAACGCCCAGCGGTACCTGAGAGACACATTTATATAACAGCTTTTATCCAAAGCACTTCTCAGTTTGTTCCTCACATTCACCCATTCACTCACTCACACATTCTCTCACATAAATTACACACAGACAGCAGAGGCAACCATGCAAGGTGCCAACCTGCTCATCGGGAGCAATTAGGGGTTAAGTGTCTTGCTCAAGGACACTTCCGACACGCTGCCCAGGAGGAATCAAACCGGGAACCTTCCAACTACCAGACGACCGCTCTACCTCCTGATCTGTCCTGTCAGTCTACAGCTGAACACTCATGCAGTGGTGCCATACGAGGTGGGTAATCTGTATCATTCTATGTTTTATAATTTTTTATTATTTATTTTTAAAGTGGGTAATATCAACATCAAAGACGGGTGAACTACTGTATGACCTGCAGTAACGGATCACAAAATAGCCACCAATAATAACAACAACAATAAAAGTATTAGAAACATATTTAAATGACCATTATTAAATTAAATTATTTAAAAGGAACATGCCAACGTTATGCCACACAGACAACATCTCCAGAATCAGAAGACGGTAAAGCACATTTCCCATAATGTTGGTGCCTTCCTTTAAATGGTGCATTTATATAGTGCTTTTATCCAAAGCACTTTACAATTTGTTCCTCACATTTTACACATTCACACACACGGCAGAGGCGACCATGCAAGGTATCAACCTGCTCATCGGTAGCAATTAGGGGTTAAGTGACTTGCTCAAGGACACTTCAATACGCTCCCTGGGAGGAGTGGGAATCGAACCGGGAACCTTCTGACTACCAGACGACTGCTCTACCTCCTGAGCCACTGTCGCCCCCTTACACCCGATCGGCCCGGTACAAGATTTATGTAACGTCATAAATAGATCAATACAGTCCGTATTAAGTAATGTTACGTTTCTTTTTCAAATGTAGCCAAGAGTAAAGACCCTAACCCTATCAAAACATCCGTCAAAGTGTATATTTTCAGCACTACGTTTGTTTACCAATGATTTTAAGTGTTATTAGTGAAATATGAACTTAAAAAAATCTCTGCGCATATGCACCGGAAAACGGACAATTTAGACACGAGAAGAAAAAGCACTCATGAAATAGTAGTAGTCCTAAGAAAGAGGAGACCCAGGGCTTTCGATGGATGTCAAAATTCATAAAACTACACTACCCAGCTCACACCAGCCGCCGGCAAAGGAAGTCCGACCATTTTCACGTAATATTTCTGATGTGATTTTCATTTTGTTACGGGTCAGTAGGGCTGCACGATTTTGGGAAATAATCTAATTGCGATTGCGATTGCGATAAAATTTGCGATTATAATATATATTTTTTTAAAGCAGCCCCACAGAGGTTTATTGTAAAATGCGGCTTGGATCTGGCCTATGCGGTGGGTCTTCTCAGGACACCGAGCCTGAAAATGTTTCTTTTGACCTGGGAATCGATACCGGTACCCAACGGTACGTTTTTTTCTGTACTTTACTCTCCCTCTCTGAAGTCTAAACTTCACAACACACAATCTAAAACCCCTTACCTCCCTCTCCCAAACCGATCTTGTATCTCAATGGGACTTTCTGGTTAAATAAATGTAAAAAAAATAAAATAAAAAAAGTGCGTTTCTTTTTTTTGGCAATTTGCTAATTGCATCATTCCAAATCGCGATTTCGATTTAAAATCGATTAATTGTGCAGCCCTACGGAACAAACCTCAACGTTATTGCCATAAAATACAACGTATATTGTTTCTTTACCCTTCTGTGAACGTCTAAAAAAAATCTGCATTGCAATCCGGTGAAAAATGGTGGAGCTATGGACATTATACAAAAGTAACTGTACTTACAGTAGATTTCATTCATGGTCTTTGCTGCCCTGTAATGGGCGCTTGGTGGTACTAAATCCAGATTTAACTCTGCCATTGGAAATATTTGGCCCGATCCATAGATGTATGACTTGGCCATAATAAGGTAATTTATAGGCCTGATATTCTATATTAATATTTCAAATTGCATGTGTTCGGATGGCCAAATTCAGTACTGTATCAACAAAACCCCCTGTAAGTAATCTGCCCTTTATTAATTTGCTTAGATTTTTAGTACACTGGATCTCAAGAAGGTGCTGAATGAGCTTTTCCACGTTTTTCACGTCAGGTCAATGTTAGCATGGTGTTATTCACCACCAAAGATGGGAATTTGTTTTTATAATAATAATTAATATTCTCCTTTGGTTCATTACAATTTACTCAAGCCTAGTAACAAGACAAAATATGTCTGACACTGGGAATACATTCCCAGAGATCCATAGATGTCCCTAGATACCAAGAACATGCAAATGTTCCTTGTAGAAGTGGAGCAATCTCCCATTTACTTAGGTACCGGTATGTATTTTTAGGAGGATTTTCAGAAAATAGGGCTAGGGCTTAACAGGTTAAAAGTATGTGCTTATTTCATATATAAGTATACAAGTATATGCTTGTATGTGGTTGAGTCCACACATCCCTCACTCCCAAGTGACCAGAATTCTCAGAGTGCACCTTTCGATTCAGAACGTCAAGGTACAGTTTGCCTGAACAGCACCCAGGCTGAGCAGACAGGGACTCTTACATCTGGAAGAGGGGCATCCTAACCCTAACCCAGGCTGAGCAGACTCTTACATCTGGAAGAGGGGCATCCTAACCCTAACCCAGGCTGAGCAGACTCTTACATCTGGAAGAGGGGCATCCTAACCCTAACCCAGGCTGAGCAGACTCTTACATCTGGAAGAGGGGCATCCTCTCGGGTGGAAACGCCAGCGAAGTGTCCAGGAACCTGCAGGCCGACAGGTACATGTCCAGCTCCAGCTGAGTGAAATGCACCTGGCCGCTCCTCTCCAGGGCTCCACGCACCACCTTGGCCAGCCTGCATGGAAGACACAGCAAGAGACGAGAGACGTGCTTTAACTGCTGGAAAAAGATATTAAAAGATATGAGACACATGCTTTAACAGCTGGAAAGATTGATCAAAAGATATGAGAGACGTGTTTTAACAACTGGAAAGAGGTATTGAGGTCTCTTTCACATATAATTTTGGTGGACTCGGTGCGGTTCTGGGGGTGAAGTTGCAACATTGTTGCATTCTTCATTTGGTTCGCCTGCGTTCACATAGAAATCTGTGAGGCGGACCGAACCTTCTGAACAATGTCACGCGGTCGAAAAGGGCGCTTGTCTATTGGACAGTGGAAATGTGTGTGTGGCTGCGAGCCCGTGACTGCGAGTCCTCCAGATCAGCGGAGCGGAGGCAAGTTTTGACATGGCATTGATCCATTGTTCTATTGAAGCACATTACCACCATCCTCTCGCTAAACAACTTGTAGACCACAGTGTTTTTATGAGTGCCCACAAGTAGCTGTTTTATTAACAATATAATAAGCCGCGTTTTTTCTTCCTTCTTCCCAAGATGCACAGATATATAGATAGATAGATAGATAGATAGATAGATAGATAGATAGATAGATAGATAGATAGAGAGATATTATGCAGTGTGCTTGTTTTGCAGTGAATGAATGCTGCGAGCAGTGGTAAGGTAATAATAGTATTGACGTGGCATTGATCCATTGATCGGTAATAATAATAAGCCGCATTTTTTCTTCCTTCTTCCCAAGATGCACAGATAGATAAGATAGATAGATAGATAGATAGATAGATAGATAGATAGATAGATAGATAGATAGATAGATAGATAGATAGATAGATAGATAGATAGATAGATAGATAGATAGATAGATAGATAGATAGATAGATAGATAGATAGAGAGATTAGATGCAGTGTGCTTGTTTTGCAGTGAGTGCTGCGAGCAGTGGTAATAATAATCACTTCCTATATTTGGTTCGTGTTTGGTTCGATGAAGCCGAACTGAGACCTACGTTCTCAGGCGGACCAGAGTTCGCCTGTTTGGTCCGCGAACCGAGTTCGACACGCATTCACACAAACCCGAAAAACCGGACTATCGAATTCTGGTCCGAAAGTCCGGACCAAACAGCCCCTGTGTGAAAGCGACCTAAGACCTTCTATTGGTCTATCTTCATGACTCTGTGTTGACGATGCCTCCATACTTGATCGTGTGTCATTCCACAAAGTGTTCTGAGGAAGGTCTTGTACCCGACAGCTCAACTAGTAAATTATTGGTGTTTTGCATCAGTGTGGAGTCTCTACTTTAACTAAAGCCCACGTGACACTATACACTTCTCAAAACAAAAAAATGCAATGGATATGCCATATTAATCTGATCACGAACCAGATTGCAAACATTATATTGTGCTTTAACTTTCTCAATCAAAATCTTTTTGAGGTTTAGAGGCAACACACTTTTACCTTGAGGCATCTAACCTACTGAAGTGATAAATTGCAAACTGTATCGAATAATAGTGACAAAATCAAGTAAGTAAAATTCATGTTTAAAGACTTTATTCATCCTATTAATTCATCGCTGTCTGACTTATTTATTCACAGTCATTTGCAGTGTTTTTCTAGTGCTTTTATTTATTATTATTATTATTATTTATTTCTCACAAATGAACGTTCAGTCGGCGTGCACGTCACAACATGTCCGGTTTGTCCGGGTCCTGAATGGACCAGTCACCTCTGATGGCAAACATTTTTGACCACCTTGGTAGCCAATGAAATTCTGGAGCCAGGGGTGTCCCACGCGAGGGCTGATTACAACAAGAAAAAGAAAGAAGAAGCCGGGGAAGTTCTTTGTTTTGACTAGCGCCTCGGAATCAATGGCAGCGGACGGCCATTCTGGATAATCATGCCGAATTAACGCCGGTACACAAATTACAAAAACCTTTGTAAAACACAAATTTTCCATGGGATTGTTATCAACTTTGGACCTGTACTGTAGATAAGACGTCAGGCTATGGAACTGTTATGTTTTCCAGCTCCTACCTCTCAGCTGGAACTCAGAGTGATTCTTTTTTTTTGTGGAAGAACATTCCGAGTGCTACAAGTATAAATTAAAAGTATAATAAATCTCAAAAAAAAAATATATAAAAAAAAAAAAAAAAAAATCTCAAATGACTTTGGGTATGCAATAGTCAGGTGTGTTAAGCAAAACTAGCCCCATTTTTGCGATGCATAAGAGGTTAACTGCTGGAAAAAGGTGTTAAAAGATATGAGAGGGGTTTGCGACGTTCTGGTGAGCAGCCACATGAAAGAGCTCCCGGTCAATGAATATCAAAAAAAGGAAGTAGAACAATTCAAAACGAAATAAAAAGTGAAGATTCGAGGACATAAGAAAGAAGGAAGAATGAACACGAGGACAAATGAAAGAAAAGCAACCCCAGATGAAGTAAATACACAGATGGAAAAGATTCAACACGAGGCAATGATGCAACAGGTAGAACAAGCTAGCGGGACACTGAATGTCAATGCAGAGAAGCTACAGGCTAACATACAAACTAGCTTACAAGCTAACAGAGGCTAACCAGGCCACCACGCAGATTGGATTAGGAGCAATGCGGAGCATACAGTGTAACACTGAAAAATCCAACGGAGGTGGCAATGAAGCGTCGGAGCTATGTAGAAATAAAGACAATTCAGAAAAAGAAAGGAACCAGGTCCCAACAACATGCAGGAGCCTATGGCCTAGGCGTACGCTGACGCAGAGGATGGAGAGGGCGCGCAGGTGGACCAGAACCGAGAGACGAGGACGAGGAGAGGAGGACGGGAGGAGGAAAAGAGGGGACCTGAACCGATTCAAATCAGATCAACTATGAAGAACGACAAAGGGACACGAGAAAGGGACATGAAGGGCCACGGTGATCTAAGGAAAGATACAAGACAAAATCAACGTGGAAGAGTACCCAATACAAGCATACACACGGGGGACCTGGGGATGATAATAGATGCAACAGAGGAAAGATAATTGAACAGTTACCCCAAGAAGTATAAAACTATAACAACAGAATTTGCAATAATTAACACTATGATTTACAATACACACGTTATAGACAAACGATTTGAAATTTATTTTAAAAAGGGACACGCTGATTAGGAAACATATTGGGGAATAATACACAATGGACTGGTATGAAGGAACTACAGGATTACACGTGACACAATTACAAATGAACATGAGCATAAGAAAGACGGATTCAGAACATTGACCGGGAGCTCTGAGGCCGTCCACAGAACGAATGTTGGACTTATATAATGCACATTTCGCCACTAGGGGGAGCCCTCTCACTAGGAGAGCCATTACTCGTCACCCTTCCAACGAGGAACAGAGGGATACGATTAAGATCCTCTAACACCATGGGAGCGCCAAATGTTGTCTTTTTTCTTTGAGTTATGTTAGAATTTGAGTTATGTTAGAATAGCTTGCTTTAAATGTGCACATGGACATTTGAAGGACAAGAATAAAAAAAATGTTGGACAAGAATAGAGGCTTGGAGAATCTCTATTGGGGATATCTCCGTCACTAGGGGGGGGGCTTCTCCCATAGGAGTGCTGATTCCCCTCCAAACCGCCAACGGGGGCACAAAGTGCTAACCATATAGCTTATTTTATTTTCATTTCAGTTTTATTTTTTAAGTCATGTTAGAATAAATGTATATAGTGATATCGGTGACATGGGAGGTACAGAAGTGGGCAGGCTGAGTTCAGTGGGGGGGAATGTCGGGGGGAGGGGCCATCGTTCCGGCGGTTCGACCCGGGAGAGGGGGGCCTTGCGTGTTGTGGGATCGGTATGGGTGGGGTGGGGTTTCCTGGGGCCCTCGGCCGCCGCGGCCTGGTCGCCGGGCCGGGGGGGACACCAGGCTTGGGGTCGCGGGGCCATTGAGGCGTGGTGCTTTGGCCTTCTGCGGGCCTGGGCTTGGGGTTCTCGTGGGCCGGGGGCCTGGCAGTCGGGGCGGGGGCGGGTGGGGGCTCTGGGTGCTCGGCTCCGCGCATGGTGGACCAGGATATGGGGGTGTTCTGTATGGGGATATGGATATGGGGATGTTCTCCCTCCCGCCCTCCTCAGGGGTTTCTCTTATGGGGGTCAGAGCGGCTGAGCTTTGCCCAGTGGGGTCTTGTGTGTTGCGGGGTCGATGTGCGTGGTGTGGGGCTCTCGGTGACATGGGAGGTAGCGGCCTTGGCTCGGTGGGGAGGACTCTCGGTCCCTCCCCTCTACTGGGCCTGGCCCAATTAATTCAAGGGACCCGTGTCGCTGGGGGCCCGGCTCCACGCGCATCGGCCTGGGATATGGGGGAGTTCTACAGGCTTAACTCAGGGGGGGGGGGGGGGGCATCGTTTCCGCGGTTTGGCCCGGGAGAGTGGGGTCTTGTATGTTGTGGGGTCGTTGTGTGTGGGGTGGGGTGCTTGGTGACATGGGAGGTAGCGGGCTTGGTTCGGTGGGGGGGGGGGGGGGGGGGGGGGGTGTGTACCTTCCCTCTCTCCCCTACTGAGCCTGGCCCAATTAAATTCAAGGGACCCGTGTCGCTGAGTGCTCGGCCCCGTGTGGGACGGACCTGGGATGTGGGGGAGCCCTATTTCTAGAGGTGTTGGCGGGAGGGGGGTGGGGGTCCCTCTTATGGGGATCTGGGAGGCTGCAATATGCAAGGGGCCCATGTTAGTGTATTGTTGTGTTATGGATGTCATTGTAAGTATTGTCTAAGTCAGGGGTTCCCAAAGTGGGGGTCGCCAGATGATTTCCCAATTTTTAATTATTTTTTATGCAGTCAGGCCACTGAACTTAGAAGCAGGCCAGGCCAGTGTTTCTAGTTGCAGCAGCGCAATAGTTAGATAACCTAGGTGGGGAACAACCAGGAGGATCACTGCAACTCACACAAGTTGGAGAACTATCTCTCTCTCTCTCTCTTGCTCTCACACACACACAAAGGGAGCCGCATGTGATTGGTGGAGGCGGGACCCTTACAAAAAACTGTTGTTGCTAATCATTGACACATGCTAGCCTGTAATAATCCCCCCCAGAAAGATCTACTTTGCATTTGATATATTGCAAATATATGCCATCACACACTGGCATTTAAAGGGTTAGAATTATAAAATGAATATGTGGTGTTATGATCAGGGCTGAAGTTGAATAAAAGATTGTATTTTTTTCAATCTGACATTACAAAAAAAACTAAAATCCATCAAAATCAGTGTCTGTGCTAATCATACATTATGGTAGCCTGTTTTTTTAACAATAATTTGTGATGCCATCACAAACACTGGCATTTAAAGGGTATAAATAAAAAAAGTCCTGCACCAGAATGCAGGAAATGAAGTCTTTGTAACAAAACATTTCCTGGTGGGGGACCCCCAGACCCCCTGCTTAAAAAGTGGCCTGACTGGGGCTATATTTTGCACTATATTTCCTGGCCTGAATGATTTCCCCAGTCCGGCCCTGGTTAAAAGTCTCCAATGCTTATTAGTGTGTGTGCGTTTGAACGTTTGCATGTTTCAACCATACATTTCCATTTATAAAAAAAAAAAATATATATATATATATATATATATATATATATATTTTTTTTTAACCTCCTATAATAGTGGGGGTTGCGGCTCTCTGACACCGTTATTTGGGGGTCGCAGCCTGAAAAGTTTGGGAACCCCTGGTCTAAGTGTTGTATGTCTATAAATGTTAATAAAAATGTAAGTAAAAAAAAATTAAGATATGAGAGACGTGTTTTAACCACTGGAAAAAGGTATTAAAATATATTAAAAGGTATTAAAGGTATTAAGATCACTTAAACAGGCACGTTAGTGTCAGTTTTGCAGACATTCATTTAGTTTGTATTTTTTTTCTTTTTTTCTTTTTGGGACACTGTATCCTTGTGTTAATTACAGCTCCATGAAATGATGTAGATAGAAAATATCAATACTTAGGGACTGCTACCTTATCATTTCATTGAGCTGTAATTAACACAACACAATAATTCAATGTCCCTGATGACATCACAAAACAAACTGGTCAGACTACTACTTGACCTTACTCCTAAAACCCACCTCACCCCTGCCCATTTTGACAACCTAGGATGGCTTAGAGTAGAAGACAGAGTACAGCAACTTGCAATGGGCCTGGTCTACAAGAAACACTACACCACTAAGGTACCCATGTACATGTCGAAATACTTCCCAAAGGTCAGTGAATACCACGACCACAACACCAGAGGGAGTTCCACAAATCATGTTCAACCCAGATTCGGCACAAACAAGGGACTAAACACTAGGGGTGGGGGAAAAAATCGATACGTAGTAGTATCGCGATACTTTGCATGGCGATACTGTATCGATACAGGGACGCCAAGTATCGATATTTAATTATTCATAAAAAAATAAATAATTAAAATGTTATAAGGAAGTTGCATTGTTCATTTCAATACCTGTAATAGTACAGTAGTCCACACACACACATGTGCATTCAGTTAAGTTGGAATATGACTGTAATACAAACAGTTCAGTTTGTCAGGTACATGCAACACAGATTACAGTGTTTACATCCGTCTGCTTGAGAAAATACCATGTTCTGCAATAAAAATTATTGAAGTGAGATGAATAGACTGAACTTTATTTTATTAGATAAAACATGTTGACAAAGTTTTTTGCAGTTGAAAAAAGGTAATAAAAAAATTTTGATAAAAAAAAATAATACTCAGCGTATCGCGATATATTTAGTATTGCGATACTATCGTATCGTGACACAAGTATCGCGATAGTATCGTATTGTGAGGTCTCTGGCGATTCCCACCCCTACTAAACACGTTTCGCAATTATGCCACATCAATGAGGAACGCCCTACCCACAGCCGTAAAATAATGTGAATCCCTACCCACCTTCAAAACTGCTCTACGGGAGGCTGCAATTTGAAAAACTAGCCCCTGTAAATGTGTGTGAGATTATGTGCAAAATAAATCAGCATTCGTTTTTGGTGAAGTGCCCCTTTAAGAGAAGTAAGATGTTCAGAAAGTGCAACGTGTGGAGGGAGCGTTGGTTTAACTCACTTTGAGACTTCTTTGTCTTCCAGCAAGGCTTTTTCCAGTCGTGTGAATGTACGGATCTGTAAGTCAAACAGGAAATGAGAATTTATTTAAAACATTTATTTTTGCTAGTAGCAGCAGAAACCTTCCAAAGGGACCAAGTCGTTCTCAAATCCTGCAATACTTCACATGAGCTACACAAGGCGTGGCTTACTGCCCCCACCTTAACACATTGGTTGCCAACAACGAGAGATCTCGTTATTTAATCGTTATTTATTTTATTAGCGATATCCATACATTTTTCATCCGTCCAGCCTGACATTATCATTGGGAATGGCTCTGAGCTCGAAAAGGGCAAATACGGCCCCCTATCGTCTCCCGGATGGTAATGCACATCATTGGATTGGATTGAGTGAAAAAGTGCATCAGAGAAAAACTCCGCTCCCAGGGTTTCCCCACCTCTGGCAAGCAGTGTTGTGTTACCAGAGTCACTGGCGAGGCTGGAAGCAGCTTGGATCTATAACGTTGGATCAATAAACGCGATCAATATTTGGAATGGCGATCAGGAATTGGATTAATCTTTTTGCAGAACATCTGATCTGAGGTAAGGAATCTATGTTACCAGTTTTGGGTTAATCTGAGTTGTTTTTCACAGATTGCACAACGTGTGTGTGTGGCGTTAGGCGCGGCACGAATAAATAATTTTTCAGCCCGCTTTTGTATTGTGCATAAGAACACAAATACTCTCGATAATCTAGCGTTTATTTGAAAACGATTCATAAATCAGCCGGAAAATGACAACATGTTTTGTGTATTCCAGTAAATGGCTATTTTCGCGGAATTTCTCTGAAATTACTAGAACTCTCCGAAACTATACTTGTATTCAAAACGGTATAAAAGGGAAATGTACTGATGAAAAAACAATCAGTTTCGTACATGTTGACTGCAAGCAAGTCATTGATAAGCGACGGGTGTATTAGACACATAGCCATAATTTAAGATATAGTTTATGCGTTCGCAAATATGCTCGCCCTCCCATTCATTAACGTGGTGGCATCCAAGCGATAAATCGCCATATCTGGCTGGCAACCAATGTGTTAAGAGCAGCACAAGTTCCACCTTAAGAGCAGCACAGGTTCCACCTTAAGGACACTAGAGCAGCACATGTTCCACCTTAAGGACAATAGAGCAGCACAGGTTCCAGCTTAACTCAATCAGCGCCTAGAGGTCGCCGTTTACCTTGTGGTAAGAAGGCCAGCGCTTTAAAGAATAAGGATATATGGCAGTGTTTGCAGGGCTAAAAACTATATTAAATATTATAGCTATGGATCTAATAAACAGGTCGATTGTCAGTGAGTTCATTCCGGTCAACATGCAAAAAACAGATCATTTTTTCATACATACATTTCCGTTTTATACTGTGGTGAATATGAGTATAGTTTTAGAGTGATCCTGTCTAATCTCAAGAAACTCCAGCAAACCGTGCTTCATTGCATTTCCTTAGAAATCGTGCCATTTCTCGCTTGATTTATGAATCATTCTGAAATAAACGCTAGATTATCGGTATTATGTTTAATCATGTACGCACGAAAGGGTGGGGGGTGGGTTATATGCTTCGAGCGACACCAACGACTTATATTACGACTAAATGTAATGTAACGACTTATATTACAGTACATTACAGACACACGCTCCGATGGTGGTGAAAAAATCATCTGATCAACGCAAGATTGGTAACATATAGTCCTTACCTCATATCTGATGTACTGCAAAAAGAATAATCCAATTCCTGATCGCCATTCCAAATATTGATCGCGGTCGTCTTTCCAACGCTTATGCACCAAAACACATGAATCCACGGTGCTGCAGTGTCCCCAATCCGTGTGTTAACGTGAGTCATGCCCAAGAACGAAAATCCGGACCGGACATCTTAGATCGATGCACAGCCCAAGCCAGAGGGATTCCAATGATGTGCAATACCGGCTGCAAGGCGTTAGGCGGCGGTATTGGCTGTTTACGATCTCAGAGCCATTCCCAATGATAACATCAGGCTGGATGGATGAATTATGAATGGATATAGCAAATAAAAGAAATAACGATTAAAACCAGACTTTTCTCGTGATTGGCGCTCAACCACCGGCGAGATAACCCAACTTTTTTCGTCATTGGTGCTGAAACAGTTAAGGACACTAGAGCAGCACAGGTTCCACCTTAACTCTTTAATAGCCAAACCCGAGATAAGTCGGGTTAACTCGCCATGCTTTGGCTGCCAGACCCGAGATATCTCGGGTTTTGGTAGTTTATTCTTTTATTCAATATTTTTATTCATTATTCATCCAGGGACCTCGGTGTTACCATAGGAAATTAGTCTGAGATCGCCAAAGTGCAATACCGGCCACATCCTGCTAGGCTGTATCGGCAGTATCGAGCACCCTTTGAAACCTTATATCTTACCCTGTGTTACGTTCAAATCCCTCTGGGAGCAGTTTTCTGGGTCAGGCGAGTTGAGCGGTTCGCCCAATCGCATTGAAGCGCGTCAAATGCCCCAGATGCATGTGTTGTGGTGGGTTATGTCGTGGACCAGATGGACATCAGATGGACCAGATGGCGATCAAACAATTGGAATATTCTTTTTGGAATACCCCTGATCAGAGGTAAGGACTATCTGACGTCAATTTCAGCTTGATCGTACAATGTTTTCAATCCGATCCAGCTGATCAGTGTTTTTAGTGTTCAAAACAAATGCTGTTACTGGCAATCAAAGCATCAGAAACGACCCCCCCCTCCTTTAATGCTTTCATGATGAAACATAATACCTATTATATACATTTGATTTGGAAATAGTAGCGTGTCCAGGCAAGAAACGCCAACGCTTATAGTAGAATTCACGTTGCGCCCTATAACTCGCTTCCCAGGAATTATCCCGGATCACTCTGAAATTATACTTATATTCACCACGGGATAACGCGCAAAGTATGCATGAGAAAATTTGCTCTTTTTTGCATCTTGGACGGAAGAAAGTCACTGTCAAATTATCATAGTATTGTCCCCATAGCTATAATATAGAATATAGATATAGCTCTCCAAACATAGTGACGCACAGTGAACATATGTAATGGAAACCTGGCACGTTAGCTACAAGGCCAAGACTAATAGCTGGCACTGAATGAGTTAAGAGCAGCACAGGTTCCACCTTAAGAGCAGCACAGGTTCCACCTTAAGGACACTAGAGCAGCACAGGTTCCACCTTAACACATTAACTGCCACAGAGTTTGCCCGTCTCATACTACTCTCTGCCACCACTCTAAGCCTATGGAGATGTTTACCTTCTTTGCAGGGCTATAACTTTTTAAATTGTATTGCTAAATTGACATTACTATGGCCCATTCAACATCGATTATCTATCGTTCAGGATGTAGGAACGTTATACTTTTTCATTCATAGATTCATACGAAAATACTGTGGCGTCTAGAATATAAATATGTTTTTATCGTTTTCTGCAGTAATTCCTAGAACGTGAGTTATAGGCATAAACGCATATATAGATTATCAACTGCCGTTTGTTGCCGATACACGCTATATAAAAAATGTCAACTGTACATGATCCTAAACGTTATGACTGATCATGCGCGGATGAACAGGGGGGGGGTAGTTTATAATTCCGTGATCGTCAGTAAATGCTTTATGTAGTATGGGTGATATATTGATCAGAGCAGTTTGCATTAATAATAATAAACAATCACGCTGAAAATGACGTCAGCGTCCTCTTACCGTTCGCCGATGAGACTGGAGGAAAAAGATCCCACTTATTTGACGTGGATCGACTAGATCCATTTCCGGTTTGTATAATAATAATAAACGCCCAAATCATATCGATTATTGAGTTATGGCAACGATCCATATGTACGGATGTGTGTCTAGAGTCCCACAACAATATGTGAGTGCCGGACGCATTTCCCCGGTGCACAGAGATCACCAGAGATCCATTTCCGGTTGTAACTCGCCCGATCACCACCAGGCGGCAGTATTGAAGCGTCGCAGAGTTGTGCTGTCGATCGTGTTGCCAACGTAATCCAGCAATGAACCAACATGACTGCTTGATTCTCGTCGATGCATGTGTTATAAGCGCTTGGCCTGCCCGACTATTTAGACTCCGCCCGCAGGCCGCAGATCGACGACACACCAAACCACATCATTTCAAATGGAGTACAATAGCGGCCGCAAGGCGGCGGTATTGGACTTTTGCTGTCTCAGACCCATCCCCAGTGATAACACAGGCTCACGGGATGTTTTATGAATGGAAATATCCAATCAAAGAAATAACGATGAAAACCTGAGTATACTCGGGTTTTCGGGGGTCCTGGTGCTCAACGTTCGGCGAGTTAACCCGACTATAGTCAGGTCCAGTGCCCAATGTGTTAAGGACACTAGAGCAGCTTCCATTCACCCCAATGACAGATGTAGAGGTTTTGACCAAATATGGCTATTTCCATCTTTACCAAAGAAACTGAGGTGAATGTTGGACTTTCTCTTTGAAGGTCAAGGTGTTCTGAATGTTCAGACACTAAGGTCGCTTTCACACAGGGGCTGTTTGGTCTGGACTATCGGACCAGAATTCGATAGTCCGGTTTTTCGGGTTTGTGTGAATGCGCGTCGAACTCGGTCCGCGGACCAAACACACGAACTCTGGTCCGCCTGAAAACGTAGGTCTCGGTTCTTATTATTATTATTAGTGCTTATTATTACCACTGCTCGCAGCATTCACTGCAAAACAAGCACACTGCATATATCTATCTATCTATCTATCTATCTATCTATCTATCTATCTATCTATCTATCTATCTATCTATCTATCTATCTATCTATCTATCTATCTATCTATCTATCTAACTGTGCATCTTGGGAAGAAGGAAGAAAAAACGCGGCTTATTATATTATTAAAACAGCTACTTGTGGGCACTCATAAAAACAACGTGGTGTACAAGTTGTTTAGCGAGAGGATGGTGGTAATGAGCTTCAATAGAACAATGGATCAATGCCACGTCCAACCCCGCCTCCGCTGATCTGGAGGGCTCGCAGTCCACACACAGACACATTTCCACTGTCCAATAGACGAGCGCCCTTTTCGACCGCGTGACATTGTTCAGAAAGTTCGGTGCGCCCTGACAGATTGCTATGTGAACGCAGGCGAACCAAATGAAGAATGCAACAATGTTGCAACTTCACCACCAGAACCGCACAGAGTCCACCAAAACTATATGTGAAAGCGACCTAAATTTAAAATGTTTTGACCTGCAGATCCAGATAGATATATAGCTAGATAATTCATTATTCTCCTAAGAGGACATTTGTTTCTACAGTCTGTACACACTCAAAAACAATTAAGGGATAGGGCGGCTGAGTGGCGCAGTGGGCAAGGCGCTCGCCACTAACGCAGGAGAGGCTGGTATCGAGCCCAGCTCTCTGCGTTGCTACCGGCTTGGCCGGCCGTCATACTAACACAATTGGCAGTGTTAGAGGGTGGGAAAGCCGGTGGGTGGGGATTGGATGTTGTGGACAGCGACTCCTACAGGTCGGTAGGGTGATGCTGGTGCGGCGGAAACTGGAAGTAGCGGGGGCAGCGTGAGCCTCCCACGCGTTACTCCTTGCCACTGAGAGTTCGAGCTGCTGTGGTGAAAAGATGCGACAGGCTCCTTGTGTACCGGAGGGGACACGTGATGCAAGGCTTCTATCCTCACTACAGCCGACCAGTGGGAGGCATAGTCTAGCAACGTTCAAGACAGGGGAGGGAAGAATTGGATAATACGAAATTGGGATGGGAGAACAAATTGAAAAATAAGGAGAAAAAGTGGATACATTTTTTTTTAATTAAGGGATATCAATCCAACACAAAAATATGGAAGTTGTCCAGCGATCTCACAGTGTTAACGACAGCACCCGTGTGAAAGTCCATGTAGGAAAAGTGTTAATGACAGCACCTGTGTGAAAGTCACACAAGACAACTCTTTGCACTGCTGCTTAATTAAGGGTGCTTTCACATATAGTTTTGGTGGACTCTGTGCGGTTCTGGTGGTGAAGTTGCAACATTGTTGCATTCATCATTTGGTTCGTCTGCATTCACACAGCAATTTGTCAGGCGCACCAAACTATCTGAACAATGTCACACGGTCGAAAAGGGCGCTCGTCTATTGGACAATAGAGAGTGGAAATGTGTGTGTGTGGCTGCGAGCCTGTGTGTGTGCGCGCGCGTGCGTGTGTGTGTCTGTGTGTGTGGACTGATAGATAGTGTTGTTTTGCAGTGAATGCCGCGCGCGGTAATAATAATAAGCCGGGTGTTCCTTCGACCCAAGATGCACAGTTATATAGATAGATAGTGTTGTTTTGCAGTGAATGCCGCGTGCGGTAATAATAATAATAATAATAATAAGCCGGGTGTTCCTTCGACCCAAGATGCACAGTTATATAGATAGATAGTGTTGTTTTGCAGTGAATGCCGCGCGCGGTAATAATAATAATAAGCACTTCCTATATTTGGTCCGCGTTTGGTCCGATGAAGCGAAGCGAGACCTATGTTTTTGGTCGGACCAGAGTTTGCGTGTTTGGTCCGCGGACCGAGTTCGACGCGCATTCACACAAACCCCAAAAAGCGGACTATCGAATTCTGGTACGATAGTCCGGACCAAACAGCCCCTGTGTGAAAGCGACCTAAGACATGTCAAAGTTCTGGTTTTTCTCCGCTGTGAGACTTGAGGTTTAACTAGATTCAAATAAGCATATCTTTCTTCAAATATTTTCAGATTTCAATGTATGACACATCATTTGAAATCTTACATTCAGCTTACACTGTACTTTCATAATCTGTACAAATCTGAAAAATTACTGAGGGAGACTTGGGGGAGGCAGCAGGGGGCGGGACCTTACCAGCTCTGTGACCATGATTGGCCAGAGGGAGGTGAGGTGCTGTGGCGAGATCCTCAGCAGGAGAACACGGAACATGAGGAACATCTGAGTGGAGACGGCAGGAGTCTGTCCCAAACGCAAGCTGTCAGTCAGACGCTCTGAGGGGAGACAGGGACAAGGTCAGACGTTCTGAAGGGAGACAGGGACAAGGTCAGACGCTCTGAGGGGAGACAGGGACAAGGTCAGACGCCGAGGGGAGACAGGGACAAGGTCAGACTCTCTGAGGGGAGACAGGGACAAGGTTAGATGCTCTGAGGGGAGACAGGGACAAGGTGTCAGTCAGGAGAGCAGGAATGGAACGCTCTTCCCAGACATGTTATGCAGGAGAATAATAAATGTCATTTTAGAATCTTGGCAAAACAAAATTTTCAACCAGAGACATTTACATTCCCTAATAGATATCGAAGGTGTGTACGTAAATGAAAATGTATGTGTCTGATAAGGAGATAGACATATATGTAAATGAAAATGTATGTGTCTGATATGGATATATTATTAGAAGATGTATATATATATATATTATTATTAGAAGATATATGGATATATTATTAGAAGATATATATATATATATATGGGTATGCGGTACAACTACAGTAACATAGTACCCTGGATGAGGGGCAGGTACAGGTGATACTGGTCTAGTTCTCCACTCAACACGGCAAAGGCCTGGCGCTTCAACAACATGGGCTTCTGCTCTGCACTGGTAAACAGCTTCAGGGAACTGCTTTGCATACCTGCAGAACAGAGAGGGTTACAGTGCAGCATATAAAAGGGTTATATGTTCATGATCAAACTAGCTCAAACCTCTTACAATCTTACAACATGATGTCAAATATCATCCATTGTGTCTCTAATGATAAGAGGGTTTTGTTGTTGTATCTGGTATTGTTCTATGTAGATGTACACTGCCCCTTTCCCTCCCCCATCTCTCTGAGTGCCTGTCTCCTAGCGCTGACTAAGGTGATGGATGCCCCGGGGTCTTGGCCAAGATTGCAGTGACTGCTCTACATGCACCACCGAGGCCTTGGATCAGTTACTTACCGTCGTCTGTCCGTGGTCCTGTCAACTGATGTGTCAACGCGGTTTCATTGCTGGGTTAAGTACTTCTATTCTATTCACATAATATGCTTACTTCATATATCTACTCTATTCACATATATGCTTACCACTTGTATCTATTGCTATGTCCGCCCACTACAATCACACGAGCTGTCTAACGCCTGTCCCGTCTCCCTGTCCCCCTGTGAGTTGCTGTCCTGGAGTGCTGACCGGAGTGTCGGACGTCCCGTGATGAAGGCCGGGAGGATGCGACCCTCTCTGCGTGCCCTCCTGTCTCCGGAGGTCTCGTAGTGGTGACCGGAGTGCCGGACGTCCCGCGATGTCGGGGAGCTCGCAACCCTCTCTGCGCCGCCCCCTATCTCCCTGTCTCCGGCTGTCCCTGAGCAATGACCGGAGTGTTGAATGTCCCGTGATTAAGACGGGGAGGACGCGACCCTCTTTGCGCCGCCCCTGTGCCTCAAATAGATTCGCTATCAGCTCTATCTTCAATCTTTCAAAATGTTCAGTTGCTATCGCTATCAGCTATATCTTTCATCTTTCAAAATGTTCAGTTGCTATTGCATGCACTCATCTGTGTTTCACTACACACATGAGTGCATGCTTACCAACCGTTAGTCTGCAACACTACTATCACCGACATCTAAGAAGGGAGATCCCCCCTTGAATGGCCCTTCTAAGGTTTCTCTCCTCCACACTGCCTGTGGAGCATTTTTCCCTATTGTTAGGTTTTAGTGAGTTTTTCCTTACCTTCGCGTGGGGTATGTCTGGGAGTGCTTGCATTCTTTCATTTATTTGCATTTATTTTAAATTTGTTGGACCTTATGGTGTTCTTGTTCTGTTCTTGACTTATTGTTATGTTTTCTTCTTGACTTGTTTAAAGAAGACATGTACGGCCCTTGGGGACATTAATGTGTGTTGTCGGGCCTTATAAATAAATTTAATTTGATTTGGACAAAGAGAGGAGTTTTCCTGGAGTTCTGTGCCGAGGGATCCAGGGATCCACCTAGTGCTAAGTACACCATAATCCTATCTTTCACTCCACTCTGCTACTTCTCTGCTATCCCGCTTCCCCCCTACTCCCTTCAACTTTCTCCCTGCCACTCTTGACACCACAATGTGTCTCATACCTATATCCACAATATGCTCGTCCAGAACAGATTCAACCCATCCACTGCAGTTTGCTAGCAACCCGGCTAATCTCTCCTACCCTCCTAGAGCCACTAATACACCTGTCACAGTACGGGGAGGCTTATGGAATTGTCAATCAGCAGTCAAGAAAGCTGACTTCATTACTGCCTACGCCCATAGTCATAATCTGCAGCTCCTGGCTCTAACTGAGACCTGGATAACCCCCAATAACTCATCAACACCTGCAGCATTATCTACAAACTATAACTTCACTCACACACCTCGACCTTCCAGACAGGGTGGAGGCACTGGCCTCATGACATCTCCTTCATGGGCTACAAACTTAACACCACTCCCAGAACTGTCACTCTCCTCTCTCGAATATCATGCAGTATCTGTCTCTAATCCTTTCAATCTCACCATTGTTACACTCATCGCCCTCCAGGTCCCCTCGATCACTTCACAGATGAGCTGGACATGATTCTAAGCTCCTTACCGGAAGATGGTACCCCTCTCCTTCTATTGGGCGACTTCAACCTGCCTGACTCATCTCAGTCGGTCCCAGTGGTCTCCCTCCTACAACAATTTGACCTGACTCCCACTGCCATGACTCCCACCCACAAAGCAGGCAACTCCTTGGATCTCATATTTTCCCGTAACCCCAGCATCATTAACACCACGGTAACTCCCCTACATGTATCTGACCATTCCTTCATATCCTTCTCACTAACTCTCATGCTTAACCGAAAGGTCTTCACACCAACTCAAACCGTCTCACTCAGACGCAACCTGCCCTCCCTATCCCCCTCCACCCTCTCCTCTGACATACTATCCGCCCTACCTTTGAGTGACACCTTCTCTGCTCTCCCCACAGAGATGACAACCTCCACCCTCCTCTCAGCCCTTGCAACCTCCTTCGACAAGCTCGGTCCCCTCGTTGAGAAACCTGCCTGCCGTTCCCCACCCAGTCCATGGCTGACAGATGCAGTGAGAGAACAAAGACAGGTCCTGAGAGCGGCTGAGAGGAAGTATAGAAAGTCACGCCTCACTGCTGACATCGACACATATCACAACCTCTTCATTCTCCAAAACCATTACTAATGCCAAAGCTTCTTTCTCTCACCATAGGATCAAGGCCTCTGCCAAGAATCTTAGCAAACTGCATGCTACCATGTCCTCCCTCCTCACTCCCCCCCCACCCCCTCCTCCCTCATCTTTCTCTGCCGAAGACTTTGCGATCTTCTTTGAGGAAAAAGTGGAGAACATCCGCAGCTCCTTCTCCCAACCCCCACCCATTCCAAACACTGAATCGAGAACCTCATCCTTCACTCTGTCATCTTTCTCTCCCATTACAGAAGCCGAGACCCTGACACTGGTAACGTCGAACCGTCCGACTACATGCCAGCTGGACCAGCTACCCTCCCCACTCCTCCAGACCATAGCACCGGACATCCTCCCATTCCTAACTGCAACCATCAACTCCTCACTCAACTCAGGGGTGGTCCCCACCTCCCTAAAACAAGCCAGAGTCACGCCCCTCATAAAAAAACCAACCCTGAACCCCACCGTCATAGGCAACTATCGTCCTGTCTTTCTTCTCTCCTTCCTTTCTAAAATACTTGAATGTGCTGTATCCAACCAACTTACTGCTTATCTCTTACAGAATGGTCTCCTAGACCCTAATCAGTCTGGCTTCCGGACTGTCCACTCCACAGAAACGGCCCTCATTGCGGTCACAGAGGCACTTCACTTAGCAAAAGCGAAAGGCCTCTCCTCTGTCCTGATTCTCCTAGATCTATCTGCAGCCTTCGACACAGTCAACCATCAGATCCTCCTCGCGGCCCTCGCAGGAATGGGAGTGGCTGGATCTGCGCTGACATGGCTGACATCATACCTCAATGACCGCTCCTACCAAGTGTCATGGAGAGGGACCCTGTCGGCCACCCGCCCCCTGCGGACGGGTGTCCCCCAGGGCTCGGTCCTAGGACCCCTTCTCTTCTCTCTCTACACTAAATCACTGGGTAACATTATCACGTCTCATGGCTTCTCATATCATTGTTATGCCAATGATACTCAACTCTTCTTCTCCTTCCCTCCCTTAGATATCCACGTCTCTGAGCGGATCTCGGCCTGTCTGTCCGACATCTCCGCCTGGATGACGACCAACCACCTCAAACTGAACCTAAGCAAAACAGAATTGCTCCACCTGCCGGCCAAATCCTCCCCCCTGACCGACCTTTCCATCACAGTCGAGAATGCAGCTGTGACCGCGTCCCCGACCGCTAAGAACCTTGGTGTTGTCCTTGACGACCAGTTGAACTTCTCTGCTCACATCGCAGCGACAACCAGAACCTGCAGATTCCTCCTGAGCAACGTCAGAAGGATCCGCCCCTTCCTGACAAAAGAAGCCACCCAACTCCTCGTCCAATCAACAGTCATCTCCCACCTCGACTACTGCAACGCACTGCTCGCTGGCCTCCCGGCCACTGCCACCAAGCCTCTTCAACTCATTCAAAACGCAGCGGCCCGCCTGATCTCAAACCTACCGAAGTCGGCCCATGTCACCCCACTCCTTAGGGACCTGCACTGGCTCCCCATTGCTGCACGTATCCGCTTCAAGGCCCTCGACCTAGCATACCGTGCGGCAAAGGGAACCGCTCCCGCCTACCTCCGGTCAATGGTCTCTAACTACACACCCTCAAGACCCCTACGCTCTGCATCTTCTGGCCGCCTCAGACCTACTCCTATCCAAGCTCCGGGAGGGTCATCAAAGAGAAGCCGCCTATTCTCAGTCCTTGCCCCACTTTGGTGGAATGAACTACCCACCCCAGTTAGGACAGCCGAATCCCGTCCAATCTTTCGCCGTCGACTAAAGACGCACTTCTTCAACCATTATCTGAAATAATGAAAAAAATAAATAATAATAATCTAACTAACTAATCCCAACTAACCTTACTGTCATGCACTTGTCCTAATAAAACGCAACACTTTGATGAACATTGTTACTCAGCTGATAGAGTTGTACCCTTCCTGATGACTTGTCGTACAGAACTTGTAAGTCGCTTTGGATAAAAGAGTCAGCTAAATGACTAAATGTAAATGTAAATGTACACAAGCATTCATTATTTTTCATTTAAGCCTTGGAGACAAATTGAAGGGTGGACCTTTTCAGTCGAGATTACAAGTTATTTATTTATTTTTACCTAGGGACAATGCACATTAAATCAACACTTTCAGTTTCCACAGCAATGTAAATGTGGAGTTAGCTAACTTTCATCCATAGTCACTGCCTGTCTTTATGGTGTGAGGAAACTAGGGCTGTACCGAATAGTTCGAAGCTTCA
Source organism: Notolepis coatsorum (assembly GCF_963971535.1). Lineage (NCBI taxonomy): Eukaryota > Metazoa > Chordata > Actinopteri > Aulopiformes > Paralepididae > Notolepis > Notolepis coatsorum. The sequence continues at coordinate 72,440,960 of NC_140172.1, read as the reverse complement.
TTCATAACGTTGACATTCAAATTCTAAATCAACATTCGAATAATACATTTTTATTATTTATTTTTGATACATTTTTTTTACGTGTCTATTCATTCTGTTTAAACCAATGGTTTTAATTCACAGTTGCAGATAAAGATTAGGCTACACTAATATTATAGTATTATACTATTATAGTATAGGACTCGTCACAAAAATTCAAATAAAACATTTATCATAATGATGTAGCCTATCTGCATCCGCTTGGCGCTCCATCAAGACGTCACCATCACTTTTGTACCAACCTTGCCCTTATTGGATTATTCATGTTGACGAAACTGACGAGTTATATTCATTAAAGAAAGTTGATTTAATAAAAAAATACTAATTTAATCAGATTAATCACTTTATTCAAATTGAGGATTTAGTTTGAGGATACTTTTATTTTATTTTTATTTTTTTTTTGATCAAATTTTTTTATTGACATTCTCACGAAACAAGACAACACATTAACCACAATCACAATACATAGAACTTCACAAGAAAATAACAAAAACAATAATAATAATGACTAACAATTATACAGACAAGAGAAAAGAAACCAGAGTTCAACCTACTAAATTAATTCCCAGGGGTACTATCTAATAAATGGTCTTTCCCAGTGTTCAGTCCCGATTCCCGGCCGTGTGACCCCATATTAATAAAACGTACATCTCCAACCCACCACAAGGACCATTTTTTGGGGGAACACGACCTGAAAACAGAGCAATGAACCTTCATGAAAAAACAAAAACCTGTAGGTGTTCCATAGACTCACAGAGACCGTGTAAAAGTGGCCGAACAGTGAAGAACTAGTTAAATAGCTGCCCCCCCATAATATCCACAGCTAAACTCAAGTTGACAAGACAAGGGACAAGACAGACAAAAACATTTCCTCCTCCCCCTCCCAAGAGACCGCCGGACTCACCCGAACACGCACCCCAACCCCGCTCAGCCGCACACTGCGGTCTTTACCTTCTCAGCTGCTGCGAACCACAGGTCAATTCCAGCCTGCCCCACCCCAATCACCCGGGCTGTGGATATCTCAAGATAAATCACATCCAATAGAGTTAGGGACCAGTTAATCATTGTAAGCTTCTCAGGCTCCTTCCATCTCATTGCTATTAGCTTCTTCGCTGCTGTGACGCCCGCTAGGACAACCCTTTTCAGTTGTACGGACGCGGGTAGTGACGTTATATCGTTCAGGAGTAGCGTAACAGCTGTGAATGGGATAGTTAAGCCACACAGATCTGAAAGTTTGTCCGTTATTGACCTCCAGAAGCGGGCCACTGGTGGGCAATCCCAATACATATGCATATAAGTGCCAGTGGCCTTTTGAGAGCACAAAGTGCACCGAGAGTCGGTTATCAGTCCCATAGCAAATAGCTTCCTAGGTGTAAGATAGGTCCTATGAATATAATTAAAATTAATTTGCTGGTGATTGGGGTTGCGGGAAGATAATGCCACATTTGCCCAAACATCATCCCAGTCAAACTCGGGGTCCAACTCCGGGATATCCACACGCCAGATTGTATCCAATGATAAATTTTTATACGTGGATTGAATTAAGAGCGTATAAAAGTCGGAGACAAACCCTCTGGATGTCGTCCTGTCCACTATGAGCCTGAGGAAGGGGTGTGGGTGCAAGGCTTGAGCCCACGGTACGCCATGCGCCCTCAGTGCTGACCTTAGTTGAAGGTAAAGAAAGAAGGACTCGCCGGGAAGATCATAAAATTCTCTTAAGTCCTGAAACGCACGGAGGCCGTTCTTATCATAAATATCCTCCAGAGTATGCACTCCCCTCCTTTGCCATTGAGGAATATTAACCGGCTTGTGTCCAACAAGTAATTGCTGGTTATTAAAAATTGGAGAGTCCAGGTGCCAAGGGCATTTAACCCCACACGACCTCTGTACATTACGCCACGTTTGGATCACGTGAGTTATGATCGGTCCATACCTCAGCCGGCATTTCGCAATAGAGACAGTGGAGTACACTACATCCTGCAATCTTAGCGGAGACACCGCCGCCGCTTCTAAGGAGCGCCACGATACAGCCTCTACAGGGTCTAGCCAGCACATCAGAGGTCTCAGTGAAAAGGACCAGAAATAAAGTTTAAAATCAGGGATTGCGAGGCCCCCATCTTGTTTCCTACGTTGAGTAGTAGCCCTTTTGATTCTCGGGCGTTTGTTATTCCAGACAAACTTAGATACCATCGATTGTACCTTGCGCCAGTGGTCTATTGGAGGGGGCAGGGGGAGCATTGAGCTAATAAAATTTATCCTAGGCAGGATGTTCATTTTGATTATGGAGGCCCGGGCTTGTAAGGAGTTAGGAAGGGACGACCACCTGTCTAGATCCTGGCGTATTTTATCATAAGTACCCGTGAAGTTGTACTTAGTAGTTTGGTTCAGCGTGGGGAATATCTCTATGCCCAGGTATTTAAAATGTTCTACTATGGGGATATCAGCTGGTAGTCGTACCGCCTTGGCCAGTTCATTAAGAGGTAGGCAGGCTGATTTGTTCCAGTTAATCTTAAAACCTGACAATTTACCAAAGTCGTCGATTATCCTTAATAATTTTGTGGCCGACCGGGAGGGGTCGTCCATGAAAATCAGCAGGTCATCCGCATAGAGAGCAATTTTGTGTGGAGTATTGTTGACCATTATGGGGACGATGTCCTCCGATTGCCTAATAAATTGGGCCAAAGGTTCGAGGGAAAGCGCGAACAGTCCCGGGCTCAGAGGGCAACCCTGTCTAGAAGATCTGGAGACTGGAAAGAGTGTGGAACAGTTTTTGCCTGTCAGTATCATCGCAGACGGCGAGGCATACAGGACTTTAATCATATGAATAAAACTCTTTCCAAGACCCATGACCTCAAGTACCTTCCACAGGTATGACCACTCAAGTCTGTCAAACGCCTTCATGGCATCCAAAGACAGAACTGTGGATGGAGTTGTATTGTCTTTACTGTTATCGATTACATGCAACAGCCTCCTAAGATTATCTGCAGCCAGACGCCCCGGGATAAAACCAGTTTGATCGCAGTGTACCAATACAGACATAAATCTCTGCAGGCGACGGGCCAGCACCTTGGCAAACACCTTTAAATCGGCCCCGAGAAGACTCAAGGGTCTATAGCTACCACAATCATTGGGATCTTTGTCCTTTTTGAGAAGTAAAGAAATCAACGCCATATTGACATCTCTTGAGAACTCCCCTTGTTCGATAGCGTAATTGATCATATCGAGCATCAATGGACCCAGTTGGTCCCAGAAAGCTAAATACACTTCGGGTGGAACACCATCCCAGCCTGGCGCCTTACCCCTCTGCATTTCAACAATAGTCTCCCTCAATTCTACGAGAGTAATCGGTCTCCCCAGTTCCTTGGCCTCTTCCTCAGAAATGTGGGGTATCTCAAGCCCGCCAATGAACGATTCAAATCTAGAGTCATCCAGATTACCCTCTGAGCTATATAACTGTGAGTAGAACTCTTTAAAAGTGTCATTGATCTTTTTCGAATCAGTAGTGACTGCACCCTGGCTCGTCCTAATCGAGGGGATATCTGAGAAATGATCATTTGAGCGTATTTTCATTGCCAATAGATGGCTAGGTCTGGAGCCGTGAAAATAGTAATTTTGTCTTGTCCTATGTATCAAAAACTCAGACTGTTGTTTAAGTATGGAGTTTATTTCTTTTTTGACTATCTTACGTTGTGTGTTTAGTCGTTCATTATAGTCAGTTTGCAAGGATGCGTATAGGTCCGCATATAATGATTCCAGTCCTTCTAGCTTTTTTGACCGGGATTTTCGCAAATTGGAGGCAAATAGTGTGACATGACCCCTGATGAATCCTTTCAATGCGTTCCACAGGACCCTAGGGTCTTCTACTGTGCCAACGTTGATCTGCAAAAATTCAGCTAGTTTACTCCTGAACTCAGAACAGAAGTCATCGTTCTTTAGCAAGGTCGAATTAAAACGCCATCTGGGAGCTCTTGCGGAGAGCCTGCCAAAGGTTGCCGTAAGGAAAATCCCCTTGTGGTCTGAGAGAGCCAAGGGAACCAATGAGACATCGAAACTATCAAACATATTAGGGGACGCGAATGCATAGTCAATTCGAGAGAAGCTTTTGTGTCTGGCTGACAGGTGAGAGTAATCTCTGAGGGTGGGGTTGCATATGCGCCAGAGGTCTGTGAGCCCCGTGTCTTTGGCCCACATCCTGAGGGCCTTAGAGGCCCGTTTCTGGTCGCTCGTTTCAGAGGGCCCAGACCTATCCATCTCCGCATCCCAGCACGCATTAAAATCGCCACCCACAATGAGAGCGTATCCATTAAGTTCCAACATATTCTTCGTGATTGTATTATAGAACGCTGAATCAAATGTGTTAGGAGCATACAATGCTATTATAGCCATCTTCCTATGCAAGAATTCAACTTTTGCTATAGTAATCCTTCCCTCCGTGTCCGACCATACATCCAAGATTTTGATATCAAGGTTACGTCTTGTAACTATGACTACTCCTTTCGTCTTATCATCGGCTGAGGATGAGGAGATAACGTGATATTGTCGATTTGCCAGTCTTGACACGTCACCTACCATTAAATGCGTCTCACTAAGGAGAGCAAGGTCAATATTTCTCCTCTTCAATAGCCAAAGGACACTGGCACGCTTGTGTGGGGCGTTAAGCCCTCCTGCGTTCCAAATTAAAATATTCAATTTAGCCATGGTCGAGCTTGTATAAGTGCGTAGAGAACATACCCGTGCAGCCAGGCTGAGTACAGAGGTGCCGATCCCGGCGGGCCCGGATGGTCAATCCCAGGAGTTCAGAGGAGGAACACTTACACATATATAAGACAACAGTACATAGAACACATAAAAATACCACCCCAGCTACAGCCCCCCCTCCTTCTACTCTAAACCCTAACCCACCCGTCCTACTATAAGTTCCTCTATACCCACTCTCCAATCCCCACCCTATGCCCCATCCACTGAGGATGGTCATCTTCCTATCACTTCCCACTAGAGACATGGATCAATAAGACGCTTCCCACTCCCACCCCCCTCTAGATAAACCCCTGAGTAAACCCCCACTAGTCCAATAAACACAAATAATAATAAAATAAAATTCAATAAAGATATCGGTCGAAAACCACCTGAGCCCTGGCCCCAACATGAGACAACCATAATGGTAAAAATAGCCATTATTAAATAATAACTCCGCATCAACCTGCAGCCCTCTATTTCCGAATCTGCGCTTCAACATCACATTGTTATAGCCCAAAAAGGTATAGGAAAATTCAAAACAAAATTAAATTAAAGCATCCCAGCCGATAGTCTAAGGCAGGTTCGGGTCACAGGTTAATTGTGCAAAATTGTGTGAACAGTGTCAATTAAACAATGACAAAAAAAAAAGGAGGAAGGGAAAAAAAAGGTTATGGTCAAAGTGCACCCCTTTAGCCGTCCCTCTGATCAGGCACAACGGCTGAAATGACCTAACCTATGTAAGAATAGAATTAAACACAATCATTCATTAATCAATCCGGGGATGGTAATAGGCAACACCTGACACCACCTGTCATCATACATTGTTTCAATAAAGATATCGGTCGGAGCAGTTAGTCCAAGGTAGGATCGAATCACAGTTAAATTGCTCATTCAAATGCCCTTAAAACAGCGACACTAATTATTATATAATTACTCAGCATCAACCCTGTAACCAACTACCTTGGAGTCTGCATATTAATGTCGCAACGTTATAGTATAAGTGGATCACGGAAAATTCAAAACACATTAGAGGCAGATTAGCAGTTAGTCCAAGGTAGGATCGGATCACAGTTAAATTGCTCATTCAAATGCCATTAAAACAGCGACAATAATCATTATATAATTACTCAGTATCAACCTGTAACCATCTACCTTGGAGTCTGCATATTAATGTATCAACGTTATAGCATAAGTGCTTCACGGAAAATTCAAAACAAAATTAAGGCGAGTCAGCTGTTAGTCCAAGGTAGAACCGGATCACATTTAAATCGCGCATATAGATGACATAAAAACAGCGACAATAGGAAAGAAAAAAGAAAGGAAGAGAGGGTAATGGCTAGAGTGCAAGCCATATAACCATATAGCCATGAAGTGCAAGCCATACCCGACCCAACCTGTTATCAAATATTGTATATGCATATTCAACCGACCTTGGCATCTACTTTGGATCACCAAAGCTCAAAACAACCTGGATATAAAAATAAAAAGCATACCAGAAGTTAGTTAGGGACTCGGTCACTCTTGAACTGTGCAAACCAATGTCCCTTTGAACAGCAACAGCAACCAAAATACGTAACCATTAACGAATGTCTCAGCGCATACCATAGTCGAAGCCCGTTGGTTAGCCCGAGGCTAGCGCGTAAGCTAGTGACGAATCCGGATAGCACGTTAGCCTACTATGTACATTGTTCAGCTAGCTCGTTAGCTTCCAAAGAGGCGATACACAAGTACGACCATGAGGTCAGCTTTAGCAAGTAACAGAAGTCATTGGGAAGCCCCGCTAGTTGGATGGGCAGAGGACAGTTAGCATGTCTGGGCATGACAGCAAGTGTTTGTGAATAGTCGACCTAATCAATGTATATAGGCCCAAACCGCCAAGTCACTCACCCTCCATAGATATCAAGCAACAGACTCGGGTGTCTCCGCGAGATATTCCTTCGCTTTAGCCAACGACCAAAACAAACGCTGACCACCGACCTTCTCCAACACAGATAGTTTCGCGGGAGCGAATAACGTGGGCCTCAGGCCTAGTTTCCATAGCTTAGTCAGGACCACCTTGTACTCGGCTCTCTGAGCTTGAACCTCCGGTGTAAAGTCCTCGAAAATGGCCACTTTGTGATCGCCAAGCCTCAGAGTACCCCTTCTGGTACGAGCCGACCGCATGATGATTTCTCTCTGTTGGAGTCTGTTCAGCTTGACTATGATGGGCCTCGGTTCTTTGTTCACGCCGGGAGAAAACCTGCCCGCTCTGTAGGCCGACTCACAGATAGGAGGCGAGGGGAGGACGTCCGTCCCTAGTATCTTCTGCAGCAGTTCGGGCATGGTCTCAGAGAGACGGCCTTCACCGCTGGTCTCCGGTACTCCAACAATCCTGACGTTGTGGCGTCTATCCCGGGACTGCATCTCCTCCATCGCCGACTGTAGTTTGTTGACTTCAGCCTGCCTAGCCAGCAGGGCGGATTCAAGACCCGCCATCTTCTCACACTGTGATGATACCTCCGTCGTTAGCATGGCTAGTTCGTTAGCATTAGCCGATGAGGCAGCGTGAATCGTCTCCATCTTGTCTGTCAGCGGGACTACCGCCAGCCGTATTTCTTCTGATATCTCACGACGGAGGCTGATACAGAAATCCGCCAACACTTTCTTCTGTGCTTCAGCGATGCGTGCCTCAGAGTCTGCGTGTACTTTCTTCTGTGCTTCAGCGATGCGTGTCTCAGAGTCTGCGTGTAGCTTGGTCATGACCAAGAGCACAGCTTCGCTTAACTCCCCGACAGCGGGAGACGGTGCGGCCATGCTCGGCGGTGTCGGTGTCGTGCCTAATTCTTTCATGGCTCTGGTTTCCACCCCCGCCATCGTAGAAAGTCGAAAAAAGTTGATGAATGTATACTAAACACGACGACCTAGCAAACAGATAAAAAACAAATAAAAATAAAATAAAGACTAATGGGGAGAAACGTATATTCAGCACGGTAGAAGGGAGCTCATGTGAAACACGTCTACTCCATGATCGCTCAGCTCCGCCCCTCTCACTTTTATTTTATTTTTTATGATGATGATTACGTAAAATATGACGACAGACATTCGAAGCTTCATTCGAAAACTTCAATAGAAGCTTTGAATGTAAAAAATAATATTACATTCGGTACAGCCCTAGAGGAAACCCACGCAAAAGTTTTAACCCAGGACCCCAGCTTGTGAGACAGCAGTGCTAACCACTGTGCCACAGGAACAGGAAAACAATTAGTCCAAAAGAAAAAATAGGAAGAAGAAAAAAACAAAGAAAGAAACTAGAATGGGTGCTTGTTGAAGCACATACTGTATGTCCGCAGCATACTCTAGTTGGTAATAAATATTTTCCCCCAATTAATGAAGGACATATGGCATGTATAGATATCTTTTATGTCGTCTCTTGTGGCCTTTTCAGGATATGTGAGTCACAAGTGCTTTATTGCAGTTTGTGGTTTTCATTGAGATTGATGTTCCTTTAGCAACACAAGTTGTTTCCAATTGATAACGCTAGCGTTTATGTTAGGTAGTACACAATTTGAAACTGAATCTCCGACTGCCCAACCAGAAGTCTCAGAACAACTCCGTCTCTTGCTCCTCAACCTTATTATTGCATTTCTTCTCTAAGCCTTGTAGAAGGATCCGAATTACTAATAAATCTGTGTTTTGAATTCTAGATATCATCTCCTGATTATTATAGTTCATATAGCGGTTAAGTATTCCCTTTATATCTTGATTAACCAGCCATAGAAAATCATCACAACACACATTCAAATTTAAAAAAGATTTTTTAAATGACCCAGAGCTAAAAGTGCACATGACACTCTGCTGTTCTACCAGACCACTCTTTCTATAGGCGGCTTCACTGGAGTTCTGTAGCTAGGGAAACAGTTTGGACCCAAATGTATTTCCAGTCAACTCTTGCATTAGCAAACATTGCAATACGATATAAACTTGGGTCCTTTTGGAATGTTATTGTTGTCACTTTGAAAGCGTCTGTAGTTTGAATAGACATGGAACATTTATATGTATCGTCACATCGTGTGTTTTGTCTGTACTCACTCATCAGGTCCTTGAACGTAGTCTTCTCGTGGGTCAGCAGGTGGTCAATGATAGATCTCCAGCTACAGACAGAAAGTCCAACAGTGGCTGTTAGACATTCAGAGCTCTGTAACAATAGCTGGAGTGTTGATGATAATGATGACGAAAATATGATTCTGAGGCTCGGTTCGCTAAACACCTACACAAGTGAATGGAGAGAGAGAGAAGAGAATGGAGAGAGAGATAAGAGAATGGAGAGAGAAAGAGAATGGAGAGAGAAAGAAGAGAATGGAGAGAGAGAAAGAAAGAAAGAAGAGAATGAGAGAGAAAAAAAAGCGAATGGAGAGAGAAAGATCTTTTTTTATGTAATTAAATTAAACTGGACTTTGAAGAAGTCTTTATTCATTGCACACATTGACAATGTCGTCATGCAGTGACACACATGCGATGGGCGGCACACACAGATACACACACATGCAATTCTTTCTTTTTGGGTCGCTGATGAAATGTTCCTCTCTGCGTTTGACCCCTTCCTGTCGTCCTCCCCCCCCAAGGGCAGCCGGGAGCAGACACGGGCTGCGGCGTGGGCCCGCGCCCAGGGACCAATCCAAGTGCTCCTGTCCATCTTCGTCAGCGCTAGTGATCTGTTCTGCATGTTTTTCCATTGGGTTTATCTTATCGGGAGGGGAAACCCTTGCGAGTACAGGGAGAACATGCAAACTCCACACAGAAAGGCCCGGGTCAACCTGGTCCCCAAGCGGGAATCGAACCCTGGACCTTCTAGCTGTGAGGTGACACTGTTAACCACTACACCACCATGCTGCGTACGAAGATAATGGAGAGAGAAAGAAGAGAATGGAGAGAGAGAAAGAATGGCGAGAAAGAATGGAGATAGAAAGAATGGAGAGAAATAAGAGAGAAAAAAGAAAAGGGAGAGAGAAATCAGAGAATGGAGATATAAAGAAGAGAATGGAGAGGGAGAAAGAAAAGAGAAAGAGAATGGAGAGATATACAGTAAAGAGAATAGAGAGAGAAAAAGAAGAGAATGGAGAAAGGTAATTGAGAGAAAGAAGAGAATGGAGAGGGAGAAATAAGAGAATGGAGAGGGAGAGAAGATAATGGAGAAAGAATAGAATTGAGAGAGAAAGAATAGAATGGAGCGAGAAAGAATAGAATGGAGAGATAAAGAAGAGAATGGAGAGAGAGAGAAAGAGAATGGAGCGAGAGAAAGAAGAGAATGGAGAGAAAGAATAGAATAGAGAGAAAGATTGGATAGAGAGAAAGAATGGAGAGAAAGATAATGGAGATAAAGAAGAGAATGGATAGAGATAAAGAAGAGATAATGGAGAAATAAGAGAATGGAGAGAAATAAGAAAATGGAGAGAGAGAAAGAATGGAGAGAGAGAAAGAGAATGGAGAGAGAGAAAGAAGAGTATGGAGAGAGAAAGAAGATCATCAATGGAGAGAAATAATGGAGACAAAGATGATAATGGAGAGAGAAAGAAAATAATGGAGAGAAAGAAGATCATCTCTGCACCCCACACATGGACCTGTTAGTCATTTCTATATTTAGTTTTGTACTATATTGTATTAGTATAATATACAGTACTATATTGTATTGTAGTATCTTTCTCTCCTAATATGTTTCTTGTGCCTTGTTTCTGAGTGAAGTATCAAGCGCACATGTGGACGGCACGGTGGTTAACACTGTCGCCTCACAGCTAGAAGGTCCTGGGTTCGATTCCCACTTGGGGACCAGGTTGCCACGTTGCCAGTTACCCAGGTGGGGTATCTCCCGGGCCTTTCTGTGTGGAGTTTGCATGTTCTCCCGTGCTCGCAAGGGTTTCCCCTCCAGATAAGATAAACCCAATGGAAAAACATGCAGAACAGATCGCTAACGCTGTCGTGTCCCTGGCGAAGACGGACAGGAGCACTTGGATTGGTCCCCGGGAGCATATGGCCCATGTCTGCTCCCGGCTGCCCTGGGGGGAAGGACAACGGGATGGGAAAAGTGCAGAGAGACATTTCATCGGCGACTCAGTGCATGTGTGTGTGTTCCTGTGGGTCGCCCCTCTCTCGCATGTGTGTGTTAATCTGCATGACAAATAAAGACGTCTTCATCTTCTTCACTCCTAGGTTTAATCAGGCCTGGTTTTGATGTACTGTAGACATGAATAACTGCTGCTCTGAGGCTGAGGAAGCAGGGGAGAGAGAGCTGGAGGACAGAGCGATGAGAGCAGTAAATATAATCTGCTTCAGAGTCAAGGGGACATAACGAGAGAGAACTACATCTTCTTATAGTGTTTGGCCTTTTTTAAAGGCTTTTTAACACTTTGGCTGCCATGGGTTAAATTCATTATCAACCGTAGGTTGCCGGCTCTATTTGTCTATAGAGAAAGTCCCCTTCTTTGCAGGGCTATAACTTTTTAAATTCTATTGCTACATTGCCATTATTAGGGCCCATTCAAAGTCCTATATGTATTGTTCATTGTGTAGCAACGTTAAACTTTTTCATTCACATATTCATAGTAAAGTATGGTCTAATGTATAAGTATGTTTTCATCTCTTTCTGCAGCTTTCTCCAGAACGTGATCTATAGCCCCAAATACATTATATTGATGATGCAATACAGTTTTATGGCAATCAGCGCGATATAAAAAATTCCAACTAGACGTACTTCTAGAAGTTACTACACGTCATCTGATGTTGACCGGATGGGCTAGGGGGCGTTTATAATTCCGTGGGCAGCGTTATACCAATCATCTAATGTGGGTCAAATGTTGATAATAGCAGTTAGTATCGAAGACGGTAACTTTACACGCTAAAACTCACCCCAGTCTCCGCGCGCCGTTGGGCGATCATCGTAGAGTAGAAATTTTATCATTATGGGATGTAGATTTACCCGGTCCATCTCCAGCTTGTATAATGGTATATACGTCCAAATCATGTTGTTTATCGAGTTATTGGCAATCGATCGCTGTGTATTGTGAGGAGCTAGAATGCCGGGACCTATAGCGAGTGCCCGGAAGTAATACGGCCGTCCAGCACAACCTCTATGGCACTTCCTGTTAAGCGATTGCGCCGATCGGCCACCAGATGGCGCTCCTGAACCGCCAGAGAGCTCAGTGGGTCCTCCTGGTGGATCTCAGGCCAGCGGAGGGGAAATATGAATCCGGTCCCAGATTTTTGAAATATTGATATCAAAGACGCTGTAAAGCGTCTTCGGCAACTTGAGCATGGCCGGGAATGACGTGTTTAAGCGTTTCCCGGCACCCAAAGTGTTAAAGACTAAATAAAGCTTTTTGGGCAGTTAATAGACCTGTTCGCTGTATAAGTCAGACTCCATGTGCGCGCACATCCCCGGAGCAGATAGGAACGTAATCCTGGTCAGCACAACAGGGCAGACTACAATATATTTACATTTGTTAGCCATGCTAGCGATCTAAACAATCAATCCATGCCAAAGCTAGATATGTAAAAGGTGAAAGACTCACACTCACAGCCATGCTGATTTGGCAAAATGACATCCAACCGTTTTCGTTTGAAACAACTTTTAGTCAGGGGAGTGTCATGGTTTCTCCATCGTATTCTTTTAGCGCAGCAGTTCGCGCAGGTCCGAGGCAACATGACTCAGTTGGTATTGCTGATTGGCTCAAACACAGTATGTTTGTATGTTGTACAGGGTCTATAGTCCCCTGTTCATTGAGCCTACGTTGATTCTTTGTCATCTCCAAACAAGATTTGTCGGCAGGACGGGTCTAGTCTCCACGAGGGATTAGCAACAATAAACTAAATGAGTGCACTTCTAGATACAGTATTTTAGCACATTTGTTATTTTACTGATAAAATAAATCTGATAGATTGTAGAATCTATTTTAGTGATGAAATACACCTGATAGAATCTATTTTACTGATGCCATAATGTACATCTGATATAATGTAGAATATATTTTACTGATAAATACATCCGATATAATCTGATAGAATGTAGAATATATTTTACTGATAAAAATACATTTCCAAACAAGAATTCCTAAGAAACCACAGAAGCAACGGATGAATGTGTCAGTATATGGACCATAATGGTGATGAAGGTGTCAGTATATGGACCATAATGGTGATGAAGGTGTCAGTATATGGACCATAATGGTGATGCAGGTGTCAGTATATGGACCGTGATAAGGACCTGCAGTACACAACCACAGGTTCTACCAAACGTCAGCAGTAACATGCAGGAGACTAAAGCCCCGCCAGGCTCACGGACATCAGGCTTACTGTGGAGCACAGGAGGAGTCCATGGTGAAGAAGAGAGGGTCCATGTAGAGCTCCAGGGCCTCCTTCTTCCAGGCCCGCTTGGTGTAGGCATACCCACTGAGGTTGCTCAGCAGCTGGGCACCCGCTCCAAAGCTGGGCATGTTGTAGGCACTAGAGGAGACGGTAGGAGAGTTTGAAATGAACACAGAACAACAACACTGATACATGGAGGCTGTGGCTGGTAGGTCTGTCTACAGGGACCTTGTCAGATGTGCCATCAATCTGTTCTATTATAAAAGCTACTTCGGGCAGCTGAGGAAATACAATTACCTGGTGAAATTATAAATCCATTGGCCAATGAGTCTGGTTGACAGAATGTTAGTGTGGTTTTCAAAGGTTTTCATCTTAACCCTTTCACTACCACACTACAGAAGGTTAACCCTTTACTATCCCACTACAGACGGTTAACCGTCTGTAGTGTGATAGTAAAGGGTTAACCTTCTGTAGTGTGGTAGTGAAAGGGTTAACCCTTTGTCATGTGGCAGTGAAAGGGTTATATAAAAATAGGGAAACAATGTCCAGGCACGCACTCCAGGTTTTTCCAAATTTATTGGCAGCCTGTAATCATGACGTTTCGGTGTGAACACACCTTCTTCAGAATGGCTTGCCTGGACATTGTTTCCCTATTTTTATGTATGATATTAGAGGTTACAGCACCCAGTGTCAAGTCTAGTGAGGTGAGTGCGGTCTACTACTTTTTTCATCTGCAGTGAAAGGGTTAACCTTCTGTATTGTTGCGGTGAAAGGGTTAACCATTTGGTAGTGCGGCAGTGAAAGGGTTAAGGACCCCCACATTGATGAGAGCTTGTCACACTGTCACAGGCACCCTCATCTGAGATAGTATTTAGTATAGAACTGTGCAACTGTTACTGGTAGGTGAGGAGATAACAGTGGAGAGAGTGAAAACCAGGATCAGAATAATCGTTTGTGTAAGTTCTCATATTGGGCTAACTTCTAGTGAATAGATTATGAGTCAAATTAAACTGATCCCCATTTTGATGGGGACTCCCTGGGACCCTCTCGAGGACCCCTACAAGACAGTGTCATGCACTTGGTATGATCCAGGACCCCTGCCCTAAAAGACAGTGTCCTGCACTTGGTATGATCCAGGTCAGTGTCATGCAATTGGTATGATCCAGGTCGCGTGAATACTTTACCCAAGGCAGTTGTCCTTCCGCGTTCGGTTTGCGCGCCCTGATTGGCCTCTCAGCGCCCAATCGCGTTACTATCGCCGCACGGAGGAATACTATCCTCGAGTTAACCTAATTTATACAAATGGAAGTATTGATTTCGCCGTAACGAATCATTAAAAAAATATACCGTTAACTGGAATATGTTGTTTCTTTACACATATGTTGGATTATGTAATTGGTTTGTCATGACAAACCAATAAAAAGATCGCGAATTAACCGGTGGTTATCCTATTATATTAACATAGCTACAACAACACACAGTAACGTTAATATAATGACATGCATCATTGTTTACAATGAACGGTGAGGCTAATCGAAAGGACTGGACACGAACAAGTTAAACAGCAATAAATTAATTTAATATAACAGGTAGTTCAAGCTGCATTTTCGTGCCTACAACCACACCCACAGGGATATATCCGGCTTTGACAAGCTCTCTCTCTCCTGCCGATTAAATTCAGCAGCTCTTCCACCTCGAGTGCCTGTAGCTGCCTGCATTTGCACAAAGGCGTCCATCCCTGCTGCTAGCTAACGTTAAAACTAACAATCTACAATCTACAGACACCAACAATCTACAGACACCAACAAACACAGAACCCCACCGTTCATTGTAAACAATGATGCATGTAATTATATTAACGTTACTGTGTGTTGTTGTAGCTATGTTAATATAATAGGATAACCACCGGTTAATTCGCGATTTTTTATTGGTTTGTCATGACAAACCAATTACATAATCCAACATATGTGTAAAGAAACAACATATTCCAGTTAACGGTATATTTTTTTAATGATTCGTTACGGCAAAATCAATAGTTCCATTTGTATAAATTAGGTTAACTCGAGGATAGTATTTCTCCGTAGGGCTAACGCGATTGGGCGCTGAGAGGCCAATCAGGGCGCGCAAACCGAACGCGGAAGGACAACTGCCTTGGGTAAAGTATTCACGCATCCAGGTCAGTGTCATGCACTTAGTATGATCCAGGTCAGTGTCATGCACTTGGTATGCTCCAGGTCAGGGCAACTTGATAATACACAGACAGCTGCTGTTTAACTTACCCTAGTATAATAGCAAGTATTTTAACATAAGATTCCTATGATTTACTAACACATTCAGTGACGTTCACGAGAATTCTTGTTTCTGGGCCCCAACCGTTCAGTGCCATAAACGAAGATTCTCGTTTCTGGGTCGTTTTTCCTTTTTTTTCTATTTTAATACCCTATTCAATCTCAGGGAGCTGTGTGTTGCCTGAAAAATGCATACTGGGAATCCGAAGGTGCAGTACCGGCCGCATCCTACCAGGCGGCGGTATTGAGCACCATTTCTAACATTGTATCCTGGGCTGTAGGATGGCCCCAGGTCTCGGGTTTCATTTTTCCTTCTCGGGCGAAGCCAACGGTTCTGCCGGTTACATTGAAGCCTGTCAAATATGCCCATTCCATATGTTATGGTCGATTATGCCGTCGAGCAAATGGACATTGGATCTACCAGATGGCGATCAAGAAATTGGAATATTCTTTTTGGATTACTCCCGACCACAGGTAAGGGCGATTTGACGTCAATTCTAGCTTGATCCTGCAATGCTTTTACACCGATCTGGCTGATAACTGTTTTTAGTGTTCAATGCAAATGCCGTTACTGACGATCAAATAATCAGAAACTACCCCCCCCCCCCCCCTTTCATGCATTCATGATGGAACATATAATACCTATATTGTAGATTTGATCCCGGAACAATAGCGGGTTCAGGCAAGAAACGCCAGCGTCTACAATGTAATTGACGTGTAGGGCTATAACTCAGCATTTCATGAATTACCGTACTTTTCACACTATAAGCCGCACCTGACTATAGCCGCAGCAGCTAAATTGAATGATGTGTACATATATAAGCCGCACTGGACTATAAGCCGCAGGTGTTTTAATGTTTAATTACCATATGTAATTAGCATTGGGACACATACTGTAAGACAAATAACAAGAATTAACTCATTTACAAGTTGTATTAAGTTTAGCAAATAAGGGAACAGATAAATAACATTTCAATGCAGTCAAAAAAGCAATATTTAGATTTTTACATTTTCGGGTTTGGTCACATCGAGTCACATATAAGCCGCACCGTTATATAAGCCGCAGGGTCGAAAAATGGGGGGAAAAGCCGTGGCTTATAGTCCGAAAAGTACGGTACACTAGAGCGCTCTAAAACCATACTTATATTCACCACGGTATAACACGGGAACGTATGGATGGAATTTCTTTTCTTCTTTGCATCTTGACCGGAAGAAATCCAGTGTCAAATGACTATAGTATTGTATCCATAGCTATAATATAGAATATAGTTATAGCTCTACAAACAAGGTGACGGACTACATTGGTTTAATGGGTGGCATGAGCATAGCCGTCTCCCGGAAGATGCGTGGCACAGAATGTGTTAAGTAGAAGATTACTTCATTGTCAAAATACATTGCAATAAAAAAAAATCGCATATCCCTCCTACACACACACACACACACATTTCAACAGCGAGGCACAGGGTCTTCCACAGTGCTGCGATGGTGGGAATTGCGGATATAATCATACCTACCACCTTTCAATTTGATTTATTTAACCTTTATTTAACCAGGTAAGTCATTAAGAACAAATTCTTATTTACAATGGCGACCTGGCAAATGGTAGGGATAGGGGGCAGGGGGTAAAATAAATACAAAGTTAAAACAGAACCAGATTAAAACAAATTAAAACATGGTAAGACAAACAGAGTAAAACAAAAACAGCCACAGCAGATACAGGTGCTTTTTTTTTATCCACTTTTTCTCCTCTTTTTCAATTTTTCTCCCATCCCAATTTAGCCGTGCCAATTCTCCCCTCCCCTGTCTTGAACGTTGCTCGTATGTGCCCCCCACTGGCCGATTGTATGGAGGATAGAAGCCCATCGCATGTCCCCTCCAATACATGTGTAGGCAGCCAGTCGCATCTTTTCACCTGCCAGCGCGGACTCTCATTTGGCGAGGAGTAACGTGTAGGAGGCTCACACTGCCCCTGCCATTTTCCTGTCTCTACTGTGCAGGCGCCCCAACCGACCTGTAGGAGTCGCTGTTTACAACGTCCAGATTACCACCCATCGACTTCCCACCCGCTAACTCTGCCAATTGAGTTAGTATGACGGCCGGCCGGAGGCGACACCGACAGCCGGATTCGATACCGGTGTCTCGTGCGTTGGTGACGAGCGCAATGTCCGCTGCGCCACCCAGCCGCCTATACAGGTGCTAGTTTAGGAGCAGTTACAGGTGCTAGTTTAGGAGCAGTTACAGGTGTCACAGCAGGCAGGTACAGGTGCTAGCTTAGGAGCAGTTACAGGTGTCACAGCAGGCAGGTACAGGTTAGTTTAGGAGCAGTTACAGGTGCTAGTTTAAGAGCAGTTACAGGTGCTAGTTGAGGAGCCGTTACAGGTGCTAGTTGAGGAGCAGTTACAGGTGTCACAGCAAGGGGGGTGCAGTCAGGCCACTGAACTTAGAACCTAGGTGGGGAACAACCAGGAGATCACTGCAACTCACACAAGTTGGAGAACTATCTCTCTCTCTCTCTTGCTCTCACACACACACAAAGGGAGCCGCATGTGATTGGTGGAGGCGGGACCCTTACAAAAAACTGTTGTTGCTAATCATTGACACATGCTAGCCTGTAATAATCCCCCCCAGAAAAATCTACTTTGCATTTGATATATTGCAAATATATGCCATCACACACACTGGCATTTAAAGGGTTAGAATTATACAATTAATATGTGGTGTTATGATCAGGGCTGAAGTTGAATAAAAGATTGTATTTTTTTTCAATACGACATTACAAAAAAACTGAAAATCCATCAAAATCAGTGTTGTTGCTAATCATACATTATGCTAGCCTGTTTTTAACAATAATTTGTGATGTCATCACAAACACTGGCATTTAAAGGGTACAAATAAAAAAATTCCTGCACCAGAATGCAGGAAATTAAGTCTTTGTAACAAAAAAAATCCTGGTGGGGGACCCCCAGACCCCCTCCTTAAAAAGTGGCCTGACTGGGGGCTATATTTTGCACTATATTTCCTGGCCTGAATGATTTCCCCAGTCCGGCCCTGGTTAAAAGCCTCCAATGCTTATTAGTGTGTGTGCGTTTGAACGTTTGCTTGTTTCAACCATACATTTCCATTTATATAAAAAAAATATATATAATAATAATTATATATATATATTTTTTTTTTACCTCCTATAATAGTGGGGCTCGCGGCTCTCTGACACCATTATTTGGGGGTCACGGCCTGAAAAGTTTGGGAACCCCTGCTCTACATCGTCCTCCGTCACGCCCGCTGCCTGCATGTCCTCCTTCAGTGTCCATAAACCTCCTCTTGGGCCTTCCCTTCCTCGTGAATGCCACATACAACGAAACTGTACAGAACTGCGTTTCCGCAGTTGCTCCGATTGGCAACTGACCACACGTGACCCTACCCTATTACACGCCCCCTTATCGACGCGCGTTATGCGACGCTGCACGGCTCTTTCGCTCGCAGAACAGCTGTTTCCGTATTTATAATATTGGCAATGCCGCGCTGTGAAGCACCTCTGTATTAAATGCACTCATCAATCAATCAATAACAACATTAACGATAACGCCGCGCTGTAATAGTCTCGCGACTATCTGCTAACATATTTATAATATTGGAAACGCCGCTCTACTGTCTTTAACTATGAACAAACACAACACTCTAACTTACCATCTTTAGATAATAAAGTACTCAACCTCTACTGTCTAAAAATTGTAAAGTCAATTAACGACTGATGGCTGTTTGTTGTAGAGGGCGCGGTGGCAGACTTTGTCCGATACAGAATGCAGGAAATTAAGTCTATGTAACAAAAGAAATCCTGATTATACGTGCCCCATGTAAAATATTTAAACAACCATTAAGCAGTGTTGGGCAAGTTACTCAGGAAGTATAGGAGTATTTTGTTTTTAGCGCCTTTGAGGTGCTTTGGTACCATGAAGTGCAAGCATAGTCATAGTACCCTTGAATGAGTGCTCCTGCCAGAGTCTTCAGGGTATTCTTGTTTACCAGAGAGGAGATCCGGTACAAGAATCATGTCAAAAGAGACACTGAAAGGGAGAGTTTTCTTAGGTTTGGACCTAAATGTGCTATAGATAACATTCAGCCACTCAATGTTGTACTAGAGCACCAGCATGTAATTTATCCTATTAGGTGTGTTCCACGTGGGGAAATGGGAAGTAGGGAAGGGATACATGCACACAACATGTAAACAACAACATTCATTTAGGATCCGGAATGATTTTTAAATGATACATTCATTCATCGCTGTTCTGCGAGGAAGCGAGCGAAAGAGGGGTGCAGCGTCGCATAACGCGCGTCGATAAGGGGGCGTGTAATAGGGTAGGGTCACGTGGGGTCAGTGGCCAATCAGAGCAACTGCGGAAACGCAGTTCTGTACAGTTCCGTTGTAGGTGGCATTCACGCTTCCCTTCCTCCTCTTTCCAGGCAGCTCCATCTCCAGCATCCTTCTCCCGATATACCCCACCTCCCTCCTCCGCACAAACCATCTCAGTCTTGCCTCTCTCACTTTCTGCCCGTACTGCTCAACATGGGCCGTTCCTCTTTTTATTTTGTCCAACCTTGTTACTCCCAGAGAGAACCTTAGCATCTTCATCTCTGGCACTTCCAGCTCCGCCACCTGCCGTTTCTAGACCATACAGCATAGCTCAGTGGTCACCAACCTTTTTAAGCCCAAGATCACTTATTTCTTTTGGTGAAGGCAAGATCTACCTATTGAAGCGTTGAGAGAAAAAGACAGCCAAGATTGTACTTTAAACTAAATGACTTTTATTTGCCTGTATTCTAATTACATGCAATGCTTTGGTCCAACATTAAAACGTCAAAGTAGAACTGTAATATGTACTTTCTCAGTCAGTGCTAAGTGCAGTCATCTTATGCAGCATCACTTTTCACATCAAAACAAAAGTAGAACTGTAATGTGGACTCTCATATTATTAACATTAGAAAATGCTAATTGTAAATATGTTTGTCAAAGTAGAACTGTAATATGTACTTTCTCAGTCAGTGCTAAGTGCAGTAATCTTATGCAGCATCACTTTTCACATCAAAACAAAAGTAGAACTGTAATGTGGACTCTCAGGGAAAGATACAAAAAAAAAATATTATAATTTTTTTTTACATTTTTTTTTAGGGAAAGATCTACAGGGAAGGTCTCAAAGATCGACCGCGATCGACGGGTTGGTGACCACTGGCATAGCTGGTCTCACTACCCTGCTGTAGACTTTTCCCTTAACTCTTGCTGGTACCCTTCTATCGCAGATAACCCCTGACATCCTTCCCCACCCGCACCACCCGGCCTGCACTCTCTTCTTCACCTCCCTACCACAGTCCCCATTACTTTGGACAGTTGACCCCAAGTATTTAAACTCGTCCAGTTTTGGTACCTCTACCTTGCATCATCACCACCCCTCCGTCTTCCTTCCCATTCACACACATGTACTCGGTCTGCTCACTTTCATCCCTCTTCTCTCCAGTGCATGCCTCCACTTCTCCAGGTTCTCTTCCACCTGCTCCCTGCTCTCACTACAGATCACAATGTCATCTGCGAACATCATGGTCCACGGGGACTCCTGCCTGACCTCGTCTGTCAGCCTGTCCATCACTATAGCAAATAAGAATGGACTGAGGGCCGACCCTTGGTGCAGTCCTACCCCGACCTTGAACCCCTCAGTCACTCCCACTGCACACCTCACCACAGTCGCACTGCCCTCATACATGTCCTGTACTACCCTCACAAACTTTTCTGCCACTCGTGACTTTTTCATACAGTACCACACCTCCTCTCTTGGTACCCGGTCATACGCCTTCTCTAGGTCTACAAAGAAGGGCGGGGCGGCTAAGTGGCGCAGTGGGAAAGGCGCTCGCCACTAATGCAGGAGATGCTGGGTTCGAGCCCAGCTCTCGGCATTGCTACCAGCTTGGCTGGTCGTTCATACTAATACAATTGGCAGTATTAGGGGGTGGGAAGCTGGTGGGTGGGGATTGGACGTTGTGGACAGCGACTCCTACAGGTCTGTTGGTGCGCCTGCGCAGCAGAATCAGGAAGCGACGAGGGCGGCGTGTCCCTCCCACGCAGACCCTCGCCGCTGAGAGATCGCGCTGTGCAGGTGAAAAGATGCGACGGCTGCCTCCTCGTATACCGGAGGGGACACGTGATGCAAGGCTTCATCCACATTGCAGCCGGCTTGTGGGAGGCATGGCCTAACAGCGTTCGAGACAAGGGAGGGTAGAATTGGACAATACGAAATTGAAATGGGAGAAAAAAGTAGATAAAAAAAAACATTCTAAGGGCGAACAATGCGTCTGTCGTGCTTTTCCCTGGCATGAACCCATACTGCTGCTCACTAATCCTCACCTCTCCTCTTAACCTAGCCTCCACTATCCTTTCCCATAGCTTTATACTGTGGCTGATGAGCTTTATTCCCCTGTAGTTGCTGCAACTCTGAGCGTCTCCCTTACTCTTAAAAATCGGCACTAGCACACTTTGCCTCCACTCCTCTGGCATTTTCCAAAATGTTGTTAAACAATCTTGTTAGAATGGCGGCTGGGTGGCGCAGCGGTCTAAGTGAGACATCGGTATCGAATCCGGCTGTCAGCGTTGCCTCCGGCTTGGGCCGGCCAGCATACTGACTCAATAGACCTATCTCAAACCCTGCCCTCTTTTCTTGATCCTCCAATCACAACGGTCTCTTGCCTCGCGAGGCAAGCGACAGTTGTGATTGGAGGATCAAGAAAAGAGGGCAGGGTTTGAGATAGGTCTATTGGCAGAGTCAGCGGGAGGGGAGTGGTAATCTGGTTGTTGTAAACAGTGACTCCTACAGGTCGGTCAGGGCGCCTGCACAGCAAGGACAAGAGATGTCGAGGGTAGTGTGAGCCTCCCACACATTACACCTCGCCAATGAGAGTCCGCGCTGGCAGGTGAAAAGAAGTGGCTGGCTGACTCTGCATGTATCGGAGGGGACATGCGATAGATTCTTCAACCCTCCCTACGGCCGACCAGTGGGGGGCACATGCGAGCAATGATCAAGACAGGGGAGGGGGGAATTGGCACGACTAAATTGGGATGGGAGAAAAACAGAAAAAGGAGAAAAAGTGGATAAAAAAATTTAAAATCTTGTTAGAAAAACCACTGCCATCTCTCCTAGACATCTCCAGGCCTCCGCTGGTATGTCATGTGGGCCGACCGCCTTCCCACTCTTCATCCTCTTCAAAGCTGCCCTCACTTCCTCCTTACCGATCTGTTGCACTTCCTGGTTCACTGTCTCCACTGTCCGTCCTCCTCTCTCTCTCATTTGCTTCATCCAGCAGCTCTTCAAAGTACTCCTACCACCTTCTCACCACACTGTCCTCGCTGGTCAACACCTTGCCCTCCTTATCCTTTATCACTATGGCCTGCTGTATATCCTTCCCTGCCTGGTTCCTCCGCCTAGCCAGCCGATATAGATATTTTTCTCCTTCCTTGGTGTCCAACCTCTCATACAGCTCGCTGAATGCTCTTTCCTTTGCCACCTCTCTCTTCACCTCCCGCCGTCTCTCCATGTATATGCCTGTCTACTCTCTTCATCCCCCAGTCTGTCCCAATGCTTCTTCACCAACTTCTTCCTTTGTATACTTTCCTGCACTTCCTTCCTTCGTCCTGAAGACACGCCAAATACCATTTTAGCGGTCTCCCTCACCACATCTGCTCTTTCAGCTCTTTCCTACCACCAAGCGCCTGTTTTATCTTCTCCCTGAACTCCACACAACATTCCTCTCTCTTTAACTGCCACCATTTAATCTTTGGCTCTACCTTCCCTCGCTACACTCTCACCTGCGATCACCCTGCAGTCCCTGACCTCTTTCAGATGACCCCTTCTGCATAGGACATAGTCCACCTGTGTGCACCTCCACCCGCTTTTATATGTAATCCTGTGCTCCTCTCTCTTCCTGAAGTAGTATTCACTACTGCCATACCCATCCTTTTTGCAAAGTCTACCACCATCTGACCTTCCGCATCACCTCCTCATCCCCTTTGTTTCCCTCCCCTACATGCCCGTTGAAGTCCGCTCCAATCACCTCTCTCCCCCACAGGCACACTCTCCACCACTTCATCTAACATGCTCCTGAATTCTTCCTTCTCTTCCATCTCGCACCCCACCTGGGGGGCATACACGCTAATACCATATAGCATTAGCCCTTCCCTCACTAGCTTCAGAGCCATCACTCTGATACTCTCCTCACCTCTATCACGCCACTGGCGTACTCCTTTAGGATTACCCCTACCCCGTTTCGTCTCCCATCCACCCCATAGTAGAGCAGTTTATACCCTCTCCCCATGCATCTGGCCTTACTCCCCTTCCACCTGGTCTCCTGCACACACAGTATATCTATCCTTCTTCTCTCCATCATATCAACTATCTCTCCCCCTTTGCCAGACATGGTGCCAACGTTCAAAGTTCCAACCCTCACCTCCACACTCCTCTCCATCCTCTTCTGCCTCCTCCTCCGGACATGTTCTCCCCCTCTTCTTCTCTTTTTACCACCAGTAGCCCAATTTCCCCCGGTACCCTGCTGGCCAGCAGTGCCAGGGGCAGTCGTTGGTGACCCGGGCCTCAACCGACAACGCATAACAAATTACGTATATCACGCCAGTTAGGGTACTGTGGCAACCCCAAGCCACCACTGGGCTTGGTGATTGAAGGACGCTACGTAGCGACCCAATGGCTGGGCGCTACCCATCTTTGGCTTCCGGACGCACCTGTCGCTAGAAGGCCATCAAGATCGATTAGCAAATCACGGCGCGGTGCGCCTGTTGAGGAGGGGAAACTTAATGGAACCCAAGAGCACCCTCTCACTCTCTCGTGGCAGGGGAAGGAGATACACCACGGAGCGGGAACAGCCACCCGGCAGACAGAATTAATATAAAGTCAGAGAGAGAGTGAGAAGAATGAAACGTTTGTTTGTTTATTAGAAAATAAAGAAAAGTATTATTTTGGGAACTACAACCCGTCTGTTTGTTGTTTATTCTGCCACCCCTACACCTGGAATTGCCACAGTACTTGTGTATACTGCACCTGTGTATACTGTATACTTTACTTACTCATAGTATACATTTAGATTCTAGTGTTTATTGTAACCATATTTATTGTAATTTATAACATAACTGATACAGACCATCATCTGCGCCTTTAATCACACTGCCTACTTGCTCAGATGCATATACTCAGTTAATTATATTGTTTACACTGCCTACTTTTACTTTCTACTGTACTATAATTGTATTGCCTGTATTTATGTCTTCTACTATTACCCTGCTCATACCCGTACCCAGTGGCGGCCGGTGTGAACTACATTTGGGTGGGCGCGGGGGGGGGGGGGCGTGTAGCTTTATGCCAAGCAAGCAGTGCAAAAATTTACCGTAGTGGCATGCAGTAATGCGCCTTTCATTTTCGCGGAAATAGGCTGTCTATTGCCATTCTCTTTGACAAACTCTAACCTTAACCAGCTCCTTAACAGCGCCTAAACTTAACCGTTCTAACCTTAACCAACTCCGAAACAATGCCTAACCTTAACCTTAACCATAGAAATTATATTGCCATTCTCTTTGACAAACTCTAACCTTAACCAGCTCCTTAACAGCGCCTAAACTTAACCGTTCTAACCTTAACCAACTCCGAAACAATGCCTAACCTTAATCGGCGAAAGAATACACGTTAAAAAAAAATCACGTTAAAAAATATTTTCGATGGGATTCGAACTCGCCAGCAAACAAGCCATAGGATCCACAGCCATGTGTCCTAGCCAATTGAGCTATTTGTTGGATACTGAATAAGGGGCGGTGACTTATATATATTGAGCTCCGCTCGTGTCGCATGCGCGGGCACCTCGCGCGAGCACGCCGGCGCACGCACGCACCTGAGCGAGCACGCCGCCGCCGGTGCACGCACGGTAGCATTTGTCTGAAAAGAAGGGCGCTTTACCGCACTAGCGTGCGGTGACGAATGCGGAAGCATTTTTGCACTGCTTGCTTGGCATTAACGTACAGGCGGGGGGGGGGGGCAAGCGGACAGCTGACCAAGCGAATACTGACTCAACATAACGTTACCCCGTTTCCAACGTTAACCCTTAGAAGTCAACGGGGCTTATTGCTCCCGTGGGCGGAGAACAAAATAATTAGAATCTCTCACAAATGCTCAGGAAGTCCCGTTTTTCAAAAATCTGTAAAAATAGAACAAAGACAATTTCGAGTGCATATAGTGTAATCTATATGTATCCTTACTTGCTAAACATAATACGACTTGTAAATATGTTTAATTCTTGCTAAATTGTATAGTTCTAAATATCCCTGTATTCCCCCGAAACTACAACGCGTCACGTACATGCACGCGCGCACACACAAACAGCGCATAGGTGTTAATCACTGAGTGATCTAATATGCATATTCTTCAGCGCGAGAGGGGGGGGGGGGTGTTTCTCACTGTCTGTCGTTGATAATAATAGTCCTGCAGTTCGCAGTTTATTCAAGCGCGCATCACGGTGATGACAGCTCTCTGGTCTAGAGTAGAGAGGTGGCCTGTTACTGTTCCATGATTTTCATTCGGCGCTTCAGCTCACCTGGCAGAGCAGTGGTCCTGCGCTCCTGCGGTCCGTTGTTGACGAGTTCGAATCCCATCAAAAAAAAATTTTTAACGTGATTTTTTTTTTTTTACACATGTATTCTTTCGCCGGTTAAGGTTAGGCATGGTTAAGGTTAAGGTTCTAGAATGTTCGATTATGATATCATACTGTGACATACTCCTCCTGTAGTGTGAAAAAACATGCATTCTCATAAATATTACGATCAAATCTATTTTGTACTTGATGATACATTTGAAATTGGTTTGGTTATGATCATGTTATTAGTGTGTGTGTGTGTGTGTGTGTGTGTGTGTGTGTGTGTGTGTGTGTGTGTGTGTGTGTGTAAAAAACTAATTAATAATATAATTATTATAAATGTCTCTCTCTGTATATCTCTGTATCTCTTTCTTTCTTTCTTTTTCTCTCTCTCTCTCTCTCTCTCTCTCTCTCTCTCTATTACTATACTATTATATATCTATATATATCTAAATGTCTAAACCTCTGTCTATCTAGTGTGTGTATACACCAGTATCACTGACTACCACGGCAAGCCTATAGAAAATGATTCTATTTAATAATAATAATAATTATTATTATTATAAATGTCTCTCTCTCTGTATCTTTCTTTCTTTCTTTCTTTCTTTCTTTCTTTCTTTCTTTCTTTCTTTCTTTCTTTCTTTCTTTCTTTCTATTATATTACTATTATATATCTAAACCTCTGTCTATCTAGTGTGTGTATATGCATGGCATCAAATCAAAGTGTGTGTTGCCTGTATTGATCAGTCACACTATACCCCCATTCAGCTGTAATTGTTCCCTGCTGGGCCTTTGTTTCATGGTGTGAATTAGTCATTGAAATTAACATTGACATCACATTGAATTCTGGGAAGGAGTGTAGTTCCCTTATCATTAGCTGAATTCACTGAATTCTCTTCAGAGGCTCCTGCTGCAAATTGGCAATGACTGTACCAGAATGTTTGATAGGACATTGATTGAAAACTGTCGTCTCAAATTTGACAATTGATGGCTTATTTTGAAGGTATGAATCTGTAATTTTATATTATGTAACAAAAAAAAGGGGGAAATTCTCAGGAGGAGGAGCTATTTAGGTTAGACTTCTAAGGGTTAAGTCGAGTTCATTCATACTACACGTATGATCAATCCAATAATGAACACATATATATATCTTGTCATTTTAAACAAGTTACCATTCATTCATTCATCCATTATGAGTCAACCGCGGCAAAATTAAATGTTATAGTTCAACAACAACACGCTGTGTTGAGAGAGAGAGACCGCATTAACTCACTTTGTTTAGTTGAAACGTGGTCCAGGAGGGCTTGATAAAGTGTATATGTCCACTGACCCACAGTCCCAAACTGTTGATGTATATTCACTGTCCAGACTGCATCCAGCTAGCCAAATAGCTTCTTGTTAGGCACCACAACACAAGTACTGTGATGAGCTGTGTCTTTGCCCATTTCTGCGTCGAACAGCCTGCAAACTACCTGGCGTTCTATCGCCCTGCTCTAAGACAAACTCTAACCTTAACCAACTTTGAAAGAGTGCCTAAGCTTAACCGTCGAAAGAACTTGCCGTCATGCTCTAAGACAAACTCTAACCTTAACCAACTTCGAAGAGTAACTAAGCCTAACCAGTGTAGAAACTGACGTCGGCCAATCAGAGAGCGTCTCCGAGAAATGCGGCTACGGAAAGTATAGACGCTGCTTGCTTAGATGATATAGATCGCTTGAAAACGTGCCCGGCTTCCATCATATTACATCATATTTCAACACAGTGCGTTACGTGCGTTGACCTATTTGATTGGCTGCAAGGATACAGCGATGAAACCAGTGCACGCCCTGCCGTGCGCGATATGTCTCGCCCCGACCTGAGAGGTAGTTACTAGTGACTTCCTGTGAATGAAAAACTATTATTTATATTTGATATATTAACGTTATATTGTGCATTGGAAACACAAACATACTTAAAATGAGTAAATATTATTCATTTTAAACATGTTTATTTTATTTCTAGGGCCCAAAAAAAAGAAAAAAAAAAGATTTCTTCTTCTCTCTTTTAACCAGGGAGGGCGGCGCTCTAGCGCCCACTATGGACGAACCGCCACTGCCCGTACCCCCCCTCCCCCATGCTGCTATGATGCCAGAATTTCCCCAAGGGATCAATAAAGGAATATATTATCTTATCTCATCTTTATCTCCATGTCATGTTCTAGGGCAGGGGTCGGGAACCTATGGCTCGCGAGCCATATATGGCTCTTCTGGTGACAGCATATGGCTCCCAGAAATATTTGAGTAAAAAAAGAAATTTAATTTTTTTTTTTATACTTGTGATATTTCTTAATAATACTGTGTCATTTTAAAGTAAACAGAAATTAGTTTTGAAGATACAGCTAATAGTATCTGTAGCTGAAGATATAGCGAGCAGAGCTGGCGAGGGAACACAAGTGGACAGAAATTAAAAATCTTCAACCTGAAGACCAGCTGATTCTTAAAACTTGGAACGAGCTTCCTGTGACATACTGTACCACACAATGCAGCGTGAGTATTGCCGTATTGACCATGTTTGGCTCTACATATGCATGTGGGCAGTCATTCTCGCATATGAGGAACATTAAGACCAACCTTGAAGCTCAACCTCACCACGTATGAACCAGATTACAAGGCCATCAGCAAAACCATGCAGCACCAGAAGTCACATTAAAAGTAAGACATATTTAATTTATTATACGTTAAAAATACTATATGGCTCTCAATGAAATATATTTAGAAATATTTGGCTTTTATGGCTCTCCCAGTCAAAAAGGTTCCTGACCCCTGTTCTAGGGTATATCATGGAAATCCCTATATCTTGTGATATTCTTCAAAAGTAATCTTGTAGGATTACTACGCGACTTCGTTTCAAGTTCAAGTTTGTTTATTAGTTGTCATAGTAAAATACAGAATACTTTTCCATGAAATGCTTTTTTCTGTATGAGCTCCTGGGAGTGTGCTAGATAAAAATAGATAAAAAGTATAAAATAGAAGGGCGGCTAAGTGGCGCAGTGGGCAAGGCGCTCGCCACTAGTGTAGGAGATGCTGGGTTCGAGCCCAGCTCTCGGCATTGCTACCAGCTTGGCTGGTCGTTCATACTAACACAATTGGCAGTGTTAGGGGTGGGAAAGCTGGTGGGTGGGTCCTGGTCGTTGTAAACAGTTCGGTCGGGGCGCCTGCTCAGTGAGGAAAAGGATCTAAGTGGGGTAGTGTGATCCTTCCACACGTTACACCCTCTCAGTGAGAGTCCGCGCTGCCAGGTAAAAAGAAGCGGTTGATTGGCTACACATGTGTCGGAGGAAGCATGTGATAGCCTCCACTCTCCTAGACCGACCGTAGGGGGTAGGTGCGCAGCGACCAGGAAGGGGATTGGGAATTGGCATAACGACTAACATTGGGATGGGAGAAAAAAAAGGAGGAAAAAGGAGGGGAAAAAAGATTTTTTTTAAATAATAAAAAAAAATTATAAAATAGAAAAAGTCAAAAGTACGTAAACAAAAAGTGTTCAGTCAATACACTGTACATATATACAATACAGAGTAATAAGTAGGGGTGGGAATCACCAGTTTAATCACGATACGATACGATATCGATTCTTTGGACAACGATACGATATTATCCGATATCACACAGTCTGCCACGATACGATTCGCTTCAGGTGCCTGCGATCGATATGAGACGATATTATGTGCCCATTTAATACAATCAGTAACATTTAAATCAACAAAAAAAAAGGCAATGGAAATATCATGACATTTTTATTTTTGAGCTCTTCCAGACATTTAAATGAAAAACAATCTATTGTTTTTAATGCAAATAGACCTCCTGTTCACTGTTTTTGGTTCATTTCTTTTTTTTCTCGATATTAATATCCTATTCACTGTCACAGAGCTGTATTTTGGCTGGAAAAGCATATTGGGAGTCCCAAGGTGCAGTACCGGCCAGATCCTGTTAGTGGGGCTATCCCCGAGAATGCACCCTCCCAGTCCCCACTTCTCTCTGCCTATGGCTCTGGGTTAGCTTGTTAGCTCACGCTAAAGTAACGTTATCTTCGATCTTTAACGCGACGTGGGCATAATGGAGTGACGAGGATTGCAAAGCAGGTTAGATGCATTGGACCCGTTGTGGAATAAAACAGCAGGGACATGTTTTGGGTCACAGAATAGGCACACTAGTCTTGCCCTAGTGACGCTCTAGACGCTACTGCTGTTGATGTTAAACGGAGTTTGAGTTTCACAACACTGGGCGCGGGGCGATGACGTCGCCGGATTTTCAAAATAAGAGTATCGCAATATGAATCGATCTTTTTACGTGGCATCGATCCTATTTGATTATTGATAATAGATCGATATATCGATCTGGATCGATGTATCGTCCCACCCCTAGTAATAAGAGTAACAGTGAGGTACAATGCAGAAATGGTTGGTAAGAGAAGCTCTAAGGAAGCTACTAGTTTAAACCCATCTCACATACAGTCTGGTAGAATTGTCTTAACACTGACCTGTGGTTCTTCAGGTAAGGAAACACGTAGTACATGAGGCGAGAGATCAGTGGAACAGCCTTCTCCTTCTCATCACTGCGGTACACCATGTCCAGGAGAGGAGCGAGGATCTGAGAGAAGTGAGGAGAGAGATCAGAGAGGAGAGAGATCAGTGAGGAGAGAGATCAGTGAGGAGAGAGATCAGTGAGGAGAGAGATCAGAGGAGAGAGATCAGAGAGGAGAGAGATCAGAGAGGAGAGAGATCAGTGAGGAGAGAGATCAGAGAGGAGAGATCAGAGAGGAGAGAGATCAGTGAGGAGAGATGAGTGAGGAGAGATGAGTGAGGAGAGAGATCAGTGAGGAGAGAGATCAGTGAGGAGAGAGATCAGAGAGGAGAGAGATCAGAGAGGAGAGAGATGAGTGAGGAGAGAGATGAGTGAGGAGAGAGATCAGTGAGGAGAGAGATCAGTGAGAGAGATCAGTGAGGAGAGAGATCAGTGAGAGAGATCAGTGAGGAGAGAGATCAGAGAGGAGAGAGATGAGTGAGGAGAGAGATGAGTGAGAGAGATCAGAGAGAGAGATCAGTGAGGAGAGAGATCAGTGAGGAGAGAGATGAGTGAGGAGAGAGATCAGTGAGGAGAGAGATCAGTGAGAGAGATCAGAGAGGAGAGAGATCAGTGAGGGGAGAGATCAGTGAGGAGAGAGATCAGAGAGGAGAGAGATCAGAGAGGAGAGAGATCAGAGAGGAGAGAGATCAGTGAGGAGAGAGATCAGTGAAGAGAGAGATCAGTGAGAGAGATCAGTGAGGAGAGAGATCAGTGAGGAGAGAGATCAGTGAGAGAGAGATCAGTGAGGAGAGATGAGTGAAGAGAGATGAGTGAGGAGAGATGAGTGAGGAGAGATCAGTGAGGAGAGAGATCAGTGAGGAGAGAGATCAGAGAGGAGAGAGATCAGTGAGGAGAGAGATCAGAGAGGAGAGAGATCAGTGAGAGAGATCAGAGAGGAGAGAGATCAGTGAGGAGAGAGATCAGTGAGGAGAGAGATCAGTGAGGAGAGAGATCAGTGAGGAGAGAGATCAGAGAGGAGAGATCAGTGAGGAGAGATATCAGAGGAGAGAGATCAGTGAGGAGAGAGATCAGTGAGGAGAGAGATCAGTGAGGAGAGAGATCAGTGAGGAGAGAGATCAGTGAGAGAGAGATCAGTGAGGAGAGAGATCAGTGAGGAGAGAGATCAGTGAGAGAGATCAGAGAGGAGAGAGATCAGAGGAGAGAGATCAGAGAGGAGAGAGATCAGTGAGGAGAGAGATCAGAGAGGAGAGAGATCAGTGAGGAGAGAGATCAGAGAGGAGAGAGATCAGTGAGAGAGATCAGAGAGGAGAGAGATCAGAGAGGAGAGAGATCAGTGAGGAGAGATCAGAGAGAGAGATCAGAGGAGAGAGATCAGTGAGGAGAGAGATCAGTGAGAAAAGAGATCAGTGAGAGAGATCAGAGAGGAGAGAGATCAGTGAGGAGAGAGATCAGTGAGGAGAGAGATCAGAGAGGAGAGAGATCAGAGAGGAGAGAGATCAGAGAGGAGAGAGATCAGTGAGGAGAGAGATCAGTGAGAGAGAGATCAGTGAGGAGAGATCAGTGAGAGAGAGAGATCAGAGAGGAGAGAGATCAGAGAGGAGAGATCAGAGAGGAGAGAGATCAGTGAGGAGAGAGATCAGAGAGATCAGTGAGGAGAGAGATCAGTGAGGAGAGAGATCAGAGAGAGATCAGTGAGGAGAGAGATCAGTGAGGAGAGAGATGAGAGAGGAGAGATCAGAGAGGAGAGAGATCAGAGAGAGATCAGTGAGGAGAGAGATCAGAGAGAGATCAGTGAGAGAGATCAGTGAGGAGAGAGATCAGTGAGAGAGATCAGAGAGGAGAGAGATCAGTGAGAGAGAGATCAGTGAGGAGAGAGATCAGTGAGAGAGATCAGAGAGGAGAGAGATCAGTGAGGAGAGAGATCAGTGAGAGAGATCAGAGAGGAGAGAGATCAGTGAGAGAGAGAGATGAGAGAGATCAGTGAGGAGAGAGATGAGAGAGATCAGTGAGGAGAGAGATCAGTGAGGAGAGATATCAGTGAGAGAGATCAGTGAGGAGAGAGATCAGTGAGGAGAGAGATCAGTGAGGAGAGAGATGAGAGAGATCAGAGAGGAGAGAGATGAGAGAGGAGAGAGATGAGAG
Source organism: Notolepis coatsorum (assembly GCF_963971535.1). Taxonomy (NCBI): domain Eukaryota; kingdom Metazoa; phylum Chordata; class Actinopteri; order Aulopiformes; family Paralepididae; genus Notolepis; species Notolepis coatsorum. Next base: position 72,408,190 of record NC_140172.1, on the reverse strand, counting down.
AGGAGAGAGATCAGAGAGGAGAGATATCAGTGAGAGAGAGATCAGTGAGGAGAGAGATCAGAGAGGAGAGAGATCAGTGAGAGAGATCAGTGAGGAGAGAGATCAGTGAGGAGAGAGATCAGTGAGGAGAGAGATGAGAGAGATCAGAGAGGAGAGATATCAGTGAGAGAGAGATCAGTGAGGAGATAGATCAGATAGGAGAGAGATCAGTGAGGAGAGAGATCAGTGAGGAGAGAGATCAGTGAGGAGAGAGATGAGAGAGGAGAGAGATCAGAGAGGAGAGAGATCAGAGAGGAGATAGATCAGAGAGAGATCAGAGGAGAGAGATCAGTGAGGAGAGAGATCAGAGAGGAGAGATGAGTGAGGAGAGAGATCAGAGAGGAGAGAGATCAGAGAGGAGAGAGATCAGTGAGGAGAGAGATCAGTGAGAGATCAGTGAGGAGAGAGATCAGTGAGGAGAGAGATCAGTGAGAGATCAGTGAGGAGAGATCAGAGAGGAGAGAGATCAGAGAGGAGAGAGATCAGTGAGGGAGAGAGATCAGAGAGGAGAGAGATCAGAGAGGAGAGAGATCAGAGAGGAGAGCGATCAGTGAGGAGAGATCAGTGAGGAGAGATCAGTGAGAGATCAGTGAGGAGAGAGATCAGTGAGGAGAGAGATCAGTGAGGAGAGAGATCAGAGAGGAGAGAGATCAGAGAGGAGAGAGATCAGAGAGGAGAGCGATCAGTGAGAGATCAGTGAGGAGAGAGATCAGAGAGGAGAGAGATCAGTGAGGAGAGAGATCAGAGAGAGATCAGAGAGGAGAGAGATCAGAGAGGAGAGAGATCAGAGAGGAGAGAGATCAGTGAGGAGAGAGATCAGTGAGGAGAGAGATCAGTGAGAGAGAGATCAGTGAGAGAGAGATCAGTGAGAGAGAGAGAGATCAGAGAGGAGAGAGATCAGAGAGGAGAGAGATCAGTGAGGAGAGAGATCAGTGAGAGAGATCAGTGAGAGAGAGAGAGATCAGAGAGGAGAGAGATCAGTGAGGAGAGAGATCAGTGAGAGAGAGATCAGTGAGAGAGAGATCAGTGAGGAGAGAGATCAGTGAGGAGAGAGATCAGTGAGAGAGAGATCAGAGAGGAGAGAGATCAGTGAGAGAGATCAGTGAGGAGAGAGATCAGTGAGAGAGATCAGAGAGGAGAGAGATCAGAGAGGAGAGAGATCAGTGAGGAGAGAGATCAGAGAGAGAGATCAGTGAGGAGAGAGATCAGTGAGAGAGATCAGTGAGAGATCAGAGAGGAGAGAGATCAGAGAGGAGAGAGATCAGAGAGGAGAGAGATCAGTGAGGAGAGATATCAGTGAGAGAGAGATCAGTAAGGAGATAGATCAGATAGGAGAGAGATCAGTGAGGAGAGAGATCAGTGAGGAAAGAGATCAGAGAGGAGAGAGATCAGTGAGGAGAGAGATCAGAGAGGAGAGAGATCAGTGAGGAGAGAGATCAGAGAGAGATCAGTGAGGAGAGATCAGTGAGGAGAGAGATCAGTGAGGAGAGAGATCAGAGAGAGATCAGTGAGGAGAGATCAGTGAGGAGAGATCAGAGAGAGATCAGAGAGGAGAGATCAGTGAGGATAGATATCAGAGAGGAGAGAGATCAGAGAGAGATCAGAGAGGAGAGAGATCAGTGAGGAGAGAGATCAGAGAGGAGAGAGATCAGAGAGAGATCAGTGAGGAGAGAGATCAGAGAGAGATCAGAGAGGAGAGAGATCAGAGAGGAGAGAGAGAGATCAGTGAGGAGAGAGAGCAGTGAGAGAGAGATCAGAGGAGAGAGATCAGAGAGGAGAGAGATCAGTGAGGAGAGAGATCAGTGAGGAGAGAGATCAGAGAGGAGAGATATCAGTGAGAGATCAGAGAGGAGAGAGATCAGAGAGGAGAGAGATCAGAGAGAGATCAGTGAGGAGAGAGATCAGAGGAGAGAGATCAGAGAGAGATCAGTGAGGAGAGAGATCAGTGAGAGATCAGTGAGGAGAGAGATCAGAGAGAGATCAGTGAGGAGAGAGATCAGAGAGAGATCAGAGAGATCAGTGAGGAGAGAGATCAGTGAGGAGAGATATCAGAGAGGAGAGAGATCAGAGAGGAGAGAGATCAGAGAGGAGAGAGATCAGTGAGGAGAGAGATCAGAGAGGAGAGAGATCAGAGAGAGATCAGAGGAGAGAGATGAGTGAGAGAGATCAGAGAGGAGAGAGATCAGTGAGGAGAGAGATCAGTGAGGAGAGAGATCAGTGAGGAGAGAGATCAAAGAGGAGAGAGATCAGAGAGGAGAGAGATCAGTGAGGAGAGAGATCAGTGAGGAGAGAGATCAGAGAGGAGAGAGATCATTGAGGAGAGAGATCAGAGAGAGAGATCAGAGAGAGATCAGAGAGGAGAGAGATCAGTGAGGAGAGAGATCAGTGAGGAGAGAGATCAGTGAGGAGAGAGATCAGTGAGGAGAGAGATCAGAGAGGAGAGAGATCAGAGAGGAGAGAGATCAGAGAGAGATCAGTGAGGAGAGAGATCAGAGAGATCAGTGAGGAGAGAGATCAGAGAGAGATCAGAGAGAGATCAGTGAGGAGAGAGATCAGTGAGGAGAGAGATCAGTGAGGAGAGAGATCAGAGAGGAGAGAGATCAGTGAGGAGAGAGATCAGAGGAGAGAGATCAGAGAGGAGAGAGATCAGTGAGAGAGAGATCAGTGAGGAGAGATATCAGAGAGGAGAGAGATCAGTGAGGAGAGAGATCAGAGAGGAGAGATCAGTGAGAGAGATCAGTGAGATAGATCAGAGAGGAGAGAGATCAGAGAGAGATCAGTGAGGAGAGATCAGAGATGAGAGAGATCAGAGGAGAGAGATCAGTGAGGAGAGAGATCAGAGAGAGATCAGAGAGGAGAGAGATCAGAGAGGAGAGAGATCAGTGAGAGAGAGATCAGAGAGGAGAGAGATCAGAGAGAGATCAGTGAGAGAGAGATCAGTGAGGAGAGAGATCAGAGAGGAGAGAGATCAGTGAGGAGAGAGATCAGAGAGAGATCAGTGAGGAGCAGGCCATGTGAGCGGATCGGAGCGTGAGCGGCGCGGGGAGCGGGCGGTTTTGACGTGAGCGAGGAGTGGGTTTTAAAATGAGTCGGCGCGACGTCCGGAGCGAGAGTTCTCCTCCGCTCCAATCCACTCCAGGCCGCTCACAGTGGTTTAACACTGTTGATGTAATATATACATGCAGTACAATGCCAAAGCAACAGATGGCGATGTACAAACATGAAGGCCATTTTCAACCAATGAGAAGGGTGAACCTGTGATATCCTGTTCAGGCTTCGTCACTCACTTACAATGCGGCTCAATACAAACAATTGTTAAGGGGCCCAGGGGGTGTAGACTGTTGTAGTTTGAGCAAATTTACACCATGCTCCAAAAGAAAAAAAGAAAAAAATCTGCCGAGCGATCTGGCGCGGGGAGCGCTCGATTCAAGGTGAGCGGGGAGCGAGCGGAGAGCGACTTGGGGGCGGGGTCAACATGAGCGATTAGCGGAGCGGACCAAGCTTTAAAGAGCGAAGAGCGGATTTCTCGGTCGCGCCGATCCGCTCACGTGGCCTGGTGAGGAGAGAGATCAGAGGAGAGAGATCAGAGGAGAGAGATCAGTGAGGAGAGAGATCAGTGAGGAGAGAGATCAGAGAGGAGAGAGATCAGTGAGGAGAGAGATCAGTGAGGAGAGAGATCAGAGGAGAGAGATCAGTGAGGAGAGAGATCAGTGAGGAGAGATCAGTGAGAGATCAGAGAGGAGAGAGATCAGAGAGGAGAGAGATCAGAGAGGAGAGAGATCAGTGAGGAGAGAGATCAGTGAGGAGAGAGATCAGTGAGGAGAGAGATCAGAGGAGAGAGATCAGAGAGATCAGAGGAGAGAGATCAGAGAGGAGAGAGATCAGTGAGGAGAGAGATCAGAGGAACAGGAGAGAAGCCAGGATCTGAGAGAAGTGGTTTTAAAAACACACACACACACACACACACACACACACACACACACACACACACACCAATGAATCTGATGAAATTAGGTAAATTAAATTGGAATATTAATTATAAATGTACATACAGTATCATATCAAGGAGGCGTACAATGGAGGACCTCAGACGATGAACCATAACAGTCTGTTAAGTTTTCAGAGGAACAATGTTTTCACTGTATTATTTAAAGATGGTAATATGAGTATTGTGTTCATTCATAGCAGTTTCTGGTGATGTATCACATTCACACTCGTGATTTAGATTAACTTCACAACTGTAAACACATGGGCTGCCAAAATAAATTCTAAAACTTATATGGTCCTTCAGTACTCAGTGCTGCACTTGCTGTTATGAGCACCAATAGGAAACACCGGGTGCTGCACTTCCTGTTATGAGCACCAATAGGACACACTGGGTGCTGCACTTCCTGTTATGAGCACCAATAGGACACACTGGGTGCTGCACTTCCTGTTATGAGCACCAATAGGACACACTGGGTGCTGCACTTGCTGTTATGAGCACCAATAGGAAACACCGGGTGCTGCACGTGCTGTTATGAGCACCAATAGGAAACATCATTAGGCATTGGCTGTGCTTTCTCACACACATTTATTGGCTCGTATCGTATTTAGCATGGCGGCTAAAAGCCTTTGTGTACCTTGTAACAGTCACAAATGAGCCTATTATATTTTTGTTATTATTTAGTTGCAGTGCCATGTTTGGTCACTAAGTGGCACTACATTGTTTGTACCTGATGTATATCAAAAAGCAGGGTAGCCGGACCAGCACTCTCAGTTTTCAATGTTTTTAATGGCAGCCTGAATGGATAGCAGACATGTTTCGGACAATGTCCTTCTTCAGTGATATGGCTAGCCGTGTTAGGGGTGGGAAAGCTGGTGGGTGGGTCCTGGTCGTTGTAAACAGCGACTCCTACAGTTTGGTCGGGGCGCCTGCTCAGCGAGGAAAGGATCTAAGGGGGGTAGTGTGATCCTTCCACACGTTACACCCTCTCAGTGAGAGTCCGCGCTGCCAGGTGAAAAGAAGCGGTTGATTGGCTACACATGTGTCGGAGGAAGCATGTGTGATAGCCTCCACTCTCCCAGACCGACCGTAGGGGGTAGGTGCGCAGCGACCAGGAAGAGGATTGGGAATTGGCATAACGACTAACATTGGGATGGGAGAAAAACGGAGGAAAAAGGAGGGGGAAAAAGATAAAAAAATTTAAATAAAAAATTACCATTGACGTGTACATAAGTGCTGGCCCTGGGTGCTTCTGTGTGGAACCACACATGGGCTGGTGCGCCTTGGTTGCTCATCATGGAAACGGCATTTTTTATGGAGCAACTAGGATGGAGTTTTGTCTCTTCCGAGCGCCAGTGTACTAGGTTAGTCTCGACGAATTCTCGTTCATCTCTGGGGGGAGATGACGGAATAGATCAAAGCATTGGCAGAGGGGTCTCACGCCCTTGGGGTGGGCCACCGGGCGCGGTGCTTTTATGTTTTGACCGTCTTGGTGGCGCCCTCTGTGATGTTTTTAGATCGACACATGTACCTAGCCCCCCCTTAGGACTGGGGATGGTGGCGTGATTAGGACACGGGGGGTCCTGACCCTTCCTGGGGCTGGGTCCTCCTTCGCGCTCCGCTGCTACGGCCTTGCCACAGGGTTGGGTTCTTGACCTTGACCCCGTGTTGTTAGGGATTGTAAAAAAAAAATTCTTCTTCCCGTTCGTTCCCTGGTGGCATGTGGGATGCGTGCCTATGTAGTCGCGGGTTCTTCTGTGTGAAGGTAAGTCCCACGGTCTGCTCACCCTGTGCGTTTGAGTCGCTAAACCCTCTTCGCACAGTCGGATCCCTCCCGTCCCCCTCTAGGGGGGTCCGGGGGCTCGGGTCCTCCCCAGTTCTGATGGTTGTGGGGGGCCTCAGCGGGTACATTTGTCGAGCTTCCGCTCTGCTCAGCTCCTGTGTTCCAATAGAGCAGAGCGTAAGCTATACGATAATATAACATACGGTTATCCTATAACCATAGTTATATGAGTATAGCGAGCGCTCTGCTCTGACTCACTGAGGACCCCGTGGTCTTCGCCTTCGGTGGTGAAAGACTTGGGAAGGAGCTGTTAGTATGGCCACATCCCTGCTTATGTAGAGGAGCAGATGTGGGTGTGGCCAGGCGGATGGGTGTGTTACTTACTTTTTACTTATCCTCTTCGTCCCGGTTGGGGCATAAGGCCGCAATCATACACTGCCACTGAATCCTGTCTCGTGCTTTGGCCTGCGCTTCGTCCCAGGAAAGACCCATCTCCTTCAGCTCCATCATCACTGTTCTTCGCCAGGTGTTCTTTGGTCTACCCCTCTTTCTCTTCCCAACTGGGGTCCATCTCAAGGCAACTTTGGGTAACCTTTCATTGGGCATCCTCAATACATGGCCGAGCCATCTTAACCTCTGTCTCCTTATCTCAAGGGACATATGCAAGCTGCCTGTCTTCTTATAAAGTTCCTCGTTCGAGATTCTATTTGGCCAAAATATGTTGCAGATCCTACGTAAGCAGCTATTGTGGAAGACGTCAACCTTTCTCATATCCTGTTTTGTTACTCTCCAGCACTCAGAGCCATATAGCAGGACAGACTTAACATTGCTGTTGTAGAGCCCGAGTTTGGTTTTAAAGCTATATTGTTTAGACTTCCAGATGTTGCGAAGTTGGCTGAAAGCACCTCTTGCTTTGTTGGGACGCGTCTTGATGTCTTTTTGCGTTTTACTTTCACTGCTTATGAGGCTTCCGAGGTATGTAAAGTCTTCTACACATTCCAACGCCTCTCCATCGATGGTGATTGGAGGTGCTGTTGGGACATTGATGCACATCACCTGGGTCTTTTTCTGGTTGATGTAGAGACCAGTTCGCTTTGCATAATTGCTTAGTCGGTCAGACTTCTCCTGGAGGTGGCTACGAGTGGATGACATGACTGCCAGATCGTCTGCAAAGTCAAGGTCTTCCATAAAGGAGAACAGGGTCCATTGGATTCCACAGGGACGGTCTGATGTAGTTTGACGCATAACCCAGTCGATGGTAATCAGGAACAGAATAGGGGAGAGGATGCACCCTTGTCTTACTCCAGATTTAATGGGAAATGACTCTGTCAAGGTGTTATCAAGGATGACACTGCATTCAAAGTGTTCATAGAATTTTCCAATGATGTTGACCATTTTGGAAGGTACTGTATTCCATATGCCCTTAGGATCTTCCATAGGCTCTCGCGATGAATACTGTCAAATGCCTTCTTAAAATCGATAAAGTTAATATAAAAGGGGGCGTTCCACTCAATACACTGTTCGATGATGTGTACATGTGAAGAAATGTATTCAGTATTAGATTGATAAGGGATAGGGTTCCAATAGAGCAGAGCGCTCGCTATACTCATATAACTATGGTTATAGGATAACCGTATGTTTATTTTTTTTATTTGATGAGCTGTGCCTGTGAGTCCGGCAGGGGAGAATGTTGATGTGTTTGTTGGCGTGTGTGTGTGGGTCGGCGACGCGTGTGTGTGTGTCTTTCCATTGGTTTCATTTGGTTAACATTATTGGGCGAACAAGAAAACGAAAGAAAACTGTAAAATTGTAATGACCCTGCAGCTGTTCCAATGTAAATGTGCCTTCCTCCGTGCACTTTCGCCACTCTGAAGTCTGACTCGGTGTGCCCGGCCACACGCGCTGATCTCGCACGGACCTCGCGAGTGCCTGCATGTGCGACTCGCGTGTTTGTGCTGTGGGGCGTATTCGTCGTATGGCTGTGCGTACTGCACCGTGACGCCGCGGTACCGTAAATTCACGGGACGGATACACGTACCGTTACACCCCTAACACAGACACATGTGTACAAACAACACACACACAGACACATGTGTACAAACACAACACATACAGACACATGTGTACAAAGATGCACCGATGTGAAAATTGTGGCCGATACCGATAACCGATATTAATATTGCTGTTCTGGCCGATACCGATATTTACCGATGTCGATATCTCTGTATAGAAAACACTTTTTTATGATAATCAAATAAAGAGCTATTTTCCAAAACGTTTTTTTTTTTTTTTACTTTTGTAACTTATTTTCAGAAATTACTGATATTTTGAAACTAGTTAAGGCCAAACATGTAAAAAGAAAAAAATATATACATTTTTATTTTATTTTATACATATATCGGCCCATATCGGCCCCATCTTGATATCGGACCGATACCGATGTGTAAAAAAACAGCCATAATCGGCCGATATTATATCGGCGGCCGATATATCGTGCATCACTAGTACAAACACAACACACACACAGACACATGTGTACAAACACAACACACACAGACGCATGTGTACAAACAACACACAGACACATGTGTACAAACTGAAGGAAATAACTGGTTTTCATATGGTTATGACAGGCATGCATGTAATGTAAATATCTATATTTTTTCATTTCAACCTTTATTTAAAATCGTAAGCATCTGAGGTTTCCCTCATTTACAGAAACGACGATTGTACAGTACATAATAAAAACAATATTCACAGAAATTTAAACACCAGAGTAAAACAAATTAAAAACGTTTAAAAATAATTTTAAAATATCAACTAAAACAGTTACAGGTAGTCACAATGGTCTGAAATCATACATTTAAACATTCCAAGGGAAGGGAGAACCTCCAATTTTAGCGTGAGTTGAAGGACATTCCATGAGTTAGAGGCATCAAAGGAAAAGGCTGACTTCCCTAGCTCAGAACAAATCTGAGGAACCCTAAGAACCATCCAGTCATTCGATCGAGTTGAATAGGTTCCAATATTCCAATTTAACAGTGAGGAGATATAAACAGGTTGTTTACCAATAAGGGCTTTAAAAATAAATAAATACCAGTGTTTGTTGCGCCTTTCTGCAAGAGAAGGCCAACCCACCCTATCATACAGGACACAATGGTGAGTATCATATCTGTCACCAGTTATAAATCTGAGAGCTGAGTGATATGCAGAATCCAGAGGTTTAAGAGTTGATGCCGCAGCATGCCTATAAGTTACATCACCATAGTCCAAAACTGATAAGAAGACTGATTCCACAATTCTTTTTCTACTAAATAGAGGAAAATTGGATCTGTTTCTGTACAGGAAACCAATTTTCTGATATAGATAGTAGGTTTAATGTGTGTTAAACTCTAAAATGCTGAGACAGACATCTTCTCTGAGCAGGGCCTGTGGAGCGAAGAGTGGTGGCTAGAAGCGAGATAAGAAGCCAGAGAGAGAGAGAAGGTCACTAGGAAAATAACGTCAACATTCCATTAAGAGATAGGCCGGGCCGTAGCAGCGTCTGTTTGGGTCAGAGGTGACGAGCAGCTGCCGTTGCTTAGTGACGAGAGTAGGAGAGAGAGAGCGTCCCTCTTTAAAGAGAGACAGCGGTGCCAGGGGTGGGCGAAGAGTTAGAGAAGCATCGCAAGAGAGGGAGAGACTTTAAGACGTTAAGCGGGTAGTCTTCCGGTAACAGAGACAGGCGGGTTTTGCAAGATGGACCCACCCCGGCCTCTTCCTTCCTAATGGGGAGGGGGATGGGAGGACCACGAGGTAGACAGAGATAGCTTAGGCTAACAGATGGGTTTCGACATTCCACCGATCGACGGAGAATCTATTAATCTAGTTTCCGACACCATCAAAGACTTAAATTTTTTTACGAGATGCTATGTTCATGGAAATAAACATCCTGCTGATATAGAGACCACGTTTCCAGTACTTTCTTCCATCCGGGTGCATCAACGGGGTGGACAGTGTGACAGCCAGTAAGATAACCATCAACGGGGTGGACAGTGTGACAGCCAGTAAGATAACCATCAACGGGGTGGACAGTGTGACAGCCAGTAAGATAACCATCAACGGGGTGGACAGTGTGACAGCCAGTAAGATAACCATCAACGGGGTGGACAGTGTGACAGCCAGTAAGATAACCATCAACAAACAAATAAACACAACGCAGAGACTTCACGGAACGGCAGATGACAGGTTGATAAAGGCTGAAAACACGATAATCTTACAAAACACAACACACAACAGGCTGTACCTCAGCCAGGAGAGCCAGAGCCTGGACGCTGTAGGCGGAGGGAGCTGAGGAGGACACCATGGGGGGAGCTGAGGAGGACACCATGGCTCCAGCCTGAGCAACGGAGTCTGTACAGCAGGTTAGAATGAGAAGAGAAAACACAAGGAAGACATGAGAGGCTACATATTTCCTCTACACCAGTGGTTCTCAACCTGTGGTACGCATACCACTAGTGGTACTTGGTGGTACTGCTGGTGGTACTTGAAAAAGATATATATATATATATTATAATAATAATAACAATAATTTGTGATGCCATCACACAAACTGGCATTTAAAGGGTTACAATTAGAAAATGTATTGAATATGTGTTTTCTTTTTTTTACAATAATTTGTGATGCCCATCACAAACACTGGCATTTAAAGGGTAAAATTTCAAAAATTCCTGCACCAGAATGCACAAAATAAAAAAATTAACCAAATAATTCCTGGTGGGGGACCCCCACTTAGAAAGTGGCCTGACAGGGGCTATATTTCACACTATATTTCTCAGCCTGAATTATTTCCCCAGTCCGGCCCTGCTTGTGCGAGTTGTCAATGGACAACAACATGCTGTGTGTGTGTGTGTGTGTGTGTGTGTGTGTGTGTGTGTGTGTGTGTGTGTGTGTGTGTGTGTGTGTGTGTGTGTGTGTGTGTGTGTGTGTGTGTGTGTGTGTGTGTGTGTGTGTGAGAGAGAGAGAGAGAGAGAGAGAGAGAATGAAGGACACTTGCTTGCTGTGAGAGAGCGAGAGAGAGAATTAAGTACATTTGCTGAAATACAGTTGTTCTTAATTTTCTCACTTGCTATGTGAGAATGTTAGTTATTATGTTCTCAATGCCCCTTGCATTGTATGAGTTGTGTGGAAGAGTTAGCTAGTTCTAGTGCTACCCCTTTGTACATTGTGGCTGTGTCTGACAAAAGTTAACAATAAATAATGGTATTAGGAATACATTTGCCTCCTGCGTGAACTGTGCATAGCTGAATAGACTGTATTTTAACATCTGTCATATGGTGGTACTTGGAGAGCCAGCTACGTTCTCAGGTGGTACTTGGTGTAAAAAAGGTTGAGAACCACTGCTCTACACAACAACATCAGATAGAACCATGATGAGAGATTTCCCAAATGGACTAAAACAACCTAAATGGTAGATGGTGCATTTATATTGCAGCTTTTATCCAAATTTGTTCCTCACATTTCACCCAGTCACTCACACATTCACACACCGATGGCAGAGGCAACCATGCAAGGTTGCCGAATTTCTATCAGCATGTGACCTGTCCCACCAGAGGCGAGAACATATTAGACCATGTATACTCGCAATTTAAGAATGGGTACAAGTCACAGGCTCTTAGCCCATTCGGTAAGTCCGATCACGCCGCCATTTTTCTTTTGCCAAAGTATAAACAAAGTCTCAAGCGAACGCCGGTGGTCTCGCGAGAGGTTAAGCGTTGGACCGTGACGTCAGAGGAGACACTCCAAGCTGCACTTGAATGCACAGACTGGAGGGTATTCCGTGATAACACAGCCAATATTAACGAATACACTGAAACGGTGCTTGACTTTGTCTGTACTCTGGTAGAAGAAACAATCCCCTCTACCACAATTAGAATCTACCCAAATCAAAAGCCCTGGGTAGATAAATCCGTCCGTGAGGCTCTGAAAGTGCGCACATCAGCCTACAACACCGGGCTGGTGACAAGCAACATGGAAGAACACAAGACGGCAAGATACAACGTCAGGGGAGCAGTAATAGAGGCAAAACGGCGTTACAGGGATAAAGTTGAACTTCAGTTTGAACAGGCTGACTCTAGAGGCATGTGGCAGGGCCTCAGAACAATGACAGATTACAAAGGCACCTTCCTCAAACTGAACAGTGACATCTCCTTAGCAAATGATCTCAATTCCTTCTATGCGAGGTTTGAGGCTGTGAATAACAACACCAGCCTACAAACCACGGCAATGAGGGGGCGGGGGGTCTGCTGATGGAGACTCAGTGTTCAGGATAACAGAGCATGAGGTGAGACGGATCTTTAAAAAAGTGAATATCAGGAAGGCAGCAGGACCGGACGGCATCCCCGGCCGCGTCCTAAAAGTCTGTGCCGACCAACTGGCCCCGGTATTCACTGACATCTTCAACCTGTCCTTGGAACAGGCTGTCATCCCCACCTGTCTGAAGAAGTCCACCATCATCCCTGTACCCAAAAAATCTACGCCCGCTTGCCTCAACGACTACCGCCCTGTAGCCCTCACCTCCATAGCCATGAAGTGCTTTGAGAAGCTAGTGAAGGGCTACATCTGTTCCTCCCTCCCCATCAACCTGGACCCCCTGCAATTTGCATATCGCCCCAACAGGTCCACGGAGGACGCCATAGCCCATGTGCTGCACACAGCAGCATCACACCTGGACAAGAGGCAGGGGAACTATGTGAGAATGCTGTTCATCGACTACAGCTCAGCATTCAATACCATAGTCCCCTCCAAACTCATAGCCAAGCTCAGGGACCTGGGCTTGAACTATGACCTCTGCCAGTGGGTCTTGGACTTCCTGACGGGCAGACCCCAGGTGGTAAGAGCAGGCAACTGCACCTCCTCATCCATCACGCTCAACATAGGGGCCCCCCAGGGCTGTGTTCTGAGCCCCCTCCTCTACTCCCTGTACACACATGACTGCGTGGCACAGCGGAACAACAACACAAACAATCATCAAATTTGCTGATGACACAGTAGTGGTGGGCCTGATCTCTGCCAACGACGAGAGGGCCTACCTGGAAGAGGTAGAGAATCTGTCACAGTGGTGTCAGGAGAACTGCCTCTCCCTGAACGTCAGCAAAACAAAAGAGATGATTGTGGACTTCAGGAGGTCGGGGGTCAAGGACTACAGCCCCCTCAGCATCGACGAGGCACCGGTTGAGAGAGTGAACAGTTTCAAGTACCTCGGAGCCCACATATCCGAGGACTTGACATGGACCACACACATCGACAGTGTTGTGAAGAAGGCACGACAACGCCTCTACTTCCTCAGGCGCCTAAGGAAGTTCCAAGTCAGTCAGAAGATCCTTAGGAACTTCTACTCATGTACAATAGAGAGCATCCTGACTGGCAACATCACCTCCTGGTTTGGGAATAGCACTGCACAAGACCGTAGCAGACTACAAAGAGTGACACGTTCAGCCGAACGCACAATTGGAGGGGGGCTTCCCACCCTCCAGAACATTTACAACAAGCGGTGCAGGGGGAAGGCTAAGAGAATTATTAAGGACTCGAGCCACCCGAACAACTGCCTCTTTGAACTGCTGCAGTCAGGCAAGCGATACCGGAGTCTTAAGGCGAGCACAGAAAGACTCAGAAGAAGCTTCTATCCCCAGGCCATCAGGCTGCTAAACGAACAATAAACACTATGCAACAACCATCAAATGCACACAGCACACACACCCACACGCACACACTCACTTAAACAAACAACACACTGCAGCACCCACTCTCCACACTTTAGACCACACAAACACACTTTATATTTATTGATAAAGGATTTGCACTACAACTCGTACACCTACTGTAAATTGTACCTAAATTGCACCTCATCCCATTTCTGCCTTGCACTATATAGTATTGTATATTAGTACACTGCATAGTATTGTATATTATATGGTAACTCAGTTACGTCTATTCTGCATCGAACATTGTACATATGTCTATACTGAACACTGTGACCTCATTTTTTTACTTCTAATTTACATGCTATACTATGTTATTTTATTTCATACTTATCTTGTCTTGCACAGTCTCTGGAGCGTAACAGTAAGAAGCATTTTGTATAAAAGTATTCTGTACTTCTGTATGACAACTATTAAAAAACTTGAAACTTGCACTTGAAGGTAACAATCTGCTCATCGGGAGCAGTTAGGGGTTAAGTGTCTTGCTCAAGGACACTTCGACACGCTGCCCGGCGGGTTACCATATGACAGCTCTACCTTCCGAGCCACTGTCGCCCCCATTAACACTTTGAATGCCAGCCGCGCTTTTTGTCGTTAGTTCATGCCGACCTTTGAGTGCCCGCCAAAGCTATATAGCGTTTGTTTGTCATATTTTTTTTTATTGGCGATTTGAATTCATATTTCATCAATCGAGCCTCACGCTAGTGTTGCAGACTCTCTCTGAGCTCAATTGGGAAGATACCGCCCCCTATAGTCTCTCCCTGTGTAACTGCACCCCATTACTTTAGACCAGGGGTCAGCAACCTTTTTGACATGGAGTGCCTGTTTGAAATATAGTTGCAACTAGTGTGCCTCAACAATATTCCATGCATCGTAATTTATTTTTCTCATAATCAGGTCTTTTTAATCATAATTTTTACATTATTACATCATTATTGTTATTGTTATTATTAACAATATTATTATGATGGTTGTATCAACCCTAAATCTGAGTTGGGGGGGGGGGGGGGGGGATGCAATGCAGACAAACAGCTGCATACAGTGCGACCATTTCACTCACATTTGCCCATTCATTTTTGGACACATCACACACCATCGGTGTGTGTACTGTACGTGTGCTGTCATAGCTCCACCTACAGGCCTAATGGAGAACACCAGGAGAACACCAGGATGTGAATGGAGGGTGAATGTGAGGTATATCGTGTAAATAAGTTTTGATTGATCGCAAGACTACACTGTAAAAAAAAAATTATAATAAGTTACCAGAACTTAAAAAATATTGAGTTCAGTTACTGTGCATTAAGGTTCAGTTTTCAACCCATAATAAGTTAACAGAAAAATAAGTACACAACCACATTATTTCAACCTAATAAAACTATGTTTATTGTCATTGTTTTAAGAACACAAGTTGACTTGGTAATACTCACATTTTGAGTAAATGTTCAATGAAATAGAAAAATAAATAATAAAATGTGTTGATTAATCCCACTGGTCACAATGGTAAACAAATAAAGGGTCTCAATTAAATATGTGGCAGTAAAAAGAACCTGTGGGAGGATTTCAACAAGATAAATGCGACAACAGTGCAAAATATTTCACTATAATATTTCAAAGCAAAAATATATATATATTTTTTTTTAGTGCTGCCCCCTGTGCCTATGAAAATGCCCCCGCGTGCCTATGCAGGCACGCGTGCCTAGGGTTGCCTACCCCTGCTTTAGACTGACGAAGGGGGGGGGGGGGGGGGGCAGTTTCCTCATTTTACTTTTCCGTCAAGGCCAACTGAGGAATCCATTGTGCTCGCCGGCCCGGAAAACGCGTGGATTATGTATTTACAGTACCCAACACTGTAATCAATAAGCGTGATCGATATTTGGAATGGCGATCAGGAATTGGAATAATCTTTTTGGATAACATCTGATCTGAGGTAAGGAATTTATTTGACCAGTCTTAGGTCGCTTTCACATATAGTTTTGGTGGACTCGGTGCGGTTCTGGTGGTGAAGTTGCAACATTCTTGCATTCTTCATTTGGTTCGCCTGCGTTCACACTAAAATCTGTGAGGCGCACCAAATGCACCGAACTATCTGAACAATGTCACACGGTCGAAAAGGGCGCTCGTCTATTGGACACAATGGAGAGTGGAAATCCCTCCCTTTCAGGAAGTGAAATGCGCGTCAACACAAACTGCGTGAGCGTGATAGTAGCAGAGACGTGGCATTGATCCATCGTTCGATTATAATTCCCATTACCGCCATCCTCTCGCTAAACAACTTGTACACCTCGTTGTTTTTGTGAGTGCCCACATTCCCCACAAGCAGCTGTTTTATTTGGTCTTCAGCCCCCCAAGTCTGTCCACGAGACATGTTTACACAGTGTGCTTGTTTTGCAGTGAATGCGCACCGCGGTAATATTAATAATAATAACAGTAATGATTTACTGTTCGTCACCAACACCGGGAGACACTAGGATTCGCCTGTTCGAATCCAGCTCCCGGCGTTGCTATCAGCTTGGCTGGCCTCTCACACTGATACAATTGGCTGTATCAGGGGGTGGGAAAGCTGAAGGGTGGGTCCTGGGCGTTGTGGACAGCGACCCCTACAGTTCGGTCGGGGCGCCTGCTCAGCGAGGGTTGGAACTGAGGAGAGATAGTGTGGCCTCCCACACGCTACACTCTCCCCGGTGAGAACCTGCGCGGCCAGGTTGGCCTGCCCCAGGCTGCACATGCGTCGGAGGAAAGCATGTGACAGTCTCCGGTCTCCCGGACCAAAAGTAGGGGAAAGTACGCAACAACCAGGAAGGGTGGGATGGGAGAAAAATCGGGAAAAAGGAGTGGAAGAAAGATAAAAAATAAAATAAAAATAATAATAATAACAGCTGTGTTTTTTTTCTTCCTTGTTCTACCCCAAGATGCACAGTATAGATAGATAGATGCAGTGTGCTTGTTTTGCAGTGAATGCGCGCCGCGGTAATATTAATAATAATAACAGCTGTGTTTTTTTTCTTCCTTGTTCTACCCCAAGATGCACAGTAGATAGATAGATAGATAGATGCAGTGTGCTTGTTTTGCAGTGAATGCGCGCCGCGGTAATAATATACCCAAGATGGTTTATCAGGTGACTTCCTACATTTGGTTCGATGAAGCCGAACCGAGACCTACGTTTTCAGGCGGACCAGAGTTCGCCTGCTTGGTCCGCGGACCGAGTTCGACGCGCATTCACACAAACCCGAAAAACCGGACTATCGAATTCTGGTCCGAAAGTCCGGACCAAACAGCCCCTGTGTGAAAGCGACCTTAGGATAATCAGAGCTATTTTCACAGAGATATAAGCGTTTGCCCTATGCGTGTGTGTGTGTGTGTGTGTGTGTGTGGCTGTGCGAGTGATCAGGAAATGAGATAATCGATATTTCAGCCCGCATAAGTAGACATATACTATCGATAATCTAGCGTTTATTTGAAAACGATTCATAAATAGGCCGAAAAATTACAACGTGTTTGTGTATGCCAGAATATTCCAGTAAATGCCTTTTATCACGGAATCTTAATATTTTCCTTGAAAACGAGGGCTTTTCAAAATGCTATCAAACGGAAATGAAGTGATTAAAAAACAATCCGTTTCGACAATGTTGACTGCAAACAAGTCATTGATAAATGACGGGCAGATTAGACACATAATTTAAGACAGAGATTATGCGTTCACAACGCTATCATTGAAGTGGGTGGTGGCATTTAACCATGCTTTACCATGTTAATGGCCGGCACTGAAAGTGTTAAAGGGGAACTATCTTATAAATGGCCTTTTTGAGTGTTTAGCATTGTTTCCTAGCTATGTGAACTTATATTAATATGATCTATGTCTCAAAATTCTCATATTGGCGCATTCTTCCAATTCTCCTCTCACAATATTCACCCTCACTGAACTGAGTCATTTGAAAATGTGCCTATATGTGATGTCATATAGTCACTGCTGCATGTTAATGTTCAGGCGAACACGACGCTCCGCAGTGGTTTAGGAGCCCAGGCTCAAAACAGCTCGAGATCTTGAGGTAGAAAAATGCTGTTTTTGAGGACTTGATTAGAAATACAAAACAATGAATAAAAAAAATATATATATTACAGAGGTGTTCCATAGACTCACAGGAATTGTGTAAAAGTGCCCAAATAGTGAAAGAAATAGTAAAATAGTTCCCCTTTAAGAGTATTAATATTAATAGTGATAGGGAAATTGACCAACACACTACAGAGATCTAGACTATAGGACCATTGCTGTAACCTATAGGTCTCTCTATGTTGCAACATGTCATTCTACAGAGATCTAGACTATAGGACCATTAATGTAACCTATAGGACTCTCTATGTTGCAACATGTCATTCTGTCAGTAAACTCTATCCTTAATCAAAGACTCTGTTGTCTGCCTCTGTGCATAATATCTGGTGAACTCATTCCACATCAAATAGTATTAATAGTGTTAATCTACACACTCTTGTTCACTGTTTTACTGGGTATCTCATTCAGCCAGACTGGGGAAACGAACACTAAGGTTACCATGGAGACTGTGAGTAGGTCACACGTTCAAACCGCACCGAGACGTCTGCATTCTGGAGTGGGCTGACAGTTTAAATGTGGCACCTGTTTACATGTCCACAACGTCAAATCAGGCTGTCTCATGACAAGTAATGCATACAGTTATGCCTCCCTCTTCTCATGCATTCATCTTTTCATTTCAAACTTTTATTTAAACTTGAAAGGCAACAGAGGTTTAATGTGGAGTTTACGTACAGAGTTAAGCAAAAAAAAAAAAAAACAGCATATAATAGCAATGAGACAAGTAAGGCAAGCAAAGTAACAATCAATTAAAACATGTATAACTTGATTGACAAAGGTTGGAGATCAAGATGTTAAACTATGCAACAGAGGGGAGAATCTCAAGCTTTAAGGGCTGTTGGAAGTTCATTCCATGAGCTAGAGGGGCATCATAGCAAAATGCAGATTTACTCTGTTCAGAGCAAACTGAGGGGACCTTAAGGACCAGCCAGTAGGGCTGACCTTCAAAGCTTTTTTTGGCAATCGAAGCTTCGGGGCCGAGCTTCGATTTTTATTCGAAGCTTCAAAAAAATATATAATTTTAATATTTTTTTTTTATCTTATGTTGTGGGACTTGTACAGCACTTTGGTAAACTGTTGTTTTTAAATGTGCTCTATAAATAAAGTGGATTGGATTAATTAATTAAGTAGCCCTTTTCGTGATTGTGACGCAGCCAACAAGGTTTCACGCAGCTGCGCTGCCTGGGTGCAGTGGGGCTGCTCTCACAGCCAACGACATGACATTACATAATTATGTTGCAACCTTCGTCTATCAAGCAAACAATTATATTATATTTAATTTATAATTATATCAGACAATGCACCTACAAAAGCAGATGATTACAATTAAATTAGCCAACTTGGTAACACATTAGTCATAGCAGCATAGGCATAGCCTTATTAATGTTTTGTGTGGCGTCGCCGTCGTGTACAACTCCAAGGGATATTCCCTTGGAGATGCATTTTGGAGGGGGGGGGAAATAATTTTGTGTTCGAAGCTCATGCCATCGAACGAAGCTTCGAAGCTTCGAAGTATTTAAGACAACCCTACCAGCCAGTCACTAGAACGGGTTCCATAGGTTCCAAAATTCCATTCCAATAATGATGTAGTATAAGGAGGTAGCTTACCAATAATGATGTAGTTTCAGAGCAAACTGAGGGGACCTTATGGACCAGCCAGTCACTAGAACGGGTTCCATAGGTTCCAAAATTCCATTCCAATAATGATGTAGTATAAGGAGGTAGCTTACCAATAATGATGTAGTTTAAGGAGGCAGCTTACCAATAAGGGCCTTAAAAATTTACAAATACCAGTGTTTGTTGCACCTCTCCATCAGAGAGGACCAACCAACCTTCTCATAAAGGACACAGTGATGAATGTCATATCTATCATTAGTGATGAATCTGAGGGCCGAGTGATATACCAAGGATATACCAGTCCAAGGATTTAAGAGTTGAGGCTGCAGCCTATAAATGATATCATAATCATAATTGGCAGCCTAAATATAGTATAAATAAATGCTTAAAGGTCCCATGCATTATAAATGGCCTTTTCCAGTGTTTAGCATTGTTTCCTAGCAATGGGGGATTATATCAATGTGGTCTGTGTCATTAATTATCATATTGACTCATCAGTCTAGTCTCGAGTTCACGAGATCTTCCCTCACTCAACTAAGCCGTTCTGATTTTACTGTTTTGCTGACGTGAATATGGCACAGATTGAGCTGATTGTGATCTGATAGAGAGAGATAGAGAGGGAGAGAGAGAGAGGGACCGGCGGGACCGCGTGCAGGAGTGTGTGTAAAAGGGGACGCATCTCTCCTCTCTCCCTCGTTGGAGCATTTACACACAAACTTGACTGCGTGTGTGTCGGGGACGCATCTCTCCCTCGTCGGAGCATTTACACACAAACTTGACTGCGTGTGTGTCGGGGACGCATCTCTCCCTCGTCGGAGCATTTACACACAAACTTGACTGCATGTGTGTCGGGGACGCATCTCTCTATCTCTCCCTCTCTGTCTGTCTCTCTCTCTCTCTCGTTTGCTCGTTCTCTCTCCCTCTCTCTCTCGCTTGCTCGTTCTCTCTCTCTCTCTCTCTCTCTCTTGTATGTATCACGCTGTGTGGGTGACTGTCACTCAAAGCGCTTATGGGCGGAGCCCATCCAATAACAGCCTGAAATCCTGAGGCTGAAAAATTATGCTTTTGAGTACTTGATTAGAAATATAAAACAATGAATTTTTTGGAAAAAAACCTTAGATGTTTTCTATAGACTCACAGGAATTGTGTAAAGTTGCCCAAATAGTGCAAGGAATAGCGATGCATTTCCCCTTTAACAGTGGCGCTGCCACCTCTGTGTCAGAAAACATACAGTCTTTGCAACAACTCACATTAATTTCATTGCAATCTGGTGTGTGGAGGAAACATACAGACTTGTCTGATGCAATCAGGCATGCGTTGTTCATGGGACGGGGTAGCACGGTGTGCAAGCTCACTCGCTATTTGCATATCAATAGCGCCGGTCGTCAGGTGTGTTAAATACGTTCTCAGACACATTCACACCTAACTTGTTGTGAAGACGTGTTACATTCCATTCGTAGAGGCAAATTAGGCACTGTCTTTAGTCTGTGCCCAAGCGAGGGGACATTAAATGCGCATTCGCGGGAGCGCGCGCACGCGCCGGGAGCGCGCGTGCACGTGGTGCGTGTCACCCCAGATGATTTCAATAACGCACCACTGGATGCAATCAAGCGTTTATATACTGTAGAATTATCAACATTAAAATGCTCCCTTTAAACAGATTTTCAAGAGCGTAAACCCAAGTCCTTCAAAACAGATCAAAATTCCAAGACGGCTGAGACTTCAGTAAATCTAGCGTGACCTGAAGTGTTAACATATGGTTGTGGCGCTGCTTTAAATCTGTCCTACGTTTAGATCACAGAGAGCGGTCTGAACTAGCTTTCGGTAAACCTACAGGGTAATGTGTTGCAGAGCTAGGGGTCATACAGGTCCTCACCTTTGTCGCAGTTTTAGGTTCCAGTAAAGGTTGCCACGCTATTTAGATTATTATTTTGATTTAAGTCTCAACACTGGCCCTGTGTGCATTGTTTGTGTTTTTGAAGGACACTTGTATACCTTTCAAAAAACAACATCCAAAGATGTATGGTAGCTCTCACCAACTTATATTATACTTAAATAAATTGGTGAAACTGAGGTGTCCTTGTCCTTTTTCTCAAGAGTTGGCGAGTGCTGCCGTACATCTTTATATTGTTCTCAGAGTTGGTGAGTGCTGCCGTACATGTTGTTCTCAGAGTTGGTGAGCGCAACCGTACATCTTTAGTCAAGTCAAGTCAAGAGTTTTATTTGTCACAGCATACGAGTATACAATGAAATGCGGGTGGTCTTGCCCGCAACAATGTGCATAATACAATAGTAATAATATATAATAGAATCCAATAGAACGACATTGTGCAATAAAACAAGTAAACAGAGTAGGGCATATCGGTATATGTACATGAGTTATTTACAGAGCATGGTAGGACATGCTAGGTCCTGTGGTAGTGCAATACACTGTTAGCTACGGATGAGGCACTGGGTCTTTATGTACATGCTATATTATACAATCTCAAGTTATACTATACTATTCTTAAAGTGACCTTTCCTTTTGTAAAGTGGCCATAAGTGTGAGCGTGTGCAGCATGAGTGTGTACTTGCTCATGTTAATGTGGCTGCTAGTGTGTGAGCGTGTACAGTGTGTGTGTCGTGTGTGTGCTCATGTGTGCTTGTGTGTGGAGAGTTCAGTGTTCAAGGCTCTGATGGCCTGGGGGAGGAAGCTGAGCCGAAGTCTCTCTGTCCTAGTAGCTGGTGTTCGCAGGCGTCTGCCTGACCTCAGCAGCATGAACAGGCTGTTGTTGGGGTGGTGAGGGTCTTTCATTATTCTGCAGGCTCTGGATTTGCACCTCTTGTTGTATAGAACCTGCAGGGGTGGTAGTGCAATACCCGTGGCACGCTCGGCTGAGCGCACCACTCTCTGTAGGGCCTTCTTGTCCTGTGCCGTGCTGTTTCCATACCAGGCAGTGATGTTTCCAGTCAAGATGCTCTCTACAGCTCCGGAGTAGAAGGACTGGAGTATCTTCCCAGATACTCTGAACTTCCTTAACTGTCTCAGGTGGTAGAGGCGCTGCTTCGCCTTTTTTATGACTGAGTCTATGTGTGTTGTCCATGTCAGATCCTCTGAGATGTGGACCCCCAGGTACTTAAAGCTGCTCACCCTGTCCACGGTAGCCCCGTTTATCCTAAGTGGTGTGTGTGTCTCCTGCTGTCCTCTCCTATAATCCACGATCAGCTCCTTGGTTTTACCAATGTTCAGGAGCAGGCTGTTGTCCTGGCACCAGCGTTCCAGTACCTCAACCTCCTCCCGGTAGGCCTTCTCGTCGTTGTCCGAGATCAGCCCCACCACCACTGTGTCGTCCGCAAACTTCACTATGGAGTTGGAGCTGAACTTGGCCACACAGTCGTGTGTGTATAGTGAGTACAGCAGGGGGCTCAGAACACAGCCGTGGGGGGACCCGATGCTCAGGGTGATGGTGTTGGAGGTCTGACCCCCCACCCTGACCGCCTGGGGCCTTTCGCTCAGAAAGTCCAGTATCCAGGCGCTCAGAGCGGAGCTCAGACCCAGCTCGATCAACTTGTCAACCAGTCTGGTGGGGACTATGGTGTTGAACGCTGAGCTGTAGTCAATGAACAACAGTCTCACATAGCCCCCCTTCTGGCGGTCAAGGTGAGAGAGGGTGCTGTGCAGTACTTGGGAGACCGCATCATCAGTAGACCTGTTTGGCCTGTATGCAAATTGCATAGGGTCCATATCACTGGGGAGGGAGGCACAAATGTGATCCTTGACCAGCCTCTCGAAACATTTCATGGCCACAGAGGTGAGTGCCACCGGTCTGTAGTCATTGAGACATGTTGGGGAGGGTTTCTTTGGTACAGGGATGATGGTAGACATCTTGAAGCAGGCAGGGACCACTGATCCGCCAGGGATCTATTAAATATGGCGGTGAACACAGGGGCTAGCTGGTTAGCACAGGACTTAAGTATGCGTCCTGTTATTCCATCTGGGCCAGCAGCTTTAGATGTTGTTCTCAGAGTTGGTGAGTTGATTTAGCACCACAGTAAGAGCTTCTTTCTAGGAAGGCACGTCCAACTCCTCCACTGCAAAATTGGTTATTTCATTGCCATGTGAAATATGGCACGACTAGTAACGACTCACAACTAGTAACGCATACAGAGTGTTATCATGGTACTCTCACATAGTGTTATTTGTCATATCGTAAATTTGTTTATTTCAATATTTTCTCAGGATAATCTCATAATCTCATTTAGATATTTTCTCAAAAATAATCTCATAATCTCATTTTAATGTTCCTGTTTTGGTGACCCGCCACTGGTGACTGAATGTAGAAGAAACACTAGTCCTCTGTGAGTCTACATTGTTTCCACCTCAGGCCAGACAGGTTCTGACTCCTGCCAACTGGGCCACAGTACCACTGACCCCCCCACAGGCCAATCACAGAGCTCAGAGACCACCACGTCTCCATGGAAACAGGGAAGGGACACTCCCAAGATACATTTAGGAGAGAGAGAGAAAGGGAGGGAGAGTGCCTGTGGACCAGTAAACGGAGAGGTGACAGTTTGTCAGAGCAGTGTTGCCATGGTAACAGGAAAAGGGTCTGCAACACAGAACTGGTATACATAGAAAATGTACTTCTGGTGTATCATGATACTCACATAGCCAGACCTCACGTCTCATGATGAGTAACTCATACAGAGTGTTATCATGATGAGTAACTCATACAGAGCGTTATCATGATGAGTAACTCATACAGAGCGTTATCATGGTACTCTCACATACAGAGCGTTATCATGGTACTCTCATATACAGAGCGTCATCATGGTACTCTCACATACAGTGTTATCATGGTACTCTCACATACAGAGCGTTATCATGGTACTCTCACATACAGAGCGTCATCATGGTACTCTCACATACAGAGCGTCATCATGAGGAGTAACTCATACAGAGCGTCATCATGGTACTCTCACATACAGAGCATCATCATGAGGAGTAACTCATACAGAGCGTTATCATGGTACTCTCACATACAGAGCGTCATCATGGTACTCTCACATACAGAGCGTCATCATGAGGAGTAACTCATACAGAGCGTTATCATGGTACTCTCACATACAGAGCATCATCATGAGGAGTAACTCATACAGAGTGTTATCATGATGAGTAACTCATGCAGAGCGTTATCATGGTACTCTCACATACAGAGCGTCATCAGGGTACTCTCACATACAGAGCGTCATCATGGTACTCTCACATACAGAGCGTCATCATGGTACTCTCACATACAGAGCGTCATCATGGTACTCTCACATACAGAGTGTCATCATGATGAGTAACTCATACAGAGCGAGAGCGTCATCATGAGGAGTAACTCATACAGTGTCATCATGGTACTCTCAAATACAGAGCATTATCATGAGGAGTAACTCATACAGAGCGAGAGCGTCATCATGAGTAACTCATACAGAGCGTCATCATGGTACTCTCACATACATCTAGCTATTCAGCCCTGCGTTCACAGCCCTGTGACAACTCCTCTCGCGAATCACACTGTTTCTATGTGCAGTGAAAACTCTGCGAGCAATGGGTCAAATGCGTCTAACATGCTTTGCATCCTCGCCATTCCTGTATGCCCACGTTGCGGGAAAACAGTTAACGCTAGCTAAGCTAACCCTGTAGCTCAGGCAGTGGAGAAATCAGTTCGTTCTCTCTCTCTCTCTCTCTGATTGGATAGGTGCTCTGCATCACTGTGACCTCTTTTTTTACTTCTAATTTTTACTATGTTTTTATTTCATACTTATCTTGTCATGCACAGTCTCTGGAGCGCAACAGTAAGAAGCATTTTGTACAAAAGTATTCTGTACTTCTGTATGACAACTATTAAAGAAACTTGAAACTTGAAACTATTCAAGGCATGGCACTCAACTATTGGCAGTAAAAAGTGTGTCCCTAATGCTTACGAATATGATGTGAATATGAGAAATATGATAGATTTATTAAGAATTTGTGCTTAAACTTATGTTTCTTCTTTAATCATTTTTATATTATTTCATGATCTATTTGTGCATGTTCTTTTTTACCTTTGTGCATTCTCTTCCGACAACAAACACAATGTAATAAATAATAAATGGATAATAACTGTGCTGTTATGGGGTGCTGTTATGTGCTGTTATAATAATAATAATATAATAATAATGCAGGACCTGTTCAGAGGTCTTTAATTGGCATGCAATTATCCTCAATGTTTAGCGGTTAGCACACACACACACCGGAACACACACGCATGCATTGTTTTTTGTAGGATCGCCGATGCGATTCGTCTCTGCAATTAACCCATCGGTCCATCCCGTCGTCCTTCCCCCCAAGGGCAGCCGGGAGCAGACAGGCATCGGCGAGGGCCGCGCCCGGGGACCTATCCAAGTGCTCCTGCCCGTCTTCGTCAAGGACGCCACAGATTAGCGATCTGTTGTTGTGCATGTTTTTCCATTGGGTTTATCTTATCGGGGGGGAAACCCTTGCGAGCACGGGGAGAACATGCAAACTCCACACAGAAAGGCCTGGGAGATACCCCACCTGGGTACCTGGCATCATGGAAACCTGGTCCCCAAGCGGGAATCGAACCCTGGACCTTCTTGCTGTGAGGCGACAGTGTTAACCACTACACCACTGTGCCGCCTGTTATGTGCTGTTATGTGTTACTGATATATGCTTATGTGGTGCTGATATGTGATGATATGTGGTGATATGTGATGATATGATATGTGATTCATTTATTTATTTCAAACCATGCAACATTCCCACTTGGGGACCAGGTTTCTGCGTTGCCAGGTACCCAGGTGGGTGATCTCCCAGGCCTTTCTGTGTGGAGTTTGCGTGTTCTCCCCGTGCTCGCAAGGGTCCCCCCCCCCCCCCCGATAAGAGAAACCCAATGGAAAAACATGCACAACAACAGATCGCTAACGCTGTCGCGTCCGTGATGAAGGCGGGCAGGAGCACTTGGATGGTCCCTGGGCGTGGCTCACGCCACAGCCCTCGTCTGCTCCCGGCTGCCCTTGAGGGGAAGTACGACGGGATGGGTTAAGCGCAGAGGAGTATCGCATCGGCGATCCTAAAAGACAATGCATGCGTGTGTGTTCCGGTGTGTGTGTGTGTTAAAAACTAACCACTGTGTGTGCCACTAAAACATTGAGTGTCATTGCATGCCGAATAAAGACCTCTGCGACAGGTCCTGCATTATATTATTATTACCTATACAATACAAGACAACCACAAAACAGTACAATAACCACCACAAAACAATAGACAACAGTAACAGACACCAGTTAATGGTTTGAAAAGGGGGATGGAAGAAGCTAAGCTTGTGAATTTCCATTCCCCACACCCTGACCATCAATTGATATACATACAACATGTAACATAGCTGTTTCCCACATTCCCCTGACATCTCAACTAGGCTTGGGCGGTATGACGGTATTACGGTATACCAGGATATTTCTAAATCCCGTCGGTATGATTTTCAATACCGTGACGTCACAGACTGTGCGCCAATGGTGTGCACAGCAGAAAGCAGGCCATCAGGCTGCTAAACGAACAATGAATGAACACTACACAACAACAACCACCAAACGCACATAGCACACACATCCACACGCACACACTCACTTTAAACAAACACACTGTAGCACCCACTCCACACACTTTATAGCACACACCCACTTTAAACAAACACACTGTAGCACCCACTCCCCACACTTTATATTTATTGATGAAGGATTGCACTACAACTCGTACACCTTACTGTAAATTGTACCTAAATTGTACCTCATCCCATTTCTGCTTTGCACTATATAGTACTGTACATTAGTACACTGTATAGTATTGTATATTATATGGTAACTCAGAACATTGTACATATGTCTATACCGAACACTGTGACCTCATTTTCTTCTTCTAAAATTACATGCTATACTATGTTATTTGATACTATCTTGTCTAGCACAGTCTCTGGAGCGTAACAGTAAGAAGCATTTTGTATGAAAGTATTCTGTACTTCTGTATGACAACTATTAAAGAAACTTGAGAAACTTGAGCATGCGCCAGCAGAGGGCAGGGCAGTCTGTCTTTCCCTCTCTCAGTCAGAGCTCAGCAGAGCCACGCGCGTGTTCCTGTTTTGAAATGGATTTGTGCATGAGTGGACTCTGGGTCGTCGGGGACACGTTGTTTGGGTAAGTAAGTTATGTTATGTTGCTGGGATATAAGATATTCATATAAGATATGAATGCTGGGAGTGTATGTTTGGTAAACCGTTCCAGTTTGACTGTGTGTGTGCGTATTGGCTTCGCGATTCACTACATGGGTTTAATGGCTTAAGCTGGGTTTTGATTAACTTAATCAATGCAGAATACATTTTATGCGTCTGTATGTGTAGTTGTGTACTACGGTCGTGAGTTTGTGACTCACATTGCTCTAATTTCAGCCTCCGTTATACGTTATTTGTTCCGTATGACTCGTTTCATATCTGTGTCTCGAACGTGTGCACTGTTTTTTATTTCTTTTGTTTACTTTGGCAACACGGGTTGCTAAGGAATTTAGGTTCGAGGTTGAAGAAAGTGCACTTTTAGGTTGAAAGAACGGCCCTAATGTCAACATAAGCGTTATGTATGGTAATAACGAGTATATTGTTAACTGATGAAAATGAAAGTCATACCGTCATAATACCCATACCGGGGTATTATGTCAGCAAGGTATGACAGTATGAAAAAATGTATACCGCCCAAGCCTAATCTCAACCAGACGTACATGAGTCTGACTAGTTAATACATATTCTATATAACATATTCCTTTTAATGCCAAACGTCATGTTCACCCTCCTCCTTATACCTTTCCAATATTCCTTTTTTTAACTTTCTTTTAAACTGGTTTATGTTTTACTCAGTTTAACCTCCTCGTCCAATCCATTCCATAATCTCACTCCACAAACAGATATGCACATATGTGATGATATGTGATGTGGATATGTGGTGATATGGTGTGGATATGTGATGATACTGTATGTGTTGATATATGATATGTGGTTCTGATATGTGTATATCTTATCTTACCATAGAGGTCCCCGTCAGCGTCATCAGGCTCCTCTGCCTCAGGGCACACCTGTGGTTGAACTTTGACCTCTAGGTTGCGACTGAGCCAGCTGGTCTGCTCCAGAGACGAGCCAGCGACCCCTCCTACTGCTTCCAAGATCTTCTGGGTTACCTCCTACAAGTTAAATAATAATTTATTAATCCTCCTACAAGTTACCTTATACTTTATTAATCCTCCTACAAGTTACATTATACTTTATTAATCCACCTAGAAGTTACCTTATATTTTTTTAATCATCCTAGAAGTTGCCTTATACTTTATTAATCCTCCTACAAGTTGCCTTATACTTTATTAATCCTCCTACAAGTTACATTATACTTTATTAATCCTCCTAGAAGTTACCTTATATATTTTTTATCATCCTAGAAGTTACCTTATACTTTATTAATCCTCCTACAAGTTACATTATACTTTATTAATCCTCCTAGAAGTTACCTTATACTTTATTAATCCTCCTAGAAGTTACCTTATACTTTATTAATCCTCCTACAAGTTACTGTATACTTTATTAATCCTCCTAGAAGTTACCTTATACTTTATTAATCCTCCTAGAAGTTACCTTATATTTTATTAATCCTCCTAGAAGTTACCTTATACTTTATTAATCCTCCTAGAAGTTACCTTATATTTTATTAATCCTCCTAGAAGTTACGTTATACTTTATTACTCCTCCTAGAAGTTACCTTATATTTTATTAATCCTCCTAGAAGTTACATTATACTTTATTAATCCTCCTAGAAATTACATTATACTTTATTAATCCTCCTACAAGTTACATTATACTTTATTACTCCTCCTAGAAGTTACCTTATATTTTATTAATCCTCCTAGAAGTTACCTTATACTTTATTACTCCTCCTAGAAGTTACATTATACTTTATTAATCCTCCTAGAAGTTACATTATACTTTATTACTCCTCCTAGAAGTTACCTTATATTTTATTAATCCTCCTACAAGTTACATTATACTTTATTACTCCTCCTAGAAGTTACCTTATATTTTATTAATCCTCCTAGAAGTTACATTATACTTTATTAATCCTCCTAGAAGTTACATTATACTTTATTAATCCTCCTAGAAGTTACATTATACTTTATTAATCCTCCTAGAAGTTACATTATACTTTATTAATCCTCCTACAAGTTACATTATACTTTATTACTCCTCCTAAAAGTTACCTTATACTTTATTAATCCTCCTAGAAGTTACCTTATACTTTATTAATCCTCCTAGAAGTTACATTATACTTTATTACTCCTCCTAGAAGTTACATTATACTTTATTACTCCTCCTACAAGTAACCGTATACTTTATTACTCCTCCTAGAAGTTACATTATACTTTATTACTCCTCTGCATCCTGACCACTGAGGAGCAGTGAGGAGCCACAGTGCCGCGCCCAGGGACCAACTCCAGTTGTAATGTCAGTGCCTTGCTCAAGGGCAACAGCAGAGAAACCCAGAGTACTCAGAGGAAACCCACAACTACACACAGGAAACCCACAACTACACAACACAGGAAACCCACAACTACACAACAAGAGGAAACCCACTACTACACACAGGAAACTCAAAACTACACAACAAGAGGAAACCCACAACTACACAACAACACACAGGAAACCCACAACTACACACAGGAAACCCACAACTACACAACAAGACAGAGGAAAACCCACAACTACACAACAAGAGGAAACCCACAACTACACAACAACACACAGGAAACCCACAACTACACACAGGAAACCCACAACTACACAACAAGACAGAGGAAAACCCACAACTACACAACAACACAACACGAGGAAACCCACAACTACACAACAACACAGAAAACCCACAACTACACAACAAGAGGAAACCCACTACTACACACAGGAAACTCAAAACTACACAACAAGAGGAAACCCACAACTACACAACAACACACAGGAAACCCACAACTACACACAGGAAACCCACAACTACACAACAAGACAGAGGAAAACCCACAACTACACAACAAGAGGAAACCCACAACTACACAACAACACACAGGAAACCCACAACTACACACAGGAAACCCACAACTACACAACAAGACAGAGGAAAACCCACAACTACACAACAAGAGGAAACCCACAACTACACAACAAGACAGAGGAAAACCCACAACTACACAACAAGAGGAAACCCACAACTACACAACAAGAGGCAACCCACAACTACACAACAAGAGGAAACCCACAACTACACAACAAGAGGAAACCCACAACAACACACAGGAAACCCACAACTACACACAGGAAACCCACAACTACACAACAAGACAGAGGAAAACCCACAACTACACAACAAGAGGAAACCCACAACTACACAACAAGAGGCAACCCACAACTATACAACAAGAGGAAACCCACAACTACACAACAAGAGGCAACCCACAACTACACAACAAGAGGCAACCTACAACTACACAACAACACAGGAAACTTACAACTACAGAACAACACAGAGGAAACCCACAACTACACACCTGTAATTAATATCACCTGAACATCACAGTCTCTCTCTCTCTCTCTCTCTCTCTCTCTCTCTCTCTCTCTCTCTCTCTCTCTCTCTCTCTCTCTCTCTCTCTCTCTCTCTCTCTCTCTCTCTCTCTCTCTCTCTCTCTCTCTCTCTCTCTCTCTCTCTCTCTCTCTCTCTCTCTCTCTCTCTCTCTCTCTCTCTCTCTCTCTCTCTCTCTCTCTCTCTCTCTCTCTCTCTCTCTCTCTCTCTCTCTCTCTCTCTCTCTCTCTCTCTCTCTCTCTCTCTCTCTCTCTCTCTCTCTCTCTCTCTCTCTCTCTCTCTACCATCATACCTGGATGTCTCTGGTGTCCTTCTTGTTGTCCAGGTTGAGGAGTCGGTTGACAAAGTCATTGAGGATTCTGTTAAAAACAAGAGGAATGAAATACTAATTCATCGTTGTTAGATAACTGAAAACAGCATTAAAAAAAATAAAAATAAAAATATTTTATTGTAAAGACATGCATGCATATATACAAACTAAATATGATATGACGATATTTTCTGACCTTTCGGCGATACGCATCACGATGTTTTTCTTTTTTTCCCCAAACAATTCATTATGAGGCTTACCAAGACAGTATTTGAGTTTGCAAGCTAACATTAAAGACAAAATAAAATACCCATGCTTTTAGCATTTTTATATTATATATTAGATTTAGATTATTGGATTATTAGATTATATATTGCATATATTTAGCAATGAGATATTATATGATTTAGATATGAAATATGATGAATTGAAAATGGGGGACCCTGATGTAAACAAGACGAAAGTCTTTCTCTGGTCTGCATCCTCCAGTCCACTGTTGTTGTATTGAGCTGTACTGTATTGTACCCATGCTGCAATCTGTTAATAACGTTTTCATTCATTCAGACGGCAAACAGAATCATTTTGATTGACAGTCGAGTCTGCCAATTACGTCACACCGCTTGCACCCGCCCTGCTGTTCTTAGCACCAATCGGCAAGCGCGTATTAATTTTTTACTTCCGCCATTGGAGAGCTCAATGACAACAACAATGGTAGCGGTAGCTCCCTGCGGCCGACGTTTAGCTTTTAGCTCCGCAGGATGACTGGAGGCATAATGATTTTACTGCAACGGATGTTATAATAAAAGCCTTTCCATACATCGGTCTGATTGAAAACTTTATTAACAGACCGCAGAATGGGCACAACTGAGTCAGCACGGGCTGAAATATGAACGACTAATGCTTGCTATATCTAGGTCGACCTCGGACGTTGCTATGTAAATACGCTGATGTTATTGAACGTGTAACTATATAACGTTAATGCCACAAAACGAATGCCTTTGTTATCATAAGTAGTAACTTTGATGCAGTAGTGTGTGTGTGGGGCGGCGCTGTTCAAAAGTTTCAATGTGTGGACCAGATTGACGCGACACAATCCTCTTGGGCAAAACATCACGATATCCACGATACGTTTAAAAAGTGTATCGTTAATGAACTGTACCCGATATTTATATAATATCGTCATATCGCCCAGCCCTAATACAAACACATTATAATAGTATATGCATATTATTGGAACAAGACAGACTGAGGAAGGACATTAGGGGGTTGTGGTTTGTCTACATCTACAGTATATTCTCCACTCAGTAAGCATTCATAGACAGAGAGTGTGAATGAAAGAGAGAGGGGGAAAGAGAGGGAGAGAGGGAAATAGAGAGAGAGAGGGAAAGAGAGAGAGCATGTGAGAGAGATAGAGATAGAGATAGAGAGAGAGAGAGGAGAGAGAGAACAGTGTGAGAGATAGAGGGGGATATAGAACTTATCTTATACAGTAATGTAAACAAAGTAATGTACTGACCCCAGCAGCAGGTGGGGCCTAATGTAAACAAAGTAATGTACTGACCCCAGCAGCAGGTGGGGCCTAATGTAAACAAAGTAATGTACTGACCCCAGCAGCAGGTGGGGCCTAATGTAAACAAAGTAATGTACTGACCCCAGCAGCAGGTGGGGCCTAATGTAAACAAAGTAATGTACTGACCCCAGCAGCAGGTGGGGCCTAATGTAAACAAAGTAATGTACTGACCCCAGCAGCAGGAAGTGGCCGGGTGGGGCCTAATGTAAACAAAGTAATGTACTGACCCCAGCAGCAGGGAGTGGCCCGGTGGGGCCTAATGTAAACAAAGTAATGTACTGACCCCAGCAGCAGGGAGTGGCCCGGTGGGGCCTAATGTAAACAAAGTAATGTACTGACCCCAGCAGCAGGAAGTGGCCGGGTGGGGCCTAATGTAAACAAAGTAATGTACTGACCCCAGCAGCAGGAAGTGGCCGGGTGGGGCCAGGTTGAGCTGGACAGACTCCCTGAGGAGCGTGAGGAGAGGAGCGATGTTCTCCTGCAGGGCCTGAGCTGAGAGACTACACACACACACACACACACACACACACACACACACACACACACACACACACACACACACACACACACACACACACACACACACACACACACACACACACACACACACACACACACACACACACACACACACACACACACACACACACACGATTAGTGTTTACATGTACAGTAGCCAGGGTTTGTACACCTTTTCCAAGGCAAAATGCAAGCACTTTTCAAGCATTTTCAAGGTGCATTTTCAAGATTTTCCAGCATCTTATGCGGCTGTGGTAAATTAAATATTTACTCAATGATTATTTCACTTCTTCCATCACATTAAATCAGATGTTATTGTGCTATAAAGTTATAAACAACCAAAATTATGTAGACTTGGCATCATATATAACCTGGCTGAGCCCATGTGTTATGCAGTAACCTTACTGTATATCTGTATGTCGTGTATGTCATAAATGTCATGATGAATTGAAAATGGGGGACCCTGATGTAAACAAGACGAAAGTATTGCTCTGGTCTGCATCCCCTTAACAATTGTGTGTATTGAGCCGTACTGTATTGTACCCATTCTGCAATCTGTTAATAATGTTTTCAATCAATCAATCAAACGTGACGAGCCAGGCCAATTTTAGCATGTTAATTTATGGAATATGCAATCTAACAGCTAACGTGAACTTTACAGTAAATTACATGGATAATAATGTTAAGGTAGTTAGTTCATTCCTGTAGGTAAACAATCACTCAAATAATCACCAGATAAAACTTCAATTTCAATCAAATATTTAATGAAAATTTGCAAAATAAGAGAACAGACTTTGAGGTAGGCAGTCAATCAGCTCCTGGAGCCTTATGTATGTATGTAATGTATACAAAATGTATACAAAATCAAACACTTTTACTTTAAAAGCAAAACATATCTCCTTGAGAAAAAACTGCATCGAACAACACAAAATAGTGCAAACAGGCTGTGGTAAATTAAATATTTACTCAAAATGTGCAAAATAAGAAGTCTTTGAGGTAGGCAGTCAATTAGCCCCTTGAGCCTTAAAACATTAAACACTTTAAAAGCAAAACATATCTCCTTGAGAAAAAACTGCATCGAACAACACAAAATAGTGCGAACATTAATTAAATATTTACTCAAAAAAAGTGCTAAATAATAAGTCTTTGAGGTAGGCAGTCAATCAGCTCCTTGAGCCTTAAATGTATACAAAATCAAACACTTTGTATTGTGCAAAAGAAAAACATCTCCTTGAGAAAAACACTGCATCGAACACAAAATAGTGCAAAAAATATAATTGGCCTAGTTAGACCAAATAGGGCCGGGCCTATTAGGGAGTGTCCTTCAGTTCCTTGAGTTTGTCGGTTAGCTGTTTCTCCACAGTCTCTAGACTTATTTCTTTTTCTTTTGCAGCTCTTCGAAGGCCATTGGACTTTGAGATGAAGCTCAATTTCCCTATAGACTCAGCTTTTTCTGCATTGGCATCAGCAGACTTCAGGAGGACCCTTATATCCTCCTCCATTCTCTTTTTTTTGGCCTTTATCTCGGTTATCTCCTCCATTAGTCCTTTCCTCTTCTGTGCCTTCTGCTTATCTTGCTTTAGACGTTTTTGGTCATCAAGATACATGTGATACTTCTGCCTGGCAGCAGCTGCAGAGAGGAGTAGCTCCTTTGTGTAGGCTATGTTGAGCAGCCCTCCAACACTCTGCACATGGTCATGAATAACCCGCTGGGCAATCAATGAATGCTCTTTGAGGTTCTACACCATCACTTCTTTGTTGACCGAAAACCCTCTCTCGACAGTGGCTTGACCGTGTGAAAGGATCAGGAGGAGTTTTATTACTCCCCATAGATGGCGCCACTCTGCTTTGTTGGATAAACATTCATGATAGAATTCATCCAACCTTCCACTTTCTGGGTTGAAGTTCCTAAAGGGATCCGACACTGACATCAAGCTGTAGTCATAGAAGTGACCAAACTCCCTCAGAATCTCATCACATGATTTCTCTTCAATGCGGCCAGTTTCAACAAGGAGCCGCAGACAAGTGGTGAGTTTCCGGGTGCTTCTCTCTTTGCTCTTGATGAGCTCCCTAGGATCCAGGACAGAGATGCTTCTAACAAGAGGATACTTGAGTGGAGCCTTTTCAAAAAGCTTGGAGACCATCTTCAGCAAAAACACCTTACAGTTCTGCCTGAACTCCAGCCTCAGCCTCTCAGCATTTGAGTTCTTCTTCATGTGCTCCTGCAGAGCTCGCTCTGTGACAAATCCCACACTCAGTTTGGTGACATCCATGTGGTTGACTGGGTCAGCATAATCAACTTGGAGAAGCTTCACTGTGGTAGTTGCGTCCTTCATGACACTGGGCTTGATGAACTTCTCCATTAGACTCCTCAGCATATTGGTGAGATCCACACTCATAAACGGCAGCATGGGTTTGTCGGTCTGGTATAACTTCAAAAATGGTGTTATTTCCCTAGCCACCATTAGAAAGAAGTTGAGCTTTGCTGGGAAGAGGTCATCTTGAACAATCATCTGAGCAGTCTTGAAAGACTTAGTAGATGGGGCGGCTAGGTGGTGTAGTGGGCAAGGCACTCGCCACCAGTGTGGAGACGCTAGGATTCGCGTGTTCGAATCCAGCTCTCCACATTGTTTTCAGTTTAGCTGGTCGTCCGCAGTAATACACATTGGCCGTATTACAGGGAGGGAAACTGAAGGGTGGGGATCGGGCGTTGTGAACAAGCGACTCCTACAAGTCGGTTGGTGCGCCTGCGCAGTAGAATCAGGAAGTGTCGGGGGCAGCGTGAGCCTCCCACTCGTTACTCCTCGACACTGAGAGATCGAGCTGCGCAGGTGAAAAGATGCGACTGCTGTTACCTCAAGTACCGGAGGGGACTTGTGCTATGTATGACTTAGTCCACATTGCAGCCGGCTTGTGGGAGGCAAGAAACAGCGTTCGTGACAGGGGAGGGTTGAATTGGATGATACGAAATTGGGATGGGAGAAAATATAGAAAAATGGGAGAAAAAGTGGATCAAAAGAAAAGAAAGACTTAGTAGATGGTTCCGTTACTATTTTCGTTTTGGCTGCATTAATGTACATTTTCAGAGAAGGCAAAATCTCTAGTGCACGCTCAGCCACCTCCACATTTTCCAGCCATCGATGACTACAGAAGTCAAGAGGGAAGGACAAGGAACCAGTGACTGCTGTATAGTCCTCCCTACGAGCTGGAACATCTTTGAATAGCCATTTAAGGCTCGACAGAGCATTTCCTAGCTCCCAGTCTGTGGATGCACACCCTCCTCTGAAGGAATTGTGTAGTATATGCAAACCACAGCTTCCTACATTTAGCATCGTCTTGCCTGTTTGTTCTTCTATGTTTTGCTGGGCCAGGGAGAATAGCTTCCAGTTAACATTTGGGCCATCCATAGACAGCTGAATCAGGTTTTGGAAGCCGATATCCGAACACACTGCCTCAACCTTCTCATGTATTTGTTTTGCGGTGTGATGGCCCATGAAAAAAGATGTCAGATACCTTGAGTTTACTCGATTATCATCCCAGAATCTCATGTGCATGTCAAGCTGGCATTTCTTCATTTCCCGATTTAGACTTTCATCAAACAGAAGTACATATCCCGATTCTTTCTTGGCTTTGGCCTTCATCAGGGAAGAGAAATGAGGAGCTATCCCAAATGTGGTGAGGTATGCCACTTTATTCTCCCCACAAGTAAATTGTTTTGCTATCTCACTGTCAGGAAACATTGTTTGAAACATGGCCCCCATGTCATTACATGAATGGTAGGAATAGTGGCTGGTTACAGCTTTTGTTGCCCAGCATATTTCAGCTTGAAGTGTTGGATTAGAGGTAACAAATGATTTAATGGTGCCTGTGGTGTTGCTAGTTGACTGGTTCTTGGATGAGCCTGTGGATGGTAGAGGGGCAACTCCACTGCAAGCTACTCCACTGGCTGCTTCCACTGTACTGGCTCTCACTACACTGCTGCTTGTTGGTGTGGATGTAGCTGTGCTGCTTGATGCATTGCTTGTCTGCTGGAAATAATCCGCTAATGCAGGACCTGGATTTAGTCGTGCTTTCATCAGAATTTGATGCTTCTTGCCTAAATAAAAAGGAGCAACATCATGTTATAAATAAAACAAAGTGTTTTAATTTAATCTCACTGGTTGCACTTAATTTTAAGAGTGTTTATTGTTTAATGTTGACATCTAATCTAAATGGATCATTATGATATATTGCATTTATATTTCATTTTCATTTATAGGCTACTGCCTATGAATTTTAGAGCCTAATGGTGGCCTGGAATGAACTAACTACATTATTATCCATGTAATTAACTGTAAAGTTCACGTTAGCTGTTAGATTGCATATTCCATAAATAAACATGCTAAAATTGGCCTGGCTCGTCACGTTTGATTGAAAACGTTATTAACAGATTGCAGAATGGGTACTGTTGTGAAGGGCCAGATTAAACCGAATATATATATTTATTTATATATATATATTTAATTGTATTTGTATATTCTCTAATATTCCCTGATATCCCTTGTATATTCCTTGTACAATATGCATTGAATATCCATTCTAGCCTACTGAACATCCCATAATAGTCTCCATTCTACTATTGGTCGAGACCTTGGTGCCAGGCTGCCATACCCCTCAGACCCAGTTCAAACGTACCGCTCGACATGTACGAACAAGTCCTAGTTCCGCGTAGGAATTTGGCTACCGCACCACTAATGGGACTATTTGTTCATAGTGCGTATATATACTGCGCTACTAAAGTAGGACTTTCTTTTCAGTCCAGTTTCTTACCCTCCAATAGAGTCACAGACGTAAAGCCTCCCCGCGATGCCACGTGTGGGAGTAAGGCCAAGTTCGGCCTACCATCGGTATTGAGACATCGTGTATATTAATATTTGAATAGTCATATTTGGCACTATATCGTCGAGTTGGACGTAGTCTATTAAGCTAATAATAGTCTGTTAATATATAGTGCTTCGTGCGGTGAGAATACTACCGTAGTCAGTACCCCATCGTTTCGGGCAGAGAACTGGCTGCTTACCCAGGGTGGTTGACCCTATGTGAAGCTGCACCCGAGGAGCCCCAGAGCCGACGAGCGAGTGGACCTGTATACCGGATTATTCTACCGACGACAGCCCGCCTTCCCAGGCACGGATTATGCTTTGGATACTTTGATTATTCTATGGATAAAGACCCCCGACACTACCGTGTGTTGGAACCCCCCCCCCCTGGAGAGGACGCAAGGTGAGGAGACGCTCTGCAAGACGAGGTCTCTCCACATCTCTCCCCCGTGGACCGGAGAGAGCCGGCCCACAAAGAGTCCACCTGCTTTCATCTGTGGTCCAAGGATCGCCGGCGCATTGAACGGCACTACAGTGGGTTCTCCTGGGATACCCTTGGCCGGACGAGGCAGCTGGATTCTACCCCCCCCCCTCCTACTCCTGTCGGCTTACAAGCGACCGGATTAACCCCCTCTAGTGTATCCAGCCTATAATCATTAAAGTATCATTGCTGTTATTCCTTAACTATTCCAGGTCGTATATTTACCACCTGCGCCTTCAGAGATTGGACATTATCTATTGATATACCGACGAATACTCCTTGCCATAAAAGTGCATACTATTTCAATTCATAAATGTAATTAAGTGATTAAGTGCTTATTCTACACACCATCGCTGTGTAGGAAATAAAGACCTGTTTCTAATTCGTACATTTGTGTTGGATCCGTTTCATCTACGTGAGAGTGTTCATGATAATATATTTATGCCGTGTACTGGGTGGCCGAATATTAAGTACAAAGGTAGTGGTAGTAAGTATCATATCTAGTAATACAGTCAGGGAATTGTACCCCTCAGTTACATTTGGTCCTTCGAGCCGGAGGGTAATTAGTGTAATATTAATATAGTGTTATTAATATTGAAATGGCCTATGATGAACACTCCACGAAACGATCCTCCTAACCAACGCCCGCAGCGCGAACGACGGCTCCCTCAGTACTTAGAGGCTTACGCTGTCAGTCAACAACCTAGTCTTCTACTAACAGTAAACGCGGTAAAACTAGAAAGTAAAAGTATGTCTAACCCCAACGCCCAGACTACCCCGACCATAGAGGCCCCTACGGGCTCTAATGTAACTGACCAAGTTCACGGTGGGGACCAGTGGGAACCAGACATGACTTCACATCCCGCCAGTACTGAAGAAGTAGTCCCCGATGAGTCCCGGGAGGAATACAACGCTACCGAGAGAGAACTCGGCACGGAAGAAGACGGGGAGAGCACCGTGGAGATAGAGCTCCAAGGCTCCGCAAGGAGTACCCCGAGGGAAGGCTCCCCTATACAACCGCCTTCTCCCAGCGAGGCAGAGAGGACCCTACAGCAGGCCTTCCTCATCAGCCTGAACGCCGCTGCTGAACGCGACCGACTGCAGATCCAGCAGCGAAGCGAACACGAGCAGATACGTCTAGAAATAAGACGCATTCAGATGGAAGAGAATGTGGCCCGAGAACGAGCCGGTGCTCAACGGGACGCAGCGCGCGACAGACAGCAGTCGCAACTAATAGAACAGCTGATCAGACGGACAACACCCTCTCCCTCCGCCAGAGGCTCCAGGAACTCGTCTAGACACACCTCCAGGGCGGCATCCCCTAGCCGAGTAAACAACCCTGAACTTGACCAACAGACGAGGTCTATACCCCCCACAGACCACCTCCCCCCACCGGTCCAAGCGAGACCTAGCAACCGGGAAGGAGCGGCATATCCTGTGGAGAGGCTAAACCAGAGACTACAAGCACTGGATGACCTAACTGAAGACGAAGAGGAAGAGGAGGAGAACCATGCCCGAAGACAGCACAGTACTCTACCGGACCAGGAGGTCCGGTACAGCCCAGGCTATACTCCCGCGGAGCTGCGCTACAGACCCCCGACTCTATACACGGGTGAGCACGACGCACGACCCGCACCGAGGAACAGCACCTGGACAAGCGGGCCATGGTACACTGCCGGTACCAGCCCATACCAAGGAGCGGGAGGAGACTCGCCTAGGAGGCCTCTCCCCCAACGCTCGCCGATGTATCCACAGTCAGCGTCATACATTGGCACGCCTATGGTACCCGACTTCACCCAAGAGAACCGGGCCCAGTATACAGAACTCCGCATGTGTCTGGAGACCATGTTGGTGGATGTATTGGATGAACGCCACAAATACGCCATCCTACTGCAGCACTTAAAGGTGCCCCGCGCACATAATATAGCGCTCGCCTACGCGACTTCCACCACCCCATACACAGCAGCGCTGGTAGCATTGGACCAGAGGTATGGGCGCATATGGGATTACGTGATCCAGGAGATCCGACACATCGACCGCTTACCCCCAGCAATAGACAATCGAGCACTGGACGACCTGTCCATCAGAGTGCAGTCCCTGGTAGGGATGTTGGGAGCGCAAAGAGAGAAGGGGAGGCATGAACTTTACGCCAACTCAAATGTGGAAAGGATCCTGGAGAAGCTGCCGCCCGCTCGTCAGGAGCGCTTTAGGCGGCAGAGGGACCACAGAGACCCGAATGGCCCCGAACCGAACCTCCTCGATCTAGCAGACTTCCTGGCGAGAGAAGTCAGCAGCCTACGGCTAGATACATTCGGACGGAGCACCCCTGGCTCCAGAGAAGGAACCAGACGACTAAATGATGGAAGAAGATCGGTGACTGTGATGCACCAATCGGAGTCAGTACCGAGCAGCAGGAGCCACAGTACCCCCTCCAGAACGGAGAAGTGGAAGATAGTGTGCTCCTACTGTGAGAAAGAACACTGGCTAGCGCAATGTGACTCCTTCCCCAAGCTGAACGCGGAGGAAGCAGGTCAATGGATAAAGTCCAACAAGCGCTGTTTTCGCTGTGCGCGCTCACACATGGCAGCCGAATGCCGCTTAAAGAAAAGGTGCACCAAGTGCGATGGAGCCCATCTGGACATACTTCACGACAGTAACAGACGGCGCCCTTCACCTGCACCATCCAGCCGCAAAGCGAGCGTCATGTACATCGATCCCGCCAGCAGCAGTGGAGCCCGAGTACTCCTAAAAGTAGTGCGTGTGACACTAAGCTACCAGAATAAAGTCCTGGACACTTACGCCGTCCTCGATGACGGGTCAGAGAAGACCCTGCTGCTCGCCTCCGCTGCGGCCCAGCTAGGGCTGCGGGGAAGCGAAACCCAAATGACAATTCGGACAATAAGACGAGATTTGAAGACGATAAAGGGCGAGAATGTCTCATTCTCTATCGCAGCAAGCGGCCAGCCTGAGCGACGGTACCAGATTGCAGACGCTTTCACCAGCCAAGAAATAGGACTGTCGCGGTACACATACCCCGTCGCCAAGCTGATGGAGAAATATGCACATCTGCGCAAGTTACCGATCCCGCTCATAGACAATGCTATGCCGACCCTGTTGATAGGCTCCGACCATGCAGACCTCATTGTCCCGATAGACCGGGTTCATACCGGACCCCGAGGCTGTCCTGCAGCAGTCGAGACCCGTTTGGGATGGACTCTCCAAGGCCCGCTCGCCAAATCTCTCAACCGAAGTACAGCCACTAGATGTCTCCACTCCCGAGTCACAGAGGGAGAAACCGCACTCCTGCAACACGTAGAGCGGCTATGGAGCTTGGAACAAATGCCCTTTAAGAATGGAAAGAAAGACATTCGCTCTAAAGATGACATTTACGCCATTCACCTCCTCGAGACAGGGACCAAGAGAGTCCCGGTCAACGGCGTGTTGAGATACGCCACGCCACTCCTGCGGCGAGAAGGAATGCCTACTTTCCACGCCAAGACAGACGCCATAGAACGGTACCTGCTGAACACGGAGCGGCGCTTAGCCAAGAACCCCGCCCAAGAGAGTGTATACCGCGCTGAGATTGAGAAGCTCATCACAGCGGGACACGTCACAAAGATGGACATTAAAGAGGCTGACCAGACCACTGAATCGTGGTACGTGCCCCACCACAAGGTCCATCACAACGGTAAAGACCGCATAGTATTTAACTGCAGCTACCAGATCGGATCCCAAAATCTGAATAAAGAGTTACTGCCCGGTCCCACACTCGGCCCCTCCCTACTCGGCGTTCTACTCCGCTTCCGCCAGGAAAAGGTGGCCATCAGCGGGGACATTAAAGGAATGTTCCTGCAGGTGAGATTAGTAGAGGCGGACAAGCCCCTGTTACGGTTCCTATGGAGAGAGAAGCCAGGAGATGAGCACCCAGCCATCTACCAATGGGAAGTCCTCCCCTTCGGAACGACGTGCAGCCCCTGCTGTGCGACATTTGCACTACAGAAACATGTAGCAGAGGACCCAGCAGCGGACGAAGAGGTCCGACGCAGCGTAAAGAACAGCTTCTACGTAGACAACTGTCTACAAAGCCTTTCAACCCAGGAAGAAGCCGAAGCTCTCCTGATTAAACTCCGCGCCTCATTGATCAAAGGCGGCTTTGATCTCAGGCAGTGGGCCAGCAGCGATCCGCAAGTACTGCGCAGCCTCTCCTCCGAGGACAAGGCAGCCAGCAGCGAGACCTGGATGGCTACAATCCCGGGAGAAGCCCAGGAGATGACCCTGGGATTGGTGTGGCGATTCAAAACAGATTCGCTTCACTACAGACACAAGCCCCTGACTACGGAGCAGGGAAGGCCGGCGGCGGCGCCGACCACCAGACGGAGTGTGTACACAACACTCGCCCGACAATATGACCCGCTAGGATGTATTCTACCGTACACCACCAGGGCAAAAATGATTGTACGAGCATTGTGGGACAAGGACCAGGGCTGGGACGACCCCATTCCCGCACACCTTGCATCCACCTGGAGAGAGTGGGAGATGGAGCTCCACTCACTCCCAGGCGTTAATATGCGCCGAAGCTACTTCCCACCCACGGTGAGGCCAGAGACATGTAAAATGGACTTACACGTCTTCAGTGACGCCTCAGAGGTCGCATACGGATCAGTAGCCTACTTGCGGGCCCAAGACCAGGGGGGAGAGATCTACACAGCATTTGTCCTCGCCCGTTCGAGAATAGCCCCACGCAAGCAACAATCTATCCCACGTCTAGAGCTCTGCGCAGCCCTAGCCGGAGCGCACCTAGCCACGCTCATCCAACGTGAGCTCACCATACCGGTGTCTAGAACAATC
Source organism: Notolepis coatsorum (assembly GCF_963971535.1). Taxonomy (NCBI): domain Eukaryota; kingdom Metazoa; phylum Chordata; class Actinopteri; order Aulopiformes; family Paralepididae; genus Notolepis; species Notolepis coatsorum. The sequence continues at coordinate 72,364,653 of NC_140172.1, read as the reverse complement.
CTGTGGTCAGATTCCACGACGGTACTCGCCTGGACCAAATCGGACTCATGCAAGTACAAAGTCTTCGTGGGAGTCAGAGTCACCGAGATTCAAGACTTAACCGAAGAGTTAACCGGAGAAACAGAGTGGCGCTACGTTGATACAAAACAGAACCCAGCTGACGTCATCACCCGGGGGATGCCCCTGGATGACCTCACCCGTCGCAATGTCTACAGTGACGGCCCCGCATTCCTAAGACTCCCGGAAGGACAGTGGCCCATGCCTATCCCGAGGGAAGCAAGTCCAGAGGAGGTGGAAATTAAGAAGTCTGTGTTCTGTGGATTGAGCACCGTAGCCTCCACCGACCCTAACATAAACGATTGCACGTCCATAGAGAGTGCACAACAAAGAACATTCCTGCGGTACCACCCGGAGTGCAAGTCCCCCGCTGATATGTCAGCGGCTAACTACGAGGAAGCAGAATTGCTTCTACTGCAGCGAGCCCAGAGAGACTCGTTCCCCGATGAATTGGCCTGTCTACAGGGAGGAAAGCCCGTCCCATCCGACAGCAGATTAATTCACCTGGCCCCCGAGAGCGACGCTCACACCCTCATCAGAGTGGGTGGTCGCCTACGCAGAGCCCCCAATCTACCGGATGACATTAAATACCCGATCGTATTGAACAGCCGACACAAGGTCACAGAGCTGATTATAAAGAAATACGATGAGGATGTACATCACGCAGGAGCAGAAAGGGTCTTCGCGGAAATCAGACGTCGTTACTGGATCCTACAAGGAAGAGAGGCGGTACGACGCTTCCAACGAACATGTCTAGACTGCCGCAAGTGGCGCGCGCAGCCCCGCATACCAAGGATGGCTGACCTTCCTCCATGTCGCCTCCGAATCGGTGACAAGCCATTCCACTCAACGGGTATGGACTGCTTTGGCCCGCTGCACATAAAGAAAGGAAGAGGAACCGAGAAGCGGTGGGGTATTGTATTCAAATGCATGACCACCAGAGCGATACACATCGAGCTTCTCCCGACCATGAGCACAGACTCATTCCTTATGGCCTTCCGTAGATTCATATCACGGAAAGGAAGACCGTCTACCCTATTGTCCGATCATGGGACAAACTTTAAAGGCGGCGAAAGAGAGCTGAGAGAGAGCTTCCAAGCTATGGGCCCAGAACTTAAGACCCACCTCGCTCCAGCACAGGTTGATTTCCAATTCAACCCCCCAAACGCACCCCACTTCGGTGGCACTTGGGAACGAGAAGTGCGCTCCATAAAGACAGCCCTGTACGCAGTACTTGGGGCCCAGACTGTGGCGGAAGAAGTCCTAATGACAGTCCTCACGGAGATTGAGGGAGTACTTAACTCGAAGCCCCTCGGATATGTCTCCAGTGATGTGGCGGATATCGACCCAGTTACCCCCAACACACTCCTGATGGGGCGGCTAGATCCCACATTACCCCAGACAATGTACCGGCCTGAAGAAGCGAACGGCCGACGAATGTGGAGGTACAGCCAAGTATTAGCCGACAAGTTTTGGAACAGTTTCCTACTGCACTACCTACCGTCTCTACAGACCCGCCAGAAGTGGGTAAAGGAGAGAGACAATTTGACAGAAGGAACAGTCGTCATGATTATTGATCAATCACTGCCCAGAGCTATGTGGCCGGCCGGCCGCGTAAGCAAAGTGATCACCGGTGCCGACGGCAAGGTCCGAGCAGCTGAAGTGCTCGTCCAGGGTCGCACTTACACCCGTCCCGTGGCAAGGCTCATAGAACTGCCTCGACTCCCAGACACAATCGATGATGACCATGACCCTACAACCCTATGACTTTGTGAAGTTGACTGACCCCTACAGCAAACCCTTATGTGTAAATAGACAACGCGATTAATCTGTCTCCGTTTAACTGATTAGGTCTGGGACCTATTCAGGGGGTGGCTGTTGTGAAGGGCCAGATTAAACCGAATATATATATTTATTTATATATATATATTTAATTGTATTTGTATATTCTCTAATATTCCCTGATATCCCTTGTATATTCCTTGTACAATATGCATTGAATATCCATTCTAGCCTACTGAACATCCCATAATAGTCTCCATTCTACTATTGGTCGAGACCTTGGTGCCAGGCTGCCATACCCCTCAGACCCAGTTCAAACGTACCGCTCGACATGTACGAACAAGTCCTAGTTCCGCGTAGGAATTTGGCTACCGCACCACTAATGGGACTATTTGTTCATAGTGCGTATATATACTGCGCTACTAAAGTAGGACTTTCTTTTCAGTCCAGTTTCTTACCCTCCAATAGAGTCACAGACGTAAAGCCTCCCCGCGATGCCACGTGTGGGAGTAAGGCCAAGTTCGGCCTACCATCGGTATTGAGACATCGTGTATATTAATATTTGAATAGTCATATTTGGCACTATATCGTCGAGTTGGACGTAGTCTATTAAGCTAATAATAGTCTGTTAATATATAGTGCTTCGTGCGGTGAGAATACTACCGTAGTCAGTACCCCATCGTTTCGGGCAGAGAACTGGCTGCTTACCCAGGGTGGTTGACCCTATGTGAAGCTGCACCCGAGGAGCCCCAGAGCCGACGAGCGAGTGGACCTGTATACCGGATTATTCTACCGACGACAGCCCGCCTTCCCAGGCACGGATTATGCTTTGGATACTTTGATTATTCTATGGATAAAGACCCCCGACACTACCGTGTGTTGGAACCCCCCCCCCCCTGGAGAGGACGCAAGGTGAGGAGACGCTCTGCAAGACGAGGTCTCTCCACATCTCTCCCCCGTGGACCGGAGAGAGCCGGCCCACAAAGAGTCCACCTGCTTTCATCTGTGGTCCAAGGATCGCCGGCGCATTGAACGGCACTACAGTGGGTTCTCCTGGGATACCCTTGGCCGGACGAGGCAGCTGGATTCTACCCCCCCCCCTCCTACTCCTGTCGGCTTACAAGCGACCGGATTAACCCCCTCTAGTGTATCCAGCCTATAATCATTAAAGTATCATTGCTGTTATTCCTTAACTATTCCAGGTCGTATATTTACCACCTGCGCCTTCAGAGATTGGACATTATCTATTGATATACCGACGAATACTCCTTGCCATAAAAGTGCATACTATTTCAATTCATAAATGTAATTAAGTGATTAAGTGCTTATTCTACACACCATCGCTGTGTAGGAAATAAAGACCTGTTTCTAATTCGTACATTTGTGTTGGATCCGTTTCATCTACGTGAGAGTGTTCATGATAATATATTTATGCCGTGTACTGGGTGGCCGAATATTAAGTACAAAGGTAGTGGTAGTAAGTATCATATCTAGTAATACAGTCAGGGAATTGTACCCCTCAGTTACAGGTACAGTACAGTACAGCTCAATACACACAATTGTTAAGGGGATGCAGACCAGAGCAATACTTTCGTCTTGTTTACATCAGGGTCCCCCATTTTCAATTCATCGTAACATTTATGACATACACATATACAGTACGTTACTGCGTTCCAACCAACAACTGCTCCACACCAGTCTCCGTAAATGTTCCGTTATAAAAATAAAATACCATTTCAATACACAACAAGTGAAAGGAAATTAGCTAACGTTGATTCGCCTAACGTTAAGGCTTTGCTAACTTACATGCTGCGTATTTCAAAACACTGCGGTGAAAACAGAGTCCGGTAAACACAAGTTTGTAATTCCAATAGTGTATTCTGCCTGGGCTGTTACTTGACTATTTCGATTATTGAAGTGGTATTTTTAAAACTAACATTTACGGAGACCGGTGTGGAGCACTTGTAGTGTCGAGCCAGGCTGAGACACGTTAATATTATGATCCATTAGCTCACCTTGCATGTGGCTCGAAAGTGCACTCTCCCCCATCGTAAAAATCTTCAAGTCCTTTCTGCATATTTTGCAGACGGCTACTCGAGCATGTTCTCCTCTTTTCAACCATGACTTATATTTGATATTTTCGAGCCAGAGCTCATTGAAACGGCAGCCTCCCGGCATTTTGACCACACACGCGCGCGCGCTGTTCTCAGATGGCACAGCTAAAAACACTACGGGTCGAGGCGAGCCACATTTCATTTTGCGTGAAAGGCGATTGCAAAATAAGCTCACTCGAATCGCTCCGACTTATTTTATTTCTTTGTCTAAACAAACCAAACTATTCAGTCAGATAGCGATTTATTATTAAAGTATAAAGTGCAATTACAATTTCAGTAACTTTCCAGCACTTTATACACAATTCAAGCACATTTAAAACCTTGAAAACAGCACATTGAAATACAAGCATTTTCAAGGAATTCCAGCACCCGTACGAACCCTGAGTAGCACAAGCAAAGGGTCAGACCCCCAAGTCACCAAAAAGAGATGATAACTCTCACATATGCTCATCACAATAGATTACCTCCTACATACACACACACACACACAGCCTACGCTATGCATACACACGCACGTGCACACACAAACACACAGGGGCGACAGTGGCTCGGGAGATAGAGCAGTTGTCTGGTAATTCTGGGAAAGCGGGCAGCGGGTCGAAGTGTCCTTGAGCAAGACACTTAACCCCTAACTGCTCCCGATGTGCAGGTTGGAACCTTGCATGGTCGCCTCGGCCGTCGGTGTGTGTGAATGGGTAAAATGTGAGGAACAAGCTGTAATAATACTCGCCCGCTCGTGCTCTGCGCTCACAAAATGCGGGGCTTCTATCGATTCCTAGGGTTAAAAAGAAATCCGCTGGCCACAGAGCCTTTGTCTACCGCGCTCCCTACCTGTGTAATAATTTACCTGCCGTCGTCAGGGGCGCCTGCTCTGTCGAAGTTTTTAAATCCTCGCTTAAGACCCATCTTTTCTCTCTCTCCTTCAACCAACCCTGATCTCACCTGGTCGGGGACTGGCCCTTAGTCTAATCGGTCTAGTTTAGTTATGATGTCTGTTTTCTGCTGACATAAGATTTATTAACCCCTGTCCCTGTCTCTTCGATATGGAGATTCCAGTGGCCTTCTACCTCATACTGGATATGAGCACCACCGGTGGATGCCTACGCCACTCGAGCTTCGCTCTTGTGGCTGCAGGCGCATCACAGCCGTGGCAATATTCCTGATATTCCACTGGTTCTTGTGTATTATTGCTTAACTCCGCCACACAGGTGTTCTATTCATAACCATTAATTTCACACCTGTGCGTTCCACCCCTCCCCCCATCAAGCCCAAACAGTAGTTTCAGTTTTTTTGAGGGAGGAGGAGCCACTGCACGTTTCTCCAGTTATATTTCATCCTGGCTTTAGCATCTCGCTCTAGCCTTATTGAGATATATACATCTTCCGTGCACATATTGTGCACGTGTTGAAAACGTTCACATGCACCCGCATCTGCCCGTGGCCACGCCTGCTCCCATGTTTCCATAAAACACAGGGTGTGGTCACACTCATACCCTTCTCATATTTTTTCACACGTGACTTCTAGCTCATAGGCACCGGTCAGCCAGTGGAAATGTTTGTTTAGTTTAGAAATTAAAGCACGTCGGATTACCGCCGGAATTTCCCCAGCGCGTCCGGGATATCGGCTCGACGCTGGACTTCTTCACGGTTCCGTGACAGTGGTCGGGTGAACTTCGCACGACAGTCAGTAGTCGAGCTAAGTCGTGCTAAGGTAGGGTTGGTGACGGCATCCTCTAGTATTACTGTCACTGCCGCCCGCTGTCCCTTGAGACGAACGGGCAGTGTGTGTGCAGCGCGGGGGGACTGTGTACTCAGGTGAATGCGCACAATGTGTAACGTTATTGAGTGTTTTCCCAGTATCATGGCGCGCGCCACTAATGCTAAATGCTGTTGCTTTCGGGGCTCCACTCCCGTGCGGGGGAACGCAGAGGCTGTGCTCGGGGTTCCTCCACTTAACCATTACATCACAGACGGTGTCTAACGTTAAGGGTTTAGCCGAGGCGCATCAACCTTTTACACAGGTGGACGGCCTCATGGCAGGGCTTAGGACCGGTGTGCCACGCTTAGAGAAGCAGTTGGTTTCGGTCCTCTGCCCAGACATGGTAGAGTGGCACCCCGCCCGGAAGCCGACGCCAAGGAGCGAATCGGCCCGCTGGACCAGATCAGTTTAATCCGTTGCCCGCCGGGTCGCAGATACGTTCTAATTGCCCCGAAGGGTCCTGAGCTTTTCCGGAGGGAAAATGCCAGGGCGGGCCGAACGTCACAGGGGTTGATGTCATGAATGTTGTGTGTCATATAAATCCCAGTACGAGTTGTAAACTCCATTCTTTTCACCCCTCCCTCCCTGCTCGACCGGGGGATGGGAGGGGGGTGTCGAGGGGCTGCTTATTATCAGTCAGCTCCTCTATGCATCCCTGTGTAGTTCTCGGTACTCCAGGCCCAGGTCGGGCCTTGCCCTCGTTACCTGTTGGCCTGGGTTAACCCTTTTACGACAACTGGTTAACAGCGCGACTCTGAGGCCTACTCCGGCCTTTGTGCCGAGGAATATCCGGAGCTCTTATCGCTCCAGGGATATTGTGCTACAGGCGTTTCACCCTCCCCCTCACGCAGGTGAGTTGGAGGTGAGCCTTCACCTGTTGTGTCCTGTCCGTGTGCTGACGGTGTACCTTAGGTGCATGCAGGACCTCGGGGCTACCGGTCAACTGCTTGTCTGTTACGGTGGCTCCCACGCAGGTAAGGCGCTGTCCAAGCAACGCCTGTCACATTGGTTATGCGAGGGCGGGGTTCCCCCCGCAGGCGTCGGGGCACACTCCACTCGTGGAGTGGCAGCCTCTGCTGCCCTGCTGGGGGGGGGGGCGTCGGTGGAGGACATCTGCGCTGTGGCCTCCTGGTCCTCCCCGGGTCTTTTTGTCAGGGTTTACGTCATGGACATGACTGGGGGCTCTGTCTCCCAGGCAGTCCCGAGTACTGGGACTTGTCCTGCGCCCTGCCACCAGGTGGGCTAGCAGGAGTGTGTGACGTGGTGCTGTCTGAGCAACACCTGTCACATTGGTGGTGCGCGGGCATTGCCCCTGCTGCACTTTGGTTCTCCTGCACCCCGCCATCGGGTAGGCTGGCAGGAGTGTGTGGGTGTGGACTCACTCGCGTTGTGCGTCCTAGGGTGGCTGGTCCCTTTTTTGCATATTGGTCGGAGTTGACTGCTCCCCCCCCCCCCCCCCTCGTTAGGACGGGCGGGTGGACGGGACTCCCCTCCTCCCTGTTGGTGGGCATATGGGCCCTCAGGGGGTGCATTTGACGTGGCTGCGCGTCCGCTCTACCCTTTTGATCTCAATAAGGCTAGAGCGAGACGCTAAAGCCAGGATGAAATATAATGAAGGTTATCCTATAACCCTAGTTATATGAATACTGGCTGAGCGTCTCGCTCTTCACACCCTGAGGACCCTTGGATGTTTTTCACGCATGAAATTCAGACTTGGAAGGGTATGAGTGTGACCACACCCTGTGTTTTATGGAAACATGGGAGCAGGCGTGGCCACGGGCAGATGCGGGTGCATGTGAAAGTTTTCAACACGCGCACAATATGTGCACGGAAGATGTACTGTATATATCTCAATAAGGCTAGAGCGAGATGCTTAGCCAGTATTCATATAACTAGGGTTATAGGATAACCTTCGTTATTTTGACACGTCTTTGGTCACTTGTAGAAGATGACAGAAAGGCAGCCTTTCGTAACTTGTAGAAGATGACAGAAAGGCAGTCTTTGGTAACTTGTAGAAGATGACAGAAAGGCAGTCTTTGGTAACTTGTAGAAGATGACAGAAAGGCAGTCTTTGGTAACTTGTAGAAGATAAAAGAAAGGCAGTCTTTGGTAACTTGTAGAAGATAAAAGAAAGGCAGCCTTTGGTAACTTGTAGAAGATGACAGAAAGGCAGCCTTTGGTCGAGAAGAAAGGTAAAACAGATTCAACGTGTGTAGACCTGTACAAAGTAGCAAATTGTGCAAGAAAATGTTTGTGTTCAGGTTGCCTGGCAATGGTCCAAGTTCAAGAGCGCACTGTGGAACTATTTGTTGGCGGAGCTAAATAAATGATCAAATAAACAAAAAAATCTGTTGTCGTTTATTACTATTACTAATAAATGGTGATTGTACAACTGTTGTGCTGTTATACTGAATATCAGCGTGGCTGTGATAATCAGCCTGCGGTCTCATACCTACGACCGAATCACATGCTGATATTCAGTATGGCACTCCCTCTTGTGTGATATTGCTTAATTATCTGCAGTGCAAAAAGTTGCCTAAAGCCATAGTTTTTGTTTTAAATTATTAGTGACTTTGTATTGGTGCAACATTTCTCTTGACTTTGGCACATGAACACTAGCAGATAAGATGAAAAGGCTCCAAATGGACCTCGAATGCAGCTTCATACAACATTAGTATGAAGCTGTGCTGTGTGTCGTAGTTTCTCACTTACCCTTGGATGTAAGCATAGCTGAACTGTAGCATGGGAATGTCCACCAGGCTAGACTTCTAACAGAGACACAGCGAAGAAAAGGTTACATTAGTAAGTCAATCTTTTTGTATTATTAGAAAGGGGTACAGATACAGTAGATGCATTTCATCAAATAGCAATTTATTTATTTCATCAAAATTTCACAAGAAATGATAACATGAAATCATATTGCTACACTCCAGTAAGTACAGGACGGCAGAACAAGCCACAACGCAGCAACAAACCCAAAAGCACATCAAGCCCCTGCAGCCCCATCTATCCCTAAACACCTCTAGACTGCGATTACCTTGGCTTGTACCAATGACCTCTCTATTATACTGTGATGCCATACCTGCCTTTTGAATATCTCCAACTGCAATTCATGAATAAATTGTGTTTTAAAAATGTACCTTCTTCCCAAAAGAATAATCATATTTAACGTCTAATGTCTTTTGTGGCGTTTGTGGTGTTCTTAATAAAAAAAAATGTAAGTTTACTCTGTATTTGGTATTTTGTATTATTTAGTTAGTGTAGTTAAGTTTTGATATTCTGTATTTATTATTTCTAATTGTCTTGTCATTATTATGATTATTATTGTTGAAGTACTGTCCTGTGTCTGTTTAATTGAAAATGTAAAAAAATATATATATATTATAATAATAATCATATTTACAAAAGTAAGGTTATATATACATATTTACAAAAGTAAGGCACTAAATCTTGAAATAGCTAACGGTCACTGCATTCCTGTTGTTGGTTGCTACAGACCCCCCTCTGCCATTAGTGATAGCCTGTCCTCTTTGACTGAGTTGTTATCTCTCTTTACTGATGATTTTAAGTATTATTGTCATTCGGTTAATTTTACTCCATTTTTTGCAATGACATAAGCTGTGTCATAGCTGCCGTTAGATTCCAAAGGCAAATCCTTGTATTATTTGCAAGAGAAATTTGAAGCGTTTTATTGAGCACGTTTATTTTTCATGATTTGTTTCATTTTGATTGTAACAGAATTTAACTGATTCCAGATGTTGAAATGGCGTGGAAGTTCTTTTATGATGGGTTTATTTCAATTGTTGATAGACATGCCCCCTTCTGTAGATTTAGAGTTAAGGGACAATTCCTGGTTTTCACTTGACCTCTCTGATCTTGTGAACGTAACTTGGCCTGGGCGATAGGTAGGAAATCAAGGTTTGACTCTGATTGGCTTGTTTTTAGACATCTTCATAATAAGTGCACTTCTTTTATTAAAAAAAGGCCAAGTCTGTGTTCTATTTGTCAGCGACTACGACAACTTTAAATTATCCTAGAACATTTGAGATCTGTTAAAGTCCTTGTCTGTGGATAATAACTCACGTCTTACCTCCATGTGTGATGAAGGATTCTGTTAAGTCCTTGTCTGTGGATAATAACTCACACGTCTTACTGTGTGATGAAGGATTCTGTTAAGTCTGTCTGTGGATAACAACTCACACGTCTTCATGTGTGATGAAAGATTCTGTTAAGTCCTTGTCTGTGGATAATAACTCACACGTCTTACCTCCATGTGTGATGAAGGATGCTGTTGCTGTTTATGACGGGTCTGAAATGTTGAACTGTTTTAATGTGCATTTTATTTCTTCTAGTTCTTTGTTTGATTCTGTAGCCTCATCTACCTCCTTGCAACCCAGTGCTGGTGCTGATGGAGCTCAATGGTCACTATTTTAGTCTATGAAGTGCATAGAGCTCTTAAAGGAAAACTCCAACATTTTGGGAAATTAGCTTATTTAACATCTTCCCTGGAGTTAGACAAGAAGATACATACCGCTGCTGTCGGGACAAAACCTCATAACTCCAAAAACCCAACTTTTCAGCAGATGAAAAAAACGAACACAGATTTGACGGTGAATAGAGTTAGGAGGTTTAGACAGATGATCGGTTTAATGCTTTCCCATTGTTTAAACTTTGTAAAACCCACACACACATATGGAGGATGATCTACGGAGTTGATTTATATTTAAAAAAAATATATAAAAAAAATGGAGTTATGAGGTTTTGTCCCGACAGCAGCGATACCTTTTTTGTCTCCGTGCGTGCATTTAGCTTTGGGAACAGTCGCTCCGTTAGCATAGCTTAGCTTCATCACTGGAAGTGAGGCAGGACAGTAGTCTGACGTTCCCTACAGGTTTGTTGATATTCTCATTCCTTCAAAGGGTCCGAACCGATTGAAGTTTATGGATACCATGACTTAAAATCCTCTTACCTTGACGATTAAGCCTCCCCAATTTAGAAAACAGTAATCCAATGGCTGGTATTGATAATATAATACTAACTGCTGCACGCTCTGAGCTAACCGGAGCTAACACAGAACAGGATGGTAAAGCAAATATAATTACTTCCTTTCTGGGGTTTTCAAAATAAAAGTGCGATGTTTATAGCAGCGGAAAATGTTTATTTTGTACATTATCTAACTTTAACACGAACCTAAACTAACTTTAGGTTAGTTGTAACGTTAGTTTAGGTTCGTGTTAACGTTAATGTACAAAATAAACGTTTTATCTATCTATCTATCTATCTATCTATCTATCTATCTATCTATCTATCTATCTATCTATCTATCTATCTATCTATCTATCTATCTATCTATCTATCTGGTCCAGAAAAGTGTTCAGAGTTATTTTTTACATTCTCAAAGTCTGCTCCTATTGTCTGTTCCCAATGTTCGTACTGAAATGGGAAAGAGAGCATTTAGTTATTCTGCTCCCTCGACTTGGAACATGTTACAGAATTACCTGAAACTCTCTGACTATGTATCACTGGATGGTTTTAAATGCCTCATGAAGGGACTAGAGGTCGAATCAATGGTCTGTTGTTGTTTTGATTTGCCCTAACACTTTCAGCGCCACGCCTGGTTTTCCATTTTACCGCTTGAATGCCACCATCGGCGCCAATGTTAACGTTAATATCGCCTAATCTATGTTTTAAATTATGGCTATGTGTCTAATCTGCCCATCGCATTATCAAAGACTATTTTCCAGTCAGTGCTGTGAAGGCAGATTGTTTTTTTATCGCGTCGTTGCCGTTTCAGAGCAGTTAGAAAAGCCCCCGTTTTGATATAAAAAACAGCTCATTCTGGAGCATTCTATGAAAATCGTCTTTTAGTGGAATATTCCACAACGTTGATATTCGTTGGCCTTTTTATGAATCGTTTTCAAATAAACGCTAGATGATCAATATTATACGTGCACGCACGCACATTACGGCCGCGCACTGATAATCGCTCCGTTGATTTCCTCACGGACTTTTACAGTGAAACCGAAAGAAGACATTTCACAAAACAGCTTATAACTTCATCAAACTTACTCTGATTATCCTACCACTGATAACATAGAGTCCTTACCTGACATCAGATGGTATCCAACTGGTATATTCCAATTCCTGATCACCATTCGAAAAAATCGATACGTGTATGGATCCAACGCGATCCAGTAGAACTCCATGATCCGCGGGGATCTGAGGCTCCAGAATGAACTCTAGTAACCCCGGCTGGATCAGTGAACTGGAAAATGTGGAGTACCGGATTTTTTTCCCCATTCATTTTCATTGAGTCCATTCCAAAATAACTTATATCATCTGGGAGACGACAGGGGGCGCTTTTTTCCACAGTGATCGTCGGCGCCCCTCGGCTATACTCGGGTAGGCTCGGGTGATGCAATAATTTTTCAGATCGCAAAAAAAAAAAAAAAAAAATCCGAGAAATCTCGTGAGTGGCTAGCAACCACCTATAAAAAAACATGAGAAATCTCGTGAGTGGCACTGAAAGAGTTAATAGTCTATTGTTGCTGCCTGCCCTGCTAGGTTGCCTCTGGCTCTGATATTGGTTGTTTAGTGTATTTGTGTAATTTGTTGTTGATTTTTTTTATGTTTGTATGTTTGTGCAACTTTTGTATTCCCTTGCTGGAGCTTGTCTTGACCAGGTCTTATTTGAAAAATAGATTTTTAATCTCAATGTGACTTTCCTGGTTAAATAAATGTTAAATAAAATACAGAATTTAAATATTCCTTTAAATCACACAACAATACAGTCTGTATATCAGAATATAACAACTGATATTGCAATTAAATCAATCAGTTTAGCACACCATTCCAAAAATAGCCTACGTATGGACAGTACCAGAAAAGGTGTGATACATATTCTGTCTTTTCCACACAAAATCTACATTCATCAGTCTGATTTTTAACATCCTTCTTGTTGCCAAAATTCTGTACAGTACTTTCAGCTGGAAGGCTCGCATATAGGCGTCTATAGTTATTGTGTATTATGTCGTTATTAAGACAATAATTGAAAACTTAAAACAATTGGAGGATTTTTTTTGTGTATGTAGGTGCGCATGCATGTATGTATGTATGTTTAGTTGATATTTTAAAATGATTTTTAAACGTTTTTAATTTGTTTTACTCTGGTGTTTAAATTTCTGTGAATATTGTTTTTATTATGTACTGTACAATCATCGTTTCTGTAAATGAGGGAAACCTCAGATGCTTACGATTTTAAATAAAGGTTGAAATGAAAATGTATGTATGTATGTATGTATGTATGTATGTATGTATGTATGTATGTATGTATGTATGTATGTATGTATGTATGTATGTATGTATGTGTGTGTATGTGTATGTGTGTGTGTGTGTGTGTGTGTGTACCTGATCTCCTTTGATCTGGTGAGGTTTCTTCACCACCTCTTTGACCAGATAAAGGATGGTTTCTATCCGCAGGGTGTTCAGCGACCTGACCAGATCCACCATGGCTAGACGAGACTCACTGGCCACAGGTAAGATCTAGGGAGGGAGGGATGGAGGGAGAGAGAGAATATAATGTAGCTAATGTACCGTATTGGTCAGAATATAGACGACCCTGATTATAAGATGACCCCTCTTTTTCGAGGCTCATGTAGGCTGTTATTTTTTTTTATTATAATATTTAGGTAAAATCATATTTTGTAAAAAAGAACTAAACACATTGAATAAACCTAAAAGGAAATTTTTCTTTTGATCAAATCTTTTTTTCTTTTCTTTTTTCACAACACAACAATCAAGGGACACCACAAGACAATACTTCAACAATATTAACTACAATAACGATAAGACAATCAGAAATAATAAAAATAACAATAAATACAGAGTACAAAAACATACGGAATATAAAAATTATATAAATATATAAAATTAAATGATATTATTAAAGACACCACAAGGACAGTTCCTCCACCCTCCCACCCCGGGAGCCCCGTGCCCCCCAGGACCAGCACCCCAGACCCGCTCCGCCCCGTGCCCCCCAGGACCAGCACCCCAGACCCGCTCCGCCGCCAGATGGTGGACTTAACTACCTGGGCCGCTGAGGCCCACAGCTCTGGCCCGTCCCACTCCAACAACTTTGTTTGAGCTGGTCGCTGGGTCTCCAGGCGGCGTGAACACTTTAGGCAACCAACATGCGCTTCCGTGTTGCTCTGAATTGCTCTGATTGGCCGAGCGCGCGCATGCGCATGAGCCGCAACGCACTCCTCAGAGGCAGGAATATTAAGCTCCCCCTTAAGCTCCAGAAGAGAGGAGAGAGGCTGAAAACCCGCAGTTCTTGCCCGACTGATGGGAGCCAAATCCCGGATCCGATTTTTCTGATGAATACCCCCAAAACATGGAGGTCCCGAACGCATGGAAGTATTGATTGCGCCGTAACGAATCATTAAAAAAATATACCGTTAACTGGAATATGTTGTGCCTTTACACATATGTTGGATTATATAATTGGTTTGTCATGACAAACTAATAAAAAATCACAATTTACCCGGTGGCTACAACAACACACAGTGACTACATTCATCATTGTTTACAATGAACGGAAATCGCGATTTTTTATTAGTTTGTCATGACAAACCAATTACATAATCCAACATATGTGTAAAGGCACAACATATTCCAGTTAACGGTATATTTTTTTAATGATTCGTTACGGCGCAATCAATACTTCCATGCGTTCAGGACCTCCATGTTTTGGGGATATTCATCAGAAAAATCGGATCCGGGATTCGGCTCCCATCAGTCGGGCAAGAACTGTGGGTTTTCAGCCTCTCTCCTCTCTCCTGGAGCTTAAGGGGGAGCCGTGCTCGGCCAATCAGAGAAACGCGGAAGCGCATGTTGGTTGCCTAAAGTGTTCACGCCTCCAGGCGCCTGTCACTGCGCGTGTGGTTCTGTTACTTTGGATTGATCAGACCGTGACCTTTGGTCAGACCGATCTGTGACCTTTGAGGAACTACCGGTGGCTGTGGGCAAAGACACTTCAGTCCAACCCGTTTCAAAGGACGACTTCCCAGATGGTTCTGTGTGGTTCTGTGTAACAGACCGTCTGGTGGGTCAGGTTCTGTGCAAGAGACCGTCTGCTGGGTCAGGTTCTGTGTAACAGGTTCTGCTGGGTCAGGTTCTATGTAACAGACCGTCTGGTGGGTCAGGTTCTGTGTAACAGGTTCTGCTGGGTCAGGTTCTGTAACAGACAGTCTGCTGGGTCAGGTTCTGTGTAACAGGTTCTGCTGGGTCAGGTTCTGTAACAGACAGTCTGCTGGGTCAGGTTCTGTGTAACAGGTTCTGCTGGGTAAGGTTCTGTAACAGACCGTCTGCTGGGTCAGGTTCTGTAACAGACCGTCTGCTGGGTCAGGTTCTGTAACAGACCGTCTGCTGGGTCAGGTTGTGTAACAGGTTATGCCGAGTCAGGTTCTGGTGGGTCAGGTTCTATGTAACAGGTTCTGCTGGGTCAGGTTCTGTGTAACAGGTTCTGCTGGGTCAGGTTCTGGTGGGTCAGGTTCTATGTAACAGGTTCTGCTGGGTCAGGTTCTGGTGGGTCAGGTTCTATGTAACAGGTTCTGGTGGGTCAGGTTCTGGTGGGTCAGGTTCTATGTAACAGGTTCTGGTGGGTCAGGTTCTGGTGGGTCAGGTTCTATGTAACAGGTTCTGGTGGGTCAGGTTCTGTGCAACAGACCGTCTGGTCAGTGACTTAACCATCAGTCCAAAAGTTCATCCTCTACAAACGCTTCCATCAAAACAGATCCAGATCTTGCGGAGACCGACTCACTCTCTCAGCACCAGCCCTGTCCAACAGACAGACTCACTCTCTCAGCACCAGCGCTGTCCAACAGACAGACTCACTCTCTCAGCACCAGCCCTGTCCAACAGACAGACTCACTCTCTCAGCACCAGCCCTGTCCAACAGACACTCACTCTCTCAGCACCAGCCCTGTCCAACAGACAGACTCACTCTCTCAGCACCAGCCCTGTCCAACAGACAGACTCACTCTCTCAGCACCAGCCCTGTCCAACAGACAGACTCACTCTCTCAGCACCAGCCCTGTCCAACAGACAGACTCACTCTCTCAGCACCAGCCCTGTCCAACAGACAGACTCACTCTCTCAGCACCAGCCCTGTCCAACAGACAGACTCACTCTCTCAGCACCAGCCCTGTCCAACAGACAGACTCACCCTCTCAGCACCAGCCCTGTCCACCAGACAGACTCACTCTCTCAGCACCAGCCCTGTCCAACAGACAGACTCACTCTCTCAGCACCAGCCCTGTCCAGACAGACTCACTCTCCATTGAATAACATAATAATAATAATAATAATAATAATAATAATAATAATAATAATAATAATAATAATAATAATAATAATAATAATAATAATAATAATAATAATAATAATAATAATAATAATAACAGACGGACACACTCTCCATTGAATAATAATAATAATAATAATAATAATAATAATAATAATAATAATAATAATAATAATAATAATAATAATAATAATAATAATAATAATAAAAAAAGACAACAAAGACAACAGACTACTTTATTTGGAACTTTCTTACTTTGTGTTTGTGTCTCCTCTTGCTCCTCCGGCTGCTCCAGACAGCTCCCACGGAGGCCATGATCTGAACCCCATACTGTCCCGTCAGAGGGACCAGGAAGTCCAGGACCCGCTGGCGCAGGATCTACAAACACAGACACATCTATTAAAAATACATTTGTATAAGAAAGTGGCCAAATAGCGAAAGGAAATGCTAAAAACATGCAAACGTGTCCCGTCTGAGAGATTTGCACTTGTTTCATATGTGTATATAATGTAAATATCTATAGATAGATAGATCTACTCGGTAAGGGTTAACACCGACAGGGCCTTTAAGCTGAGGAGCAGACAGAGAGAATAGTGGAGGCGAGCCACACATACTCTCCAGAACAGACAGAGACAGGGTGCAGGGTGTGGGGGCGATAAGGCAGCACCAAGGTCACTCGCAGAGACTCGCAGAGATAGCATTTTAAATTGATTTTGGTCAGAGGTGCTGCCGCCGTTGCTATAGTAACAGTCATCAGAGAGAGAGAGAGAAAGAGAGAGTTCAACATTGCGAGACTTGAAGATGGTAAGCTGTGAGTTCTTCAGGAAGACTAACCAGACAAGCAGACGAGCGTTTCGAAACAACAGCTGAGCTCCAGCCCTCTGAATGAGGGCTGGGGAAAATACCACGAGAAGAGGTAGCTAGCTTCGGCTAAGGGAACAGATAGCTTCGGCTAACAGGACAGGCTTATGGATCTAGGCCGCAACCATCAAGAGAGATCATAGAATTATGAATTTAGTTTCTTCAAGGATTTTCCAAGACAATTCAAACTGTTTCCATCTTGTTGTACGAGTCTATGTTTATGGAGAATAATCATCACTGTCGGAAAGAAACCATTGTCGAGTATTCTGATTACAGATATACTAAAGGGGTGAGCCAGCGTGTGACAGCCAGGATGATAAGTGGAGTATAAAGAACACAACGCAGAGACTTCACGGAACCACAGGTGATGAGTTGATTAGAGGCATGCGGCACATGGGGGCGGCTAGGTGGCGCAGTGGGCAAGGCGCTCGCCACCAACGCAGGAGATGCTGGGTCCGAGCCCAGCTCTCGGCGTTGCTACCAGCTTGGCTGGTCGTTCATACTAATACAATTGGCAGTATTAGGGGGTGGGAAGCTGGTGGGTGAGGATCGGACGTTGTGGACAGCGACTCCTACAGGTCGGTTGGTGCGCCTGCGCAGTAGAATCAGGAAGCGACGAGGGCGGCGTGTCCCTCCCACGCAGACCCTCGCCGCTGAGAGATCGTGCTGTGCAGGTGAAGAAAAGATGCTACGGCTGCCTCCTCGAGTACCGGAGGGGACACGTGATGCAAGGCTTCGTGCACATTGTAGCCGGCTTGTGGGAGGCATGGCCTAACAACGTTCGAGACAGGGGAGGGTAGAATTGGACAATGCAAAATTGGGGATGGGAGAAAAATAGAAAAATGGGGAGAAAAAGTAGATAAAAAAAGAAAGGCATGCGGCACATGGCCACGGGGTCGGGGAATCGAACCCGGGGCGACCGCTTCGCGACTCAGCGCGCTATGTGGTGTGCTACTGGAGCGCCCCAATTTTCTATAACAAACTACAGTATGAATAGGTGGGTATGTAACAAAACCATGCAAAAACTGAAAAAACACAGATACACACACAGCTACAGTCCTTGATTGCCTTAATGTTTTGTATCACTCAGCAATTAGGTTTGCTACAAATGCCCCATTTTCAACACATCACTGTAACTTGTACATGTCTGTACATTGGCCATCGTTCTCTCAACGAGAAAGTAATGGACTTACACTCATTTACAAAACCCTCCTTGGTCTGACCCCTCCTTATCTGATCTTAAAATTGCCATCTATTCCCTATAACACCAGAGCTGCTCACCATATCTCTATAATACCAGAGCTGCTCTATAACACCAGAGCTGCTCACCATATCTCTATAACACCAGAGCTGCTCTATAACACCAGAGATGCTCACCATATCTCTATAACACCAGAGCTGCTCACCATATCTCTATAACACCAGAGCTTCTCACCATATCTCTATAACACCAGAGCTGCTCACCATATCTCTATAACACCAGAGCTGCTCTATAACACCAGAGCTGCTCACCATATCTCTATAACACCAGAGCTGCCCACCATATCTCTATAACACCAGAGCTGCTCACCATATCTCTATAACACCAGAGCTGCTCACCATATCTCTATATCACCAGAGCTGCTCACCATATCTCTATAACACCAGAGCTGCTCACCATATCTCTATAACACCAGAGCTGCTCACCATATCTCTATAACACCAGAGCTGCTCTATAACACCAGAGTTGCTCACCATATCTCTATAACACCAGAGCTGCTCACCATATCTCTATATCACCAGAGCTGCTCACCATATCTCTATAACACCAGAGCTGCTCACCATATCTCTATAACACAAGAGCTGCTCACCATATCTCTATAACACCAGAGCTGCTCACCATATCTCTATAACACCAGAGCTGCTCACCATATCTCTATATCACCAGAGCTGCTCACCATAGCTCTATAACACCAGAGCTGCTCACCATATCTCTATATCACCAGAGCTGCTCACCATAGCTCTATAACACCAGAGCTGCTCACCATATCTCTATAACACCAGAGCTTCTCACCATATCTCTATAACACCAGAGCTGCTCACCATATCTCTATAACACCAGAGCTGCTCTATAACACCAGAGCTGCTCACCATATCTCTATAACACCAGAGCTGCTCACCATATCTCTATAACACCAGAGCTGCTCACCATATCTCTATAACACCAGAGCTGCTCACCATATCTCTATATCACCAGAGCTGCTCACCATAGCTCTATAACACCAGAGCTGCTCACCATATCTCTATAACACCAGAGCTTCTCACCATATCTCTATAACACCAGAGCTGCTCACCATATCTCTACAACACCAGAGCTGCTCTATAACACCAGAGTTGCTCACCATATCTCTATAACACCAGAGCTGCTCACCATATCTCTATATCACCAGAGCTGCTCACCATATCTCTATAACACCAGAGCTGCTCACCATATCTCTATAACACCAGAGCTGCTCACCATATCTCTACAACACCAGAGCTGCTCTATAACACCAGAGTTGCTCACCATATCTCTATAACACCAGAGCTGCTCACCATATCTCTATATCACCAGAGCTGCTCACCATATCTCTATAACACCAGAGCTGCTCACCATATCTCTATAACACAAGAGCTGCTCACCATATCTCTATAACACCAGAGCTGCTCTATAACACCAGAGCTGCTCACCATATCTCTATATCACCAGAGCTGCTCACCATATCTCTATAACACCAGAGCTACCCTACCTCTGCCTAGAACCAACGCTCTAAAGAAAACTGCAATGTATAGAGCCATAACATACTGGAATAGGATCCCATTACATATTATACGGACGGAAAACAAGGACAGTTTCAAAAAGAAACTCAAAGGAGCCATAATCCGGAAGGAAATTAATATATGTCATGCATGAGTGTAGCCATGTTATCCAAAAATTCTTCTGATTACTTTGTGTGTTTTTCTTTTCTTTTTAAAGGTATGGTGAAATTGATGTTTTAGTAACATTGATGAGCATTCTAAAAGCAATTCTTAAAAATATTCAATTTTAAAAACAATCTTAAATTGTATTTAACACTGTATTTTGTATTTTGTTTTGTTTTTTTGTTCTCTGTTTCTTTGCTTGCATGTAATTTTAGCCATCTTAATTGTTAGTTTCATTGTGTATTGTATGTTGAGTACTGGCTTTTAATAATTAGTAACATTGATGAGCATTCTAAAAGCAATTCTTAAAAATATTCAATTTTAAAAACAATCTTAAATTGTATTTAACACTGTATTTTGTATTTTGTTTTGTTTTGTTTTGTTTTTTGTTTTCTGTTTCTTTGCTTGCATGTAATTTTAGCCATTGGGCTAATGTTAGTTTCATTGTGTATTGTATGTTGAGTACTGGCTTTTAATAATTCTGTTTTGCAACAATTGTTTTTGTATGTTTTTTGTGTGGACCCCAGGAAGACTAGCTGGTTGCCATGGCACCAGCTAATGGGGATCCGTAATAAAATCAAACACCAGAGCTGCTCACCATATCTCTATAACACCAGAGCTGCTCACCATATCTCGCTAGATGTTCCCCGTTTTCACATTCCTGCTCTCAACAGTTGGAACGAGATGCATTGACATGTAAATTGTCTTCTGCGTCATGTCTTACATACCTTGACATATTATTTGGTTGTTTGTTTGATGCGTTTTAATTAGGGATATCCTGATCCGATCACGTGATTTTCAGAAGATCGGAATCGGAAAGAATTATCGTATATATATATTTTTTTAAACTAGACTAGTTCATAGTCTAGAATTATTCTGCACTAAGCCAATTTTATTATTTATGACTGAATGTAACTGAACTTGTTGTGAAGCTAGTCAAGCTACCTCTGTTACTGCACTACCTTTGTTATTGCACTATTCTGCACATAATTTGTTTTAGTTTACATGGTTATTTTGTGGTGCACCACTGATAAGCTTTATTTTTATTTTGTTTAGAATTTTGATCCAATGCTGCAATAAGTGAAAAAAACAAGCTGGATAGTGTTCGATATAATGGATATACTGTTAAAAAAGCCATATCCATGTTGGATATAATGGATAGTTGGATAGTATACTGTTAAATAAAAAAACAACCGGTCAACTTGATTCGATTTTTTCTTTTCTTTTTTCTTAATGCATTGCCGAAAGATCGGATCAGGAAAAATCGTTATCGGCAGATACTCAAAATCACATGATCGGGAGCAAAAAAAAGCAATCGGGACATCCCTAGTTTTAATTATTTCCCTTACCTCTGATGTATGTATCGTCTGACTCTTACCTCTGTGATGTATGCATCATCTGTCTCTAACCTCTGTGATGTATGTATCATCCGTCTCTGTGATGTATGTATCGTCTGACTCTTACCTCTGTGATGTATGTATCATCCATCTCTGTGATGTATGTATCGTCTGTCTCGGTGATGTATGTATCTGTCTCTTACCTCTGTGATGTATGTATCCGTCTCTTACCTCTGTGATGTATGCATCATCTGTCTCTTACCTCTGTGATGTATGCATCATCTGTCTCTTTTCTATTTAATTTAATTTATTTATAAATATTTATTTATTTCCCTGTTAACCTTTGAAACCATCTTGTCCTCTCACCAGGCCGTCGTTGTAAATAAGACTTTGTTCTTAATTGACCTGCCTGGTTAAATACAAAATTAAATACACAGACACAGTCAGAGACACACAGACACAGACACACACACAGACGCACTCTGGTGCTCCTGAAGTAGACGGACGTGGAGGTGTGTCTGCTACTCTGGACGCAGTCAGGGCTCCTCCTCTGAGACTCCTCCCTCCTGACCACGCCCCACAACAGAGCCATGCTACTGAGCATGTGCGGGAGCTCCTCAGCCACAGCGTTACGTGCATTACGGACATCTGCAGGATCACAGGCCACCAGGGACTGAGAGAGAGAGAGAGAGAGAGAGAGAGAGAGAGAGAGAGAGAGAGAGAGAGAGAGAGAGAGAGAGAGAGAGAGAGAGAGAGAGAGAGAGAGAGAGAGAGAGAAAGAGAGAGAGAGAGAGAGAGAGAGAGAGAGAGAGAATGTAGTCTTAATAACATAGTAACAATGCTTCTTGTGGTGTATGCATAGGGAGGTGTAGTCTGACGTCACTGGTTGTTCCACACGTATAGGGATTTATCATTGGGAAAATGGATTATCGGCTATTGTAACAATTCTGACACATGAACATTGGCAAGCTTTTCATTTTTGCACAAAATGAGTTCCCTTCTACCACTAACATTATTGTTTAAGCATTTTTGGTTGAAACAACGGTAGTTATAAGGTTTTTAATTTGTCGTAAAAAAAGAACTACATTTACATTTACTGTTCAGTATGCAGCCGCTATTGGCCTGTTAGGCTGTCGCCTAATTCCCCGTTACGGCCAGCTGATACCAAGCTCAATACTCACCAAGCTAGCTAGCTAATGTTAACGTTACCCCGCTAAACGTACTAGACGTTAGCATTATGTCTACTGTCGTGAACCATTTTAAATCGGGGCATGTAGAGGAGTTTCGGGAACAAGTAAAATGTGCAGGTCCTCTTCTCAGACCTGTGGGGCAAGCACTGCACACGCATCATGCCGGCTAGCAAGCTAGCTAGCTACACGTCACGGCCCGTTGATAGATACCACGATAGCTAATTAACGTTACAAGCTCAAAAACCTTATAACTACTACTACTGTCGTGTCCATAAGTTCCCTGGCAGAATACTTTGTTTGCGAGGACAAACGTATACAAAGAGGAGAGAACCATTTTAAATCGGGGCATGTTAGTTTCGGGAATGCTGGCTAGCAAGCTAGCTATACTACTAACGTCATGTAAAAAACAATAACGTTATAAACTATACACAATATGTACGAACGAAACAATGATTTACATTAGTATTTACAGTGATTTAATATGCAGCAAAATAACGTTATACGATTTAAAATATAAATACAAATATGGTAACGTGATTGTTGCTTTTAAAAATGGTGGTTGGCTTTAGAGATTAATGGTTATGAGTATGACCACCAGAGAGATACTAGCCACAGATTCAGGGTCAGTTATTTTCCCATTGTACGAATTGTTAAGCTTATGGAATGTAAGGGAAATCTGATCCTAGGTCTGTGGCTACAGGCAGGAGGCTACGCTGTGGTGATGTCAGTCAGCAGCGCCAAATAGCAGTGTAGTTTCCCAGCGAACGAAAACATAAACGTTGTTATTTTGCTAACTTTACGATTAATTGCGAATATTTTCATGTTGAGCTATAGATTGTGGATGAATACGCACAGAAAGGTACACCATGCCAACATTAATGCTTTATTTATCTAAAACGAGCCGATTTAGAAATGGTCAATGGGGAAATACATTAAGTTGTACAGAGGGTGGAACAGGAAAAACCGAAAATGACGTAACCACTACACCTCCCTATAGTCTTAATAACATGGTAACAATGCTTCTTGTGGTGTATGTATAGTCTTTTGCACTGCTGAATATGTATTCTCTAATGCAGTGGTCACCAACCTTTTTAAGCCCAAGATCACTTTTTTTTTTTGGTGAAGGCAAGATCTACCTATTGAAGTGTTGAGAGAAAAAGACAGCCAAGATTGTACTTTAAACTAAATGACTTTTATTTGCCTGTATTCTAATTACCGTACATGCAATGCTTTGGTCCAACATTAAAACGTCAAAGTAGAACTGTAATATGTACTTTCTCAGTCAGTGCTAAGTGCAGTCATCTTATGCAGCATCACTTTTCACATCAAAACAAAAGTAGAACTGTAATGTGGACTTATTAACATTGACAAACATATTTACAATTAGCATTTTATAAAGTAGAACTGTAATATGTACTTTCTCAGTCAGTGCTAAGTGCAGTCCTCTTATGCAGCATCACTTTTCACATCAAAACAAAAGTAGAACTGTAATGTGGACTCTCATATTATTAACATTAGAAAATGCTAATTGTAAATATGTTTGTCAAAGTAGAACTGTAATATGGGGGAGCTCCAGTAGCTCACCACGTACCGCGAGCGCTATTTCAGCGCCGGGGACAACCGTGCTCGTCACGGATCTGGGGTTTAACGAGTTCGAATCCCGGACTGCAGCCGTGCCTTTCCCAGAGTGTCTTCCCCCCCATCTGAACCCTTTCAGCCTGTTTCTGTCGGTCATCCTTGACCAGAATAAATGCGATAAACGTATAAAAGAGCCAGGGGAATGGCCAAAGTTTAAAAAAAAAAAAAAACTGTAATATGTACTTTCTCAGTCAGTGCTAAGTGCAGTAATCTTATGCAGCATCACTTTTCACATCAAAACAAAAGTAGAACTGTAATGTGGACTCTCAGGGAAAGATCTTAAAAAAAAAAAAAAAAAAAAAAGAAATGTTTACATTTATTTTTTTAGGGGAATATCTACAGGGAAGGTCTCAAAGATCGACCAGTCGATCGCGATCGACGGGTTGGTGACCACTGCTCTAATGCAACTATCAACTATCACCACAACCCTAACCCACCACACATAACCAGTTATAACCCTAACCCACCACACATAACCAGTTATAACCCTAACCCACCACACATAACCAGTTATAACCCTAACCCACCACACATAACCAGTTATAAACCCTAACCCACCACACACTACCAGTTTTATTACATGGCGTTTTAACATTCGCCGAAATGCTTGATTGTGATTGGTCAATAACGCTCGTCAGAGGTCCGTTATTACTCGATAACGGACCTCTGCCGAGCAATAATGACCGCTGTGCGCAGCTGTAGCAATCAAGCCCACTGACACACACTGCTAGTGCAGCCAATCAGACACACCTGCCGGCTGCTGGCGAAGCTGCCGGCGATGACAGTGGAGCGACAGAACAGAACTGCGTCTGCATTTGATCTCGTCTTGTCGATGGTGTAAAATGAATTAGGTATATTGTTAGTAAGTTAGCCATGTAATAAGCGGGATAATGTATATACTCGGTCATTGTCGCAAAATTATTGACCTTCACTACATTTAAAGAACACCTCAGCGAGGCGCCTCGGTGTTCTAAACTCCGTGTCGGTCAATTATTTTGCGACAATGACCTCGTAGCTATACATTATCCCTTACATAACCCTAACCCACCACACATAACCAGTGGGAAACAGTGAATGCGTCTTTCATCCATGGAAGGCAGCCTACAGTCACTGTTCTGTCACACTGTGTTTACAAGTCACTCTGGACAACAGAAGCAGCATCCTGTAAAAACACCTAACATGAATAATGTGTCTCACCCTCTTGTTGTCCAGGAGACGGTGGTAACATGAATAATGTGTCTCACCCTCTTGTTGTCCAGGAGACGGTGGTAACATGAATAATGTGTCTCAACCTCTGGATGTCCAGGAGACAGTGGTAACATGAATAATGTGTCTCAACCTCTGGATGTCCAGGAGACAGTGGTAACATGAATAATGTGTCTCACCCTCTTGTTGTCCAGGAGGCTTATTGCTTATTGACAGCGGAAGAGTGCGCCCGAGTGCTTCCGCGTTTTCCCTGATTGGCTGCGACACGCCCCGCGGCAGGCGCGTCAGCCGCAGAGCTTGCGGCATTATGTAGCCGTAATCGCCGATGATTTTCATTCGAAGCTTAGCTCACCTGGCAGCGCTGCGGTCCTGCAGTCTTGCGGTCCATTGGTTACAAGTTCGAATCCCTTCAATTTTTTTTTTTTTTTTAACGTGTATTCTTTCGCCGGTTAAGGTTAGGCATGGTTAAGGTTAAGGTTAGGCATTGTTTCGGAGTTGGTTAAGGTTAGAACGGTTAAGTTTAGGCGCTGTTAAGGAGCTGGTTAAGGTTAGAGTTTGTCTTAGAGAATGGCAATATTCTTTCTATGGTTAAGGTTAGGCATGGTTAAGGTTAAGGTTAAGGTTAGGCATTGTTTCGGAGTTGGTTAAGGTTAGAAGGGTTAAGTTTAGGCGCTGTTAAGGAGCTGGTTAAGGTTAGAGTTTGTCTTAGAGAATGGCAATAGACAGCCTATTTCCGCCCTGCCGCTCTCTCGCGCTGCCGCGGTCACATGGTCACATTGTCACATTCTTGCACTCTTCCGCTGTCAATAAGCTACACGCGTCCAGGAGACGGTGGTAACATGCATAATGTGTCTCACCCTCTTGTTGTCCAGGAGACGGTGGTAACATGCATAATGTGTCTCACCCTCTTGTTGTCCAGGAGACGGTGGTAACATGAATAATGTGTCTCACCCTCTTGTTGTCCAGGAGACGGTGGTAACATGAATAATGTGTCTCACCCTCTTGTTGTCCAGGAGACGGTGGTAACATGAATAATGTGTCTCACCCTCTTGTTGTCCAGGAGACGGTGGTAACATGAATAATGTGTCTCACCCTCTTGTTGTCCAGGAGACAGTGGTGTGTGATGGTGGTCAGTCCCTCCAGTAGAGTCAGAGGATAGTCTGGAGCGATGTTCTCCCTTCTGCTGCTCAGACTGACAACCACACAGAGACACACGTCAAACATGAAACAAGTGTGTGTGTGTGTGTGTGTGTCTTATTTTCAGCCAGCATTAGTTTAGTTTTATCTCCAATTAATGTATTCCTCTATGACGGGGTCAAGGCCAAATACTATTCTATTTAAATAAACAACTATTTTAACATATAAACAATGCACTCTATTCTAAAGCCTGTATATAACTGCATTCTGTTCATGGTCTAGGGCTGGGTATCCAAATCCGATACTTTGATGGTATCGATCAAGTATCAAAAAATTCTGTGGTATTGAAATGTGGTAATGAATGACACTGTGTCCTTTGATAGCAAATTTCAATACCTAAGTACGTAGTTAAGTGAACCAATAGGCACGTTTGTTCCTTCCAAGATATCATATTTCTTCTGTTCAACCACAATACAAAATCCTTCTAAATGTAACAAAGCCTCTGATCGGCTCACACAGCACACATATCACACATCACACACATCACACAGCACACATATCACACAGCACACATATCACACAGCACACATATCACACAGCCCACATATCACACAGCACACATATCACACAGCCCACATATCACACAGCCCACATATCACACAGCCCACATATCACACAGCACACATATCACACAGCCCACATATCACACAGCACACATATCACACAGCCCACATATCACACAGCACACATATCACACAGCCCACATATCACACATCACACACATCACACAGCCCACATATCACACAGCCCACATATCACACAGCACACATCACACATATCACACATCACACACATCACACATATCACACATCACACACATCACACATATCACACAGCACACATCACACATATCACACAGCACACATATCACACAGCCCACATATCACACATCACACACATCACACATATCACACAGCACACATCACACATATCACACATCACACACATCACACAGCCCACATATCACACAGCCCACATATCACACAGCACACATCACACATATCACACATCACACACATCACACATCACACACATCACACATCACACACATCACACATATCACACAGCACACATATCACACATATCACACAGCACACATATCACACATCACACATAGCACACATATCTCAGAAAAGTAAGGTATCGAGTATACTTTTTGGTATCGAATCCCCACGATAGTGTGGTCAGCATGACTGTAACTCTGACTGGCCTTGCCTTAGTGTGGTCAGCATGGCTGTACCTCTGACTGGCCTTAGTGTGGTCAGCATGGCTGTACCTCTGACTGGCCTTAGTGTGGTCAGCATGGCTGTAACTCTGACTGGCCTTAGTGTGGTCAGCATGGCTGTACCTCTGACTGGCCTTAGTGTGGTCAGCATGGCTGTAACTCTGACTGGCCTTAGTGTGGTCAGCATGGCTGTAACTCTGACTGGCCTTAGTGTGGTCAGCATGGCTGTACCTGACTGGCCTTGCATTAGTGTGGTCAGCATGGCTGTACCTGACTGGCCTTGCATTAGTGTGGTCAGCATGGCTGTACCTGACTGGCCTTGCATTAGTGTGGTCAGCATGGCTGTACCTCTGACTGGCCTTGCCTCCGTCATGCTCATACAGTCTGACCAGCTCCTCCAGGTTCCTGCAGATCTGGCTGATGAGTGGCGCCACGATGATGCCCAGTGAACGTCCCAGGTAGGGCAGAGAGGAGCAGAGCAGCGCCACCCAGTGGGGGTGCATGGCATAACCGTACTGGGGCTGCAGGGCCCTGGCCGCGGCCGACACGAACATGCCCTGGGCGGTGATGGGGTGGCTCTGGACGTACTGGGCCGCCTTGATGGATTGTTGGAAGAGGACAGCAGTCTGCCACTCCCTGGCCAGGGGCGTGCTGGCTGTGGGGGAGTCGCGGAGGTCCTCTGAGGGTCCCGGCGCACCTCCAGGCCAGACGTGGTACTCCAGCACGATGAGGGCGTGGACCAGCTTCAGCAGCTCGATCTGTAACGGGAACTGCTCCTGTCCTCCTCCTCCTCCCAGATTCACCAGCCTCTCCTCAGACAACCCCTGGTCCAGGAGCCCCGCCCCCTCGTCCAGGAGCCCCGCCCCCTCTCCCCGCTGACACACGTACATGGAGGCCGAGAGCGACAGCAGGGCGTACTGCTGGACCCGACACCCGACGAGGAGCCCGCGGATGGACTCCAGACTGGCCCCGTCGTCCCCCTGGGCGTCACCCCCCTGAGCCAACGAGCCCAGCTGACTGACCAGCCGCGTCAGAACCTCCACGCTCTTCACCTGCACCTCCCGGTTCCCTTGCAGGTCGTGCGGACCCAGGCTCAGGTAGGAGGGGTAGTGGGAGCGCAGGAAGCGCAGGCAGAGGGCCACCAGCAGCTCCATGAGCAGGGAGGGCGGCTGGGACGGGGCGGAGGAGGGGGAGAGCAAGCGGCCGTGGAAGCCGCCGCCATCCTGGGCCTGTTGGTGGCGCTGCAGCAGGTTAGAGACCAGGTTGAGGTGCGAGGCGGAGCTGGTGTCCAGAGAGGTGTAGCAGAGGGCCTCCACCAGGGGGCGCTGGGCGCTGGAGCGCAGCAGGCTGTCGAGCAGAGCCAGGCCTTGGAGCAGACGGCGCCAGCCTCCAGACACCGGGTACAGCAGGACGTGGCGGAACAGAGAGTCGGTCGCCTCCCTCTTCTCCCTCTCCTGCTTCAACAGCCGCGACCTGCAGGCAAACACACAATCATAATATCTAGTTATGTAGTAATCCCACGGGACAATGCATTGGGATCTTGGTCCCGAACACTCCTCCTCTCTCCTCTCCTCTCCTAGGTATGAATTGAAAATGGGGGACCCTGATGTAAACAAGACAAAAGTCTTTCTCTGGTCTGCATCCCCTTAACAATTGTGTGTATTGTACCCATTCTGCAATCTGTTAAATAAAGTTTTCATTCATTCATTCATTCATTCATTCATTCATTCATTGTCCTTGTGTTACATAAAACCCATCTGTGTTAGATACATGTTAGATATTCCAATGTACAGTTTTGCTGTACCATTGACTTAGAATGGTCTGTTTAATTGAAATAGTCACAGCAGTATAGTTTGTTTATACTTCAGAAGTATATTTAAACATGGTCCCCAAAATGAATGGAAGCGAATGAGGAGCCTGACACCTGGGAGGAATGGGGGTGTTGCAGCGTTGGGGATGTTTAAAAAATATAATTTAATATCCAATATAATATAATAATTTTGTGCTTCACCAAGAAATTTGGTCAGCAGCCGCCACTGCTAACATGTCTCTACTACTATACTAACATGTCTCTATTACTATACTAACATGTCTCTACTACTATACTAACATGTCTCTATTACTATACTAACATGTCTCTACTACTACTATACTAACATGTCTCTACTACTATACTAACATGTCTCTACTACTATACTAACATGTCTCTACTACTATACTAACATGTCTCTACTACTATACTAACATGTCTCTACTACTATACTAACATGTCTCTACTACTATACCAACATGTCTCTATTACTATAGTAACATGTCTCAACTACTATACTAACATGTCTCTACTACTATACTAACATGTCTCTACTACTATACTAACATGTCTCTACTACTATACTAACATGTCTCTACTACTATACTAACATGTCTCTACTACTATACCAACATGTCTCTATTACTATACTAACATGTCTCTACTACTATACTAACATGTCTCTATTACTATAGTAACATGTCTCTACTACTATACTAACATGTCTCTATTACTATAGTAACATGTCTCAACTACTATACTAACATGTCTCTACTACTATACTAACATGTCTCTACTACTATACTAACATGTCTCTACTACTATACTAACATGTCTCTACTACTATACTAACATGTCTCTACTACTATAGTAACATGTCTCTACTACTATACTAACATGTCTCTACTACTATACTAACATGTCTCTATTACTATACTAACATGTCTCTACTACTATACTAACATGTCTCTACTACTATAGTAACATGTCTCTACTACTATACTAACATGTCTCTACTACTATACTAACATGTCTCTACTACTATACTAACATGTCTCTATTACTATACTAACATGTCTCTACTACTATACTAACATGTCTCTACTACTATACTAACATGTCTCTACTACTATACTAACATGTCTCTACTACTATACTAACATGTCTCTACTACTATACTAACATGTCTCTACTACTATACTAACATGTCTCTACTACTATACTAACATGTCTCTATTACTATACTAACATGTCTCTACTACTATACTAACATGTCTCTACTACTATACTAACATGTCTACTACTATACTAACATGTCTCTACTACTATAGTAACATGTCTCTATTACTATACTAACATGTCTCTACTACTATACTAACATGTCTCTACTACTATAGTAACATGTCTCTACTACTATACTAACATGTCTCTACTACTATACTAACATGTCTCTACTACTATACCAACATGTCTCTATTACTATACTAACATGTCTCTACTACTATACTAACATGTCTCTATTACTATAGTAACATGTCTCTACTACTATACTAACATGTCTCTATTACTATAGTAACATGTCTCAACTACTATACTAACATGTCTCTACTACTATACTAACATGTCTCTACTACTATACTAACATGTCTCTACTACTATAGTAACATGTCTCTACTACTATACTAACATGTCTCTATTACTATACTAACATGTCTCTACTACTATACTAACATGTCTCTACTACTATACTAACATGTCTCTACTACTATAGTAACATGTCTCTACTACTATACTAACATGTCTCTACTACTATACTAACATGTCTCTATTACTATACTAACATGTCTCTACTACTATACTAACATGTCTCTACTACTATACTAACATGTCTCTACTACTATAGTAACATGTCTCTACTACTATACTAACATGTCTCTACTACTATACTAACATGTCTCTACTACTATACTAACATGTCTCTATTACTATACTAACATGTCTCTACTACTATACTAACATGTCTCTACTACTATACTAACATGTCTCTACTACTATACTAACATGTCTCTACTACTATACTAACATGTCTCTACTACTATACTAACATGTCTCTACTACTATACTAACATGTCTCTACTACTATACTAACATGTCTCTATTACTATACTAACATGTCTCTACTACTATACTAACATGTCTCTACTACTATACTAACATGTCTCTACTACTATACTAACATGTCTCTACTACTATACTAACATGTCTCTACTACTATACTAACATGTCTCTACTACTATACTAACATGTCTCTACTACTATACTAACATGTCTCTATTACTATACTAACATGTCTCTACTACTATACTAACATGTCTCTACTACTATACTAACATGTCTCTACTACTATAGTAACATGTCTCTATTACTATACTAACATGTCTCTACTACTATACTAACATGTCTCTACTACTATAGTAACATGTATCTACTACTATACTAACATGTCTCTACTACTATACTAACATGTCTCTACTACTATACTAACATGTCTCTACTACTATACTAACATGTCTCTACTACTATACCAACATGTCTCTATTACTATACTAACATGTCTCTACTACTATACTAACATGTCTCTATTACTATAGTAACATGTCTCTACTACTATACTAACATGTCTCTATTACTATAGTAACATGTCTCAACTACTATACTAACATGTCTCTACTACTATACTAACATGTCTCTACTACTATACTAACATGTCTCTACTACTATAGTAACATGTCTCTACTACTATACTAACATGTCTCTATTACTATACTAACATGTCTCTACTACTATACTAACATGTCTCTACTACTATACTAACATGTCTCTACTACTATAGTAACATGTCTCTACTACTATACTAACATGTCTCTACTACTATACTAACATGTCTCTATTACTATACTAACATGTCTCTACTACTATACTAACATGTCTCTACTACTATACTAACATGTCTCTACTACTATAGTAACATGTCTCTACTACTATACTAACATGTCTCTACTACTATACTAACATGTCTCTACTACTATACTAACATGTCTCTATTACTATACTAACATGTCTCTACTACTATACTAACATGTCTCTACTACTATACTAACATGTCTCTACTACTATACTAACATGTCTCTACTACTATACTAACATGTCTCTACTACTATACTAACATGTCTCTACTACTATACTAACATGTCTCTACTACTATACTAACATGTCTCTACTACTATACTAACATGTCTCTACTACTATACTAACATGTCTCTACTACTATACTAACATGTCTCTACTACTATGCTAACATGTCTCTACTACTACTATACTAACATGTCTCTACTACTATACTAACATGTCTCTACTACTATACTAACATGTCTCTACTACTATAGTAACATGTCTCTACTACTATACTAACATGTCTCTACTACTATACTAACATGTCTCTATTACTATACTAACATGTCTCTACTACTATACTAACATGTCTCTACTACTATAGTAACATGTCTCTACTACTATACTAACATGTCTCTACTACTATACTAACATGTCTCTACTACTATACTAACATGTCTCTACTACTATAGTAACATGTCTCTACTACTATACTAACATGTCTCTACTACTATGCACTCAACACTGCAGCACAGTTTCAACACTGTTTGATGAACATTGTTACTCAGCTGATAAGAGTTGTACCTTCATGCTGACTTGTAAGTGGCTTTGGATAAAAGCGTTCAGCTAAATAACTAAATGTAAATGTAGGGGGCGCCCTGCCCCGGTGCCGCACCACGTTATGACGCATACTGCGCGATCGCAACGTCCTGGGTTGGAACCTGGCCCAGGACATGTGTTGCATGTCCTCCCCCATCTCTTCACCCAATGTCCTCTCTCTGACCGGCATGTCTATAATAAAAGCATAAAATGCCCTAAAAATATCTTTAAAAAAAAAAATTAAATGTAGTATAATACTATATACTTTGAAATTGGAATTAACGCTTTACTTATATATCTATAAATATATCTATAAGATAAGATAAGATAAGATAAACCTTTATTCACCCCATGGGGGACATTCAGGTGTCATAGCAAGTACAGGTAGGAATAAGGATCCAAACAATCAGTACAATAACAATAGAATTAAATATAAAAAAACAACATAAAAATGTACTGTACTGTATGCTCTATCAATAATAACTACACTATGTGCGTGTGTACAGCCCCCGCTGGGGTATTAGGGTAATAATGTAACATAGGGATTTTGAAACGTAATATCCTTATAATAATAATGCGCTTAAATGTTTGGTAGATGGTTTATTAAACCACATAATATCTCATATTACCCAAAAACAACAACAACCAGACTGGGGCTGATTCTAATTTGTATAAAGAGATATGTTATAATCCTGTTATAAGATCCTCTAATGTCTCATACAGCAACACAATGTATGAAGAGACATAACATGTTATAATCCTGTTATAAGATCCTCTAATGTCTCATACAGCAACACAATCCTTTCAAGCTGTATCACTAAAACAAAGTAGTTGTCCCCATTGTTCCTCCATGTTAAAAAAAAAAAAAAAAAAAAAAATCTAACCCCGACTAACCTTAATGTCATGCACTTGTCCTAATAAACTAACCTACACTGTAACACGCAACACTTTGATGAACATTGTTACTCAGCTGATAGAGTTATACCCTTCTTGCTGTCTTGTCGCACAGAACTTGTAAGTCGCTTTGGATAAAAGCGTCAGCTAAATGACTAAATGTAAATGTAAATGTAAATGTTTAAATATATATATTTTTTCAATGAAGAGAAAACAGACAAACCTGGCCATGGCCTCCAACTCAAGATCCTCCTCATCCTCGCTCGACAGCGAATCAGACGCCTGCGTGCATTCCGACTCCACTCTCTGCAGGCCATTGACCACACCCCCTTCCTCAATGCTGCTGGGGAAAGGGGCGGAGCCCGAACTGGAGTCCTCCGTGGAGACCTGGGCGCCACTGGTGTCGGCCGACTCCGTGTGCTCACTCTCCTCCTCCTCCTCCTCCTCCTCCTCTTCCTCACCCTCCTCCTCCTCCTTCTCCTCGTCCTCGCCCTCGGTCTCCTCGCTCTCGCTCCTGGATGCGGCCATGGCCTCCGGGTCACTCTGTAGCTCCGCCCACAGGGCCTCGCGGTCCACCAGGGTCATGTGACTGGGGACGACGTGGTCCGTTGTCATGGCGCCTGCGGACGGTCCCCTGGTGGAACTTCTGCCGCTCGGAGTCTTCAGGTCACCTGGGGAACAGACTGTGATGTCAGAGGCTGATCACTCGCATTGATCCTGTGACTGTCAGAGGCTGATTACTCGTATTGATCCTGTGACTGTCAGAGGCTGATCACTCGTATTGACATGGAGATACATTGGGACATGGTGATACTTCCTTGTACATTTTCGCTGGCAGTGGTATCAATTAAACTGTAGTATCACGTTTCAGCACCGTTTGATGAACATTGTTCCTGACCTGTTGTACAGAACCTTCCTGCTGACTTGTCGTACAGAACCTTCCTGCTGACTTGTCGTACAGAACCTTCCTGCTGACTTGTTGTACAGAACCTTCCTGCTGACTTGTCGTACAGAACCTTCCTGCTGACTTGTCGTACAGAACCTTCCTGCTGACTTGTCGTACAGAACCTTCCTGCTGACTTGTCGTACAGAACCTTCCTGCTGACTTGTCGTACAGAACCTTCCTGCTGACTTGTTGTACAGAACCTTCCTGCTGACTTGTTGTACAGAACCTTCCTGCTGACTTGTTGTACAGAACCTTCCTGCTGACTTGTCGTACAGAACATTCCTGCTGACCTGTTGTACAGAACCTTCCTGCTGACCTGTTGTACAGAACCTTCCTGCTGACCTGTTGTACAGAACCTTCCTGCTGACTTGTCGTACAGAACCTTCCTGCTGACTTGTCGTACAGAACCTTCCTGCTGACTTGTTGTACAGAACCTTCCTGCTGACTTGTTGTACAGAACCTTCCTGCTGACTTGTCGTACAGAACCTTCCTGCTGACTTGTCGTACAGAACCTTCCTGCTGACTTGTCGTACAGAACCTTCCTGCTGACTTGTCGTACAGAACCTTCCTGCTGACTTGTCGTACAGAACCTTCCTGCTGACTTGTTGTACAGAACCTTCCTGCTGACTTGTTGTACAGAACCTTCCTGCTGACTTGTTGTACAGAACCTTCCTGCTGACTTGTCGTACAGAACATTCCTGCTGACCTGTTGTACAGAACCTTCCTGCTGACCTGTTGTACAGAACCTTCCTGCTGACCTGTTGTACAGAACCTTCCTGCTGACCTGTTGTACAGAACCTGCCTGCTGACCTTGACATACCGGTGGTGATGTTGTGTTTGAGACTCTGGACGGAGCAGCGCTCGGTGGACGGATGGAGGAGCAGCAGGAGGAGAGGCTCCATGATACGAACCACGTCACCGAGAGACAGAGCTCTGACCAGCCAGCACTGAGCTGCAGCGCTCATAGAGCCGTCTGGTCCACTGAGGCTGTCGATCACCACACACAGAGACCTGAGGGAGACACCACATCACTGAGACCTGAGGGAGACACCACATCACTGAGACCTGAGGGAGACACCACATCACAGAGACCTGAGGGAGACACACACCACACACTGACACAGAGACCTGAGGGAGACACACACCACACACAGAGACCTGAGGGAGACACACACCACACACTGACACACAGAGACCTGAGGGAGACACACACCACACACAGAGACCTGAGGGAGACACACACCACACACTGACACACAGAGACCTGAGGGAGACACACACACCACACACTGACACACAGAGACCTGAGGGAGACACACACCACACACAGAGACCTGAGGGAGACACACACCACACACTGACACACAGAGACCTGAGGGAGACACACACACCACACACTGACACACAGAGACCTGAGGGAGACACACACCACACACTGACACACAGAGACCTGATGGAGACACACACCACACACTGACACACAGAGACCTGAGGGAGACACACACCACGTCACCACACACAGAGACCTGAGGGAGACACACACCACGTCACCACACACAGAGACCTGAGGGAGACACACACCACACACTGACACACAGAGACCTGAGGGAGACACACACCACGTCACCACACACAGAGACCTGAGGGAGACACACACCACGTCACCACACACAGAGACCTGAGGGAGACACACACCACGTCACCACACACAAAGACCTGAGGGAGACACACACCACGTCACCACACACAGAGACCTGAGGGAGACACACACCACGTCACCACACACAGAGACCTGAGGGAGACACACACCACGTCACCACACACAGAGACCTGAGGGAGACACACACCACGTCACCACACACAGAGACCTGAGGGAGACACACACCACGTCACCACACACAGAGACCTGAGGGAGACACACACCACACACTGACACACAGAGACCTGAGGGAGACACACACCACGTCACCACACACAGAGACCTGAGGGAGACACACACCACACACTGACACACAGAGACCTGAGGGAGACACACACCACGTCACCACACACAGAGACCTGAGGGAGACACACACCACGTCACCACACACAGAGACCTGAGGGAGACACACACCACGTCACCACACACAGAGACCTGAGGGAGACACACACCACACACTGACACACAGAGACCTGAGGGAGACACACACCACGTCACCACACACAGAGACCTGAGGGAGACACACACCACACACCACACACAGAGACCTGAGGGAGACACACACCACACACTGACACACAGAGACCTGAGGGAGACACACACCACGTCACCACACACAGAGACCTGAGGGAGACACACACCACACACTGACACACAGAGACCTGAGGGAGACACACACCACGTCACCACACACAGAGACCTGAGGGAGACACACACCACACACTGACACACAGAGACCTGAGGGAGACACACACCACACACTGACACACAGAGACCTGAGGGAGACACACACCACGTCACCACACACAGAGACCTGAGGGAGACACACACCACGTCACCACACACAGAGACCTGAGGGAAACACACACCACGTCACCACACACAGAGACCTGAGGGAGACACACACCACGTCACCACACACAGAGACCTGAGGGAGACACACACCACGTCACCACACACAGAGACCTGAGGGAGACACACACCACGTCACCACACACAGAGACCTGAGGGAGACACACACCACACACTGACACACAGAGACCTGAGGGAAACACACACCACACACTGACACACAGAGACCTGAGGGAGACACACACCACACACTGACACACAGAGACCTGAGGGAGACACACACCACGTCACCACACACAGAGACCTGAGGGAGACACACACCACGTCACCACACACAGAGACCTGAGGGAAACACACACCACGTCACCACACACAGAGACCTGAGGGAGACACACACCACGTCACCACACACAGAGACCTGAGGGAGACACACACCACACACTGACACACAGAGACCTGAGGGAGACACACACCACACACAGAGACCTGAGGGAGACACACACCACACAGCTGCAGATAAACACCTGCACTTGTGACATGTGTTAAGATAAGATAAGATATTCATTTACTGATCTCCTTGGGGAAATTTAGGCACCATGATAGCAGCATGGGGGAGGGGGGAGGGGGTATAGGTGTCCGGTCCTCTGGCCTTATTCACACTAATCTTGGAGAGCTGCCTCCTGACCTGGCTGGTAGTGATGGTCAGGGGTGGCGTGGGGCAAGCTGATGTCTCCTGACCTGGCTGGTAGTGATGGTCAGGGGTGGCGTGGGGCTGATGTCTCCTGGCTGTTAGTGATGGTCAGGGGTGGGGGGGGGGGGCAAGCTGATGTCTCTTATGCTAGCTGGTAGATTCCTCTGTGGCGCTGCAACTCGAAAGCAGAGAAGTGCCTCACACGACACCAGCCCACCAGCGTTGTTGTTGTCCATTGTTGTTCAGCTAGACTCAGGCCATGTTTGTTTTTTTGATCCACTTTTTCTCCCATTTTTCTATATTTTCTCCCATCCCAATTTCGTATCATCCAATTCAACCCTCCCCTGTCACGAACGCTGTTTCTTGCCTCCCACAAGCCGGCTGCAATGTGGACTAAGTCATACATAGCACAAGTCCCCTCCGGTACTTGAGGTAACAGCAGTCGCATCTTTTCACCTGCGCAGCTCGTTCTCTCAGTGTCGAGGAGTAACGCGTGGGAGGCTCACGCTGCCCCCGACACTTCCTGATTCTACTGCGCAGGCGCACCAACCGACCTGTAGGAGTCGCTTGTTCACAACGTTCGATCCCCACCCTTCAGTTTCCCTCCCCGTAATACGGCCAATGTGTATTACTGCGGACGACCAGCTAAACTGAAAACAATGTGGAGAGCTGGATTCGAACACGCGAATCCTAGCGTCTCCACACTGGTGGCGAGTGCCTTGCCCACTACACCACCTAGCCGCCCGACTCAGGCCATGTTTAGACAGAAACGCTCGCGGGTGAAACCGGCTAAATATTTTTTCGGA
Source organism: Notolepis coatsorum (assembly GCF_963971535.1). Lineage (NCBI taxonomy): Eukaryota > Metazoa > Chordata > Actinopteri > Aulopiformes > Paralepididae > Notolepis > Notolepis coatsorum. The sequence goes on along the minus strand of NC_140172.1, from coordinate 72,325,513 downwards.
TGTGCCTTTTGTTTATACGGCAACAGCGTTTTTGCGGGGAGAATCCGCAAAAAGGTGAAACCACCTTCCTGGGTGGAAATCCTAGAAACGATACACCTTCGCGCTATCATCTGAACAGTCAAACCGCATAAAACTATGACGAAAGGGTTCTCAAGGCTCTCGTTGTGTACTGCTTACGTCACAGGCATGCGCCAGTAGCCTAGAAGCGTAAACAAAGCGAACAAGCATGTCTGATTCTATCCACGGAGATCACCTGAAGGCTACATTGGCAGTACTTTTAAATACACAAGAATCAGTCCAGCGGCTATCGCAACTATTAGTGACTGGAGCCACTGTCTGTGTGACTCTGCTTTGGTCCAATCACATTCCCCCACTCACAGTCTGCGAATCAGAGGCAGAGTAGGGCGGGTCTTCACAGCATGCCTGGTTGTCTCAACGACCTGAGGCAGTGTAGCGTATGGGTTAGCGGGGCTCCGTCGTCTCGAGTCGACTACACTTTTACAGCCTTGTCTGCACGAAGAATTCCCTCCCAAAACACTAGTCTAAACGCAAAATTAAAAGTGAGACCACAAGACGACTTCTGCGGTTTCTGTTGAGACTCTCTCCGTCTAAACATGGCCTCAACCTAACTCGCCTAACTCAAGCTAACTTCTAGCTGGCTAACTTCACAGAAGTTGTTAACAATTTAAAGCCTCAATCCGTGACTTATTTGACCGTATGCACTCTTAAAGAGTTTGATCTGTAGATCAAAGGCTATTTGGAACATTCTTAACCAATTATAAATCTGATTACAAATCTGTTACCAACGTAAACAAACATTGTACAGACACTAAATAGTGATTACAATTGAAAACGAATATTTTCCTGTTATCAAGTGTTAGTATTTGTATAAGGCTTATTCCTTGGTTCTGAAGTGATACTGAAGTGAATGAAAACATGTTATTTCTTGGTTTTGTGAATGAAAACATGTTATTGCTTGGTTTTGTGAATGAAAACATGTTATGTCTTGGTTCTGACAGAGTAAAGTGATACTGAAGTGAATGGAAACAGGTTTTGGGTTAGTACTGACCGGTCGAAGGAGCGGTTGAGGGACAGGGTTCTGCTGGCCTGCATCTCACGGGTTAGGTGCCACAGGACGGAGAAGCGGTGCAGGGCCTCCAGCCTCACAGCCTAGAGCACGCACACGCACACACACACACACACACAAGGTGGTTATTAACACAGCTAACACACACACAAGGTGCTGTTATTAACACAGCTAACACACACACACAAGGTGCTGTTATTAACACAGCTAACACACACACAGTGCTGTTATTAACACAGCCTGGAGCACACACACACAAGGTGCTGTTATTAACACAGCTAGCACACACACACACACACACACACACACACACACACACAAGGTGCTGTTATTAACACAGCTAGCACACACACACACACAGGGCACGAAATTGGAGCCCGCCACCCGCCATTGGCGGGCAGATTTTCGGTTTGGCGAGTGACACTGAGAGGTCTGCCCGCCACCTGGCGTGTAGTTCATATCGATACTCTTATTTTGAAAATCCTGTGCGGGTCTCATTTCCGCCCCAAGCGCAGCTCCAGTCATAATATCGATGGCTCCGGCAGTTAGCAACGTTCGGTTCATATGATACTCTTATTTTGAAAAACCCGTGGCAACAAGTCATATCCGCCCCAGTCTGTGCTTCTGCTCGTATCAACACAGAGGCAGTCTGCTCTAGTCTAGTGTGGACCTCCGTGAGCTAACGTTACTGTTTAAACAATGACCCAGTCAACTATTCACTTTTAGTTTAATACATGAGGCATTGTCTAACGGTATCTAGCTGGCTAGCTACTGATAGCTGCTGATATCAACAAATGCACCAGCAATAGTCGAGTGCATAATACCTCCGTTCGCTCGGTAGGCAACGTTAGCTCACGTTAGCTCTATATGTCCCAGTAAACTAAATAGTTCACTGAGGCGTTGTCTTAACGTTATCTAGCCGGCTAGCAGTAGCTACAGATAGCTCCTGATATCAATGTCTTATACCATTGATTCGATGCGTATTCGAGCTGAGGCCATGCTGATTGTGATTTGACCAAAGCACAGTATACCAATAGGGTCCAGCTGCAGCGCCGGAGAATCCTGGCTGCATCTGGAGGCTACTAAGTATACACACAGACAGTGGAGCTGTTTGCAGATAGCGAGAAGTCACTTCAGAGAGAGAGAGAGAGTACACATTTAACTCTGGCCTCTTTAAGTGTCTATTCTTCAACGTAATAGCTTATCTACTTGAAATGTACTGATTTTTTTTTATATATGTGACACAAAAATGCGTATTTATTTTGGCCGGTAAGAAATATGCTTGGCGGGTAGAATTTTCCCATCTACCCGCCACTGGCCGGTGAGTCAAAAAGTTTATTTCGTGCCCTGCGCACGCGCGCGCGCACACACACACACACACGCACACACACACACACACACGCACACACACACACACACACACACACACACACACACAAGGTGCTGTTATTACCACAGCCTGGAGCACACACACACACACAAGGTGCTGTTATGAACACAGCTAACACACACACACACACAGGTGCTGTTATTAACACAGCTAACACACACACACACACAAGGTGCTGTTATTAACACAGCTAGCACACACACAAGGTGCTGTTATTAACACAGCTAACACACACACACAAGGTGCACAGCCTGGAGCAGACACACACACAAGGTGCTGTTATTAACACAGCCTGGAGCAGACACACACAAGGTGCTGTTATTAACACAGCTAACACACACACACACAAGGTGATGTTATTAACACAATGGCCGCCAACAACGAGTCAACTCGTTATAGCCCGCCAATCGAATTCTGCCAACAACGAGTATACTCGTTGTTGGATCGTTATTTCTTTTATTCGCTATTTCCATTCATAATTCATCCTGCTGTGCTGTGCAAATCTGTGGCACTCTGTCTGAGATTGCAACAGTCCTTGCGGCCGCTATTGCACTCCATTTGAAATGTGGTTTGTTTTCTAGGCCGAGCTGCGGCGTGGGGGTGGGGTCTAAATACTGCGGCAAGACAAGCGCTTATAGGGATGGCATCAACGAGGGTCCGCCCCCCCGGGTTCATATTCAATTCTGGATAACGTTGGATACACGATCGCGACCAGTATTTGGAATAGCGATCAGATAATTGGATTATTCTTTTTGCAGTACATCATAAACAAGGTAAGGACTAGGGCTGCAACTAACGATTATTTTGGTAGTCGACTAATCTGTCGATAATTTTCTCAATTAGTCGACTAATCTAACCAATTATTTCTGTCACACCCTCCATCTCTGCTTCCTGTGGGCGCGGCTCCTTTTCCGGGCTCTTAGCAGACTTCTTAGCTTAACATAACAGACCGACAGTACGTTTTGGGGAACTAATGGGATAACTGGGGTTGCAACAAAAGTGCAACTAGGGCTAAAAACAATTAAATAAAATAAAATAATAATAATAATAATAATAATAATAATAATAATAATAATAATAATAATAATAATAATAATAATAATAATAATAATAATAATAAATAATATATCCTTCTTAGCTTAACATCCCAGGGAACTAATGGGATAACTGGGGATGTTGTTTGCTCCTGACAAGAGTCTCAAAGTCTGGGGTGATGGTAGACAAAGCAACTCTGAGGTCATGCTCAATGTTCAATCTGTTCCTCTGCTTTGTCTTCAGCTGGACCAGAGCTGAGAAGCCACTTTCACAAAGATAGGTAGTGCACAAAAGAAATATGTAAAAAAAAATATATATGTTTTTTTTTACGCATCAACGCAAGAATTCTGCGTCAACGAGTTTTTATGATCGACGTTGTCGATTATGTCGACTAATCGTTGCAGCCCTAGTAAGGACTATATGTTATCAATCTTGCGTTGATCCGATAATTATTTCCCCGCGATCGGGGCGTGTGTGTAGGGATGGGTACCGTTCACATTTGAACCGATACGGTACCGGTACCTGTGAATCGATACCAGTACCCAACAGTACCTTTTTTCGGTACTTTAGTCTCTAAAAATGTTATCTACCTACCTCAGTTGTAAAAAAAAAAAATCCAAACTTAATATTATGTATTATTATTATTTACATTTTACTGATGTAAAGCACTTTGAACTGCAATCCCAATATGAAAGGTGCTATACAAATTAACGTATTATTTATTTAGAACAACACATATATATATATATTAGGGATGTCCGATTTTACTGATATTATCGGCCGATATTGGCATACAAATGTGATATCGGAAAATATTGGTATCGGTTAAAAAAATATATCGGTTGATATCAGTATCGGAAATTAAGAGTTGGACAATATCGGTATAGGTAAAAAAGCCAATATCGAACATCCCTAATATATATATATACAGTCAGTCACACACACATCAAATTATTATTATTATTATTCTCAACTGTAAGCAGGAGCAGTGTCTCTGTCACTCTGCATGTCGACTGCTCCACTGTCTGTGTGTCTGTCAACTGAACTCTGCTTTGGTCCAATCACATTCCCCCACCCACAGTCTGCAAATCAGAGGCAGAGTAGGGCGGGTCTTCACAACCGTTTGGTTGTCTCTCACCTGGGGCAGTGCAGTCGCAGAGCCAAGTTATAATGAATCTTTTTAGAAGGCTCTGGGGCAGTGTAAGGCATAATTATGTTTATTATAGCGTATGTTAGCGGGCCACCGTCATCTTACTACACTTAGTAAGTAACTAAGCCTGGTTTGCACAAGCTGAACTGCTTAACGTGTGGTTTAGTTTTGCGGTAAACTAACTAAATAAATAACCGAAAATTGGCACTGTTGGATCTCACGTGAATCGATACTCGGTAGTACCGACGTGTTTCGGTAGGTACCTTTAAGTACCGAATTCAGTACCCATCCCTATGTGTGTGTGTAACGTATACCGTTGGTAGCGATCAAAGCACGGAGGGGCGCCGCGTCTCCCCCCCCCTTTTATGCATGCATGATGAAACATAATACCGATAATCTAGCGTTGATTTCACATTGATTGTTGATCCAAGCAAGGAATGGCAACGTTTAGTGAATTGCACTAAAACGCCGTTTAGCAGCGTTTCCCGGGATTACACAGAACTACCCTAAAACTATCACCACGGTATAAAACGGGAATGTATTGATGAAAAAATTATCTGTTTTTTGCAACTTGACCGGAAGAAACTCACTGACAATCGACTATGTCATTAGATCCATAGCTATAATATTTAATAGTTTCAGGTTTCAGCACTACAAACACCGGCATATACCCCCATTTCATTACAGCCCTGGCACAAACGGCCATACGCCCACAGCGACCTCCGGTCAATGAGTTAACACAGCTAACACACACACACGCACACAAGGTGCCGTTATTAACACAGCTAACACACACACACAATGTGGTTATTATCACAGCTAACACACACACACATACACACAAGGTGCTGTTATTAACACAGCCTGGAGCAGACACACACACAAGGTGCTGTTATTAACACAGCTAACACACATACAATGTGCTGTTATTAACACAGCTAACACACACACACATACAAGGTGCTGTTATTAACACAGCCTGGAGCAGACACACACACACAAGGTGCTGTTATTAACACAGCTAATATACAGTATTTAGCTAACAGGCTATATTGGTTAATCTCATCACATGAGCCTTTAGGTCCATTTGCTTGTCCCGTTTTTAATTAAACAGGTAAATCTGGAGCATGACGCCGTCTTAACGTGTACCGTTTGGCATGTATGTGTGTGTGTGTGTATGTGTGCGTGTGTGTGTGTGTGCAGACCCGGTTTTCGGCATAGGCAGTATAGGCAAATGCTAAGGGCGCAACCAACCCAGAGGGAGCGCAAAAAAATATATATAAAAAAAAAGGAATATATATATATATAATTTCAATATTTTTTTTACCAATACTACTAGTTAACACTGTTAATTTGAAATATTAAATAACCCCACAACAACCAGCGTAACTCTATAGCTTAGACTATTAAATAATAATAATTTCTTAGTTCATGTCACCCCACCCCCTCCAGCCAGGCAAATAGACTTTACCTGCGCTCCCCCTCTCTGGGCAATGGTAACGTGTGCCTATCTGACGTGAACCTCGCATTATGCTATCAATCAACATGTCGAAAAGACCAACGCAGTCCAGTGCTCAGGGAAGGAAAATAAGGAAAGAAGAGGAACAACAACATGAAAAGAGAGAGGTACAGTAACGTTAATGTGATGAAATTAATTGTCTAGAGTAGACTCTAGTCTAGTGTAACAGAGTGTAATGTTAACTTGCTAGCTTACTTTTGGACTACATTAATGTTACCTAAAAATACATAGACTAGGCTACTGCGTGCATAACAGTAGCCTACAAAAAAGTAGGCTACATAACTAATAAACATAAGAAAACTGTACCAGTCATCAGGGAAATTAGGTCTATTCAGCAGGTGTTACAGTCCTCTGTCATACTGTAGGCTACATTTGTATTGACATCTGTTTACCCTGTAATAAAAAATGCTATTCCTTTTCATCTCCTTTATAATTAATTGTTGTAGTAAGCCTTTGGTTTGTTGTGTTACAGTTCATAATCTCTAAAGTGAGTTTATATAGTTAGTTACATCAGTGTTTTAAAGTGCATATCATTAATGTAAATGCAAAATAAACTTTCCCATTTTGCTATATTATTATTACACTGCAGTTTACTGCTTTTTTGGACTCTGTAAATGTAAATCTACATTTCATTGTAAAGACAATAATGTTTAATTAAATCTCCATTAGTATGCATGCCCATCTTATGTACAGTATAGCATACATTTCATCTTTATTCTTTAAAACAACTAATAGAATGTAACACCCAATGGTCATACACACTCTTCTTCTCTCTTAGAATAGAATAGAATAGAAATACTTTTATTATCCCGAGGGAAATTTGACACTGCAAATCGCTCAACATTAAACATTTAGACAGAACAGGTCATGAATAAGAATAACAAAACAAATCAAATTGCCTAAGATAAGAGTAGAATAAAATAGAATAAAAATGGAATAAAATATACAATAAATAAATACAGTAAAATATACTGAGGTCTACAGTAGGTGTAGTATTGCACAGTGCTGTTTCAAAAGTAAGAGTCCAGGAAGATGGTAAATGTCACTCTGTGCTCAGTGATGCAGTGAGACACAGTGATGCATTGTATACTCTTCAGATGCACTTCTGAAATATTTGAATCCCACCCCTGCAAATGTTGGGCCACTTGCAGACACCACTCAGAAGCACAGAGCACTCCCCCTGCCCCCTCCACCTCAGAAGAGGCCAGCTCACAACCACAGGACCATCGAGCACTCCCTCTGCCCCCTCCACCTCAGAAGAGCCCAGCTCACAGCCACAGCACCATCAAGCACTCCCCCTGCCCCCTCCACCTCAAAAGAGCCCAGCTCACAACGCACAGCACAATCGAGCACTCCCCCTGCCCCCTCCACACCAGAAGAGCCCAGTGATGCAGCATCTTCCGGCTTCAACATGGACGGTCGCATTTTACGTAGCTCCCGTAATCAACGCAACAGCCAACGCAACAGAGCAACAACAAAGTACTTTGCGCATTTTCTACTTTCCCTCCTGTGGATTATGGATTTGTACCTGAATTCACAACTCAAGCAGCAACTCCAGACAGAAGTGGAGGGTAGCGAAAACGTAAATCAACAGTCCCATTGCGACTTCTACTTGTTAACGGGCACGGAGAGGAAACATCCACCCTTCGGTGCCTCGGCGATCCACGCAGTACTTACTGCAAATCCGGAACGAAAGAAATTACCCCCGGCAGGCAAGTGTAATAAGAGATCAATGTTTTTATTATATCTGCTCATGTCGGGTGACATACATCAGAACCCTGGTCCCGTAATGACACGGAACCAGAGACTACAGCAAGAAGCGATGGAGGTTCCCATCGCGACCAACAACATCAACAACGCAACCTGTGGCTACATCTACTGCGCGGACGGCAACACTTCCCCAATGACGCCGCAGCAGACGAGCACACGTGAGGCAGTGACGAGAGGAGGTGAACCGAGGGTCGAAACCATGACGACCATCTCGACGCGGGATGTAAACATCTCGACGCCCGATAGCCGGCTAGCTAGCAGAGCTAACAACAAAAACAACCAGGAACGAGTCCTTTGTTGTCCCAGCACGGCGCGGGACCCGACACCCCCCTCCCCCCTTCTTTGTTGTTCCAACACGGCGCGGGACCCGACGCCCCCCTCCCCCCTTCCCACCCACAACAACACAGAGGAACAGATTACAAACGGACAATACTTCGAACCTGCCAACATAAATGAAATAACCAACGCCAATGGACTGAACATTTTTCACATTAACATTAACAGCTTAAAAAACAAATTGGATGAAATCAAGCAAATATTCATAAATGGTAAGGCAAACATACTGTGCTTCTCAGAAACTAAGCTCGACGATTCTGTAAAAGATCCAGAGATAGAGATTGAGAACTACTCAATAATCAGGAATGATAGGAACAAACATGGAGGTGGTGTCTGTATGTACATACACAAGGACACCAAATTCATCAACAGAAATGACCTGAATCATAAATCAATTGAAACTGTATGGGTGGAAATCCTATTCGAAAGGGCGAAATCCCTACTGGTTGGCACAGTCTACAGGCCGCCAGATCATAGTGGCTTTTATGATACAATGGATGGGTGTTTAGCTGGAGTTGAGGATGTAGACAAAATTCTTATTGGAGACTGGAACACGGATATGCAACGAAAAGATGCACCCGTCTTCAAGGCCTTCAGTAGGTTTTGTGATCTGCATGGCCTCAGCCAGCTAATCACCCAACCCACACGTGTATGTGAATCAACTCAGACTACCATTGACCTCATTCTGACCTCCGACAAGTCCAAGATCTCAAATAAAGGGGTTATAGCATGTGGGTTAAGTGATCATTATATGATATTCTGTACCCGAAAAAAACTAAAACAAAAGGCTGGCTGCCACAAAACAGTCACATCTAGAGACCTCAAAACCTACTCTAGCGAGGCCTTCAACCTTGAACTGGAGAGTCTGGACTGGTCAGATGAACTCAATGGTACACTGGTTGACGAAACATGGCTTGGTTTCAAAACCAAATTCTCAGCAATACTAAACGACATGGCCCCCCTAAGAACCACCAGGGTAAAAAATCGCGCTGAGCCGTGGATGCACTCCGAAATACTGGCCGCTATGAAAACCAGAGACAAAAAATGCTCTGAGTTTCGTAAAAGTCAGTCAAAGCTTACTAAAAGCACGAGCAGTGAACTCCAAGCCCACGTGACTGAACTCAAACTAGAAAGAAACAGACTAAGAAACGACGTAAACTCCATGATCAAAACTGCAAAAAAGAATTTCATCAATGACAAAACTGAGGAAAACAAAAACAAACCACGTGAACTTTGGAAATTACTCAATAATCAACTAGGATGCAGTAAAAAACTTAAAACCAGATTCTCAAACATAAACATAAAAACTGACAACACGCTCATCACAGACAAGCTGGATGTAGCCAATTACTTAAACATTTTCTTCACAAACATAGCCACAACACTGGTAAACAAACTACCCTCCCACTCAGGGCTTTATGGGGTAGAACACATAGTAGCTTTCTACAAAAACCTAGGGGTCCGCAAGGACGACTTCAAGCTGGAAACGGTAACAACAGATGAGGTACTCAATAAACTGAGCGCCCTCCAACCTAACAAGGCCACTGGCCATGACAACATCCCCTCCAAATTCCTCAGAGACTCAGCAGCCGCCATCACACCAATCATCACACACATAATAAACCTCTCCATAAAACAGGGACACGTCCCCAAGGACTTCAAAATTGCGAGGGTGACCCCTCTGCACAAAAAGGGCAGCAAATTAGACCCAGGCAACTACCGCCCTGTTTCTATTCTCACCTCCATCTCGAAAGTCATGGAAAAAATAGTCTACGAACAGGTCGAAAAGTACCTAGCGGAAAAAAATCTAATCTACGAATTCCAATCTGGCTTCAGAACATCCCACTCCACTGACACATGCCTTCTCTATTTGAATGACCACATCAAACAAGAGGTGGACGCAGGCAAATACTGCGGCATGGTCATGCTGGACCTACAAAAGGCCTTTGACACGGTCAATCACTCCATTCTGATTGACAAGCTAAAAGCAATTGGTTTTGATAGTCTATCAGTGAGCTGGATGCAATCCTACCTTGAGGGGAGGGAACAGATGGTGGAGGTAAACGGTACCCTATCCCCCCCCCTCACAGTGAGCTGTGGTGTTCCACAAGGAAGCATACTAGGACCGCTACTGTTCCTAATTTATGCAAATGACATGTCGTCAGCTTGTGACTGCAACTTGTTCCTGTTTGCGGACGACTCAGCCCTGCTGGTCTCTGACAAGAACAAGTTACAGGTTGAAAAAACCCTCAGCTCGGAACTAGGCAGAATCTGCATATGGCTCGCTGATAACAAACTATCATTACACATGGGCAAAACAGAGTCCATTCTCTTCGGTTCAAATAACAAACTCAGCAAGACCGACGGCTTCTCAGTTACAGTGGGTGACAATATTGTCACAAGGAAAGATGAAATTACCTACCTGGGGTCCATCCTAGAGGCTAATCTCTCCTGTGACAAAATGGCATCCAATGTAATAAAAAAAGTCAACCAACGAACTCGATTCTTGTACCGGATCTCCTCTCTGGTAAACAAGAACACCCTGAAGACTCTGGCAGGAGCACTCATTCAGGGGTACTACGACTATGCTTGCACCTCATGGTACCAAAGCACCTCAAAGGCGCTAAAAACAAAATTACAAACATCTCAAAACAAACTGGTCAGACTACTGCTTGACCTTACTCCTAGAACCCACCTCACCCCTGCCCACTTCGACAACCTAGGATGGCTTAGAGTAGACGACAGAGTACAACAACTTGCAATGGGCCTGGTCTACAAGATACACTACACGACCAAGGTACCCATGTACATGTCAAAATACTTCCCAAAGGTCAGTGAATACCACGATCACAACACCAGAGGGAGCTCCACAAATCATGTCAAACCCAGATTCGGCTCAAATAAGGGACTAAACACGTTTCGCAATTATGCCACATCAATGTGGAACGCCCTACCCAAAGCTGTAAAGGAATGTGGATCACTACCCACTTTCAAAACCTCTCTCAAGGGACACCTACGGGAGACTGCAATTCAACACTGGCCCCTGTAAATATCCTAACCCAATCATTCCAACCCCCTCCAATGTACAGTCATTTACCTAGTATGGTTTTGTCAATAGTTCAATGTACAATTGTGTTTGTTTGTACAGTGTCTCCTCCCCCCCCCCCCTCAATGTACAGTGTTACTTGTTTATACAGTATGCCCCCCGCCCCCCCCCCCCCCCCCCCAACCACCTCCAATGTAAATTACCCAGTATGGTTGTCAATATCCCAATGTACCCAACCCCCCCCACCCAACCTCCAATGTACAGTTTCTACGTCAAATGTATATACTCCCTTTTCTTGACTCCTTCTGTATCACAAACAGTACTGTATTTGCAAATCTGGTATGTCATAAATGTATAGATGTAGCAGTACTGACTATCTGTATGTCATGTATGTCATATATGTCTATATGAATTGAAAATGGGGGACCCTGATGGAAACAAGACAAACGTCTTTCTCAGGTCTGCATCCCCTTAACAATTGTATGTATTGAGCCGTACTGTATTGTACCCATTCTGCAATCTGTTAAATAAAGTTTTCATTCATTCATTCATTCATCAGGAATAAAGGCACCACCAGTGTTAGAGTTTTTTTCCCTTCCATTTCAGATAATGATTGAAGAAGTGCGTCTTTAGTCGACGGCGAAAGATTGGACAGGTTTTAGCGTCGGAACAGGGTTCGATATAATTTTTATTTGATTCCGGTGCCAAAATCAATACTTGAAAACAATGCCCGTTCCTAATAAATCAATACTTTGACTTTTACCAGAGCCAATTTCTAATTGCAGCCACCCGTAGGTGTTCTTTGTTATCACCGTCCGTGAAATCTCTGCGTTGTGTCTTTAGTTGTGATGATGGCAATCTTACTGGCTGAACACTGTCCCCATAATGCATCTTACTGGCTGAACACTGTCCCCGTAATGCATCTTACTGGCTGAACACTGTCCCCGTAATGCATCCAGGCAAAATACTCAACTGGAAACGTGGTCTCTTTATCAGCGGGATGTTTATTTTCATAAACATAGCATCTCATACAGAATGGAAATTCTTTGATGGTCTAATGAACCTAGATTAATAGATTCATCTCTCGATACCCGCTTGGTGGTTGCGGTCCTATCGGTTAGCCGAAGCCTGTTCTGGTAGCCTGTAGCTAGCTCTGTCCTCGTGTTTTCCCCTCCCCCGACCTCCAGCCTCGAAGGACGCTGGAGCTCTCTCTGCTGTCAAGGCTTGTCTGACTCTGCTACCGGAAGACTACCAGCTTAATGTCTCTTTCTCGCGATACTCTCTTCGTCGTGTGGCTATCTCGCCACTATAGCAACGGCTGCCGCTCGTCACCTCTGACCCAAACAGACGTTGCTACGGCCCGGCCTATCTCATACTGAATGTTTACTGTGTGAGTGACCTTGCCTCTCTCTCTGCGGCTTCTCTTTCTCTCCCACTCCCTGTCTGTCTGTCTCTTACAGTTTCAGAGTTTAACACACAATACATGTTTAAACTAATATCTATATGTTATAACCAAATGAAAACCAGTGATTTTCTTCAGCGTGTATGGTGACGTTTCTAGTATCCATACTGTAAGTGTGTACCTTGTCTTTGTGCAGAAGAGCGTGACAGATGATGTCTTCACAGATGGTGGCAGACGGAGACAAACAGTGTAGCCTGTAGAACAGCTCCACACAGGAGATGTGCTGTTCTCTCCTCTCCGTGTCCAACTGACTCCACAGCACCTGGGACACCCGCTGACACAAACAAACACACACACACACACACAGGGACATAAGCAAGGTCATGTTAAGGGACAATAAACCAGACAATAAAAATAAAACCAGATTAACGTGATGATGATGATGGTGGTGTAGAAGAAGAAAATAATGAGAAAATACTAGCATAATATACAGTATGTACATGTACAGTACACTTTGGATGCCACGGACGACATAACACATGTTATCAGCCCGCCCCCTGAATGCCCTCGACAACAAATATCGTTTTATTTTTTTATTAGCGATCTGAATTCATATTTCATCAACCGAGTCTACCGTTGGGAAACCAGCCCCATCAGGAGCTCAGATGTGAAAAAAGCGCCCCCTATCGTCTCCCAGATGGTAATGCACCCTTTTGGAATGGACTCAATGAAAATGGATGAGAAAAAATTAATCCGGAATCCACATTTTACTTCTCACGCATGTACCCGAGCCGATCGGATTCATTGTGGAGCATCAGAACAGCGTGGAATATGCGTTTACAGTATGTAGCATTGGATCAATAAAAGGATCGATTTTTGGAATGGCGATCAGGAATTGGAATAATCTTTTTGGATACCATCTGATCTCAGGTAAGGAATCCATTTGACCAGTCTTAGGATAATCAGACCTGTTTTCACGGATATAAGCTTTTCCCCTATATGTGATATGGCTGTTTGGCTGTGCGAGCGATCAGGAAATATATCAGATCAGATATCAGATCGCCTATATAGCGTGCATACGTACACATATACTATCGATAATCTAGCGTTTATTTGAAAACGATTCATAAATAGGCCGAAAAATTTGAACGTTTTTTGTGTATTCTAGAATATTCCGTTTATTATGGAATATTTTTATTTCCCTTGAAAACGAGGGCTTTTCAAGATGCTATAAAACGGAAATGAACCGATAAAAAAACAATCCGCTTCGACAATGTTGACTGGAAAATGAGTCATTGATAAGCGACGGGCAGATTAGACACATAGCCATAATTTAAAACATAGATTAGGCGATATTAACATTAACATTGAAGTGGATGATGGGCATTCAAGGGGGTAAAAAGGAAAACACAGCCGGCTCTGAAAGTGTTAATAGATACAGTACTGTATGTGAATGTATTAGGGTGTTGGCTGCCTAAAAACCTTTTTTATTGTCACATTTTCGCCAAAGAAATGGCCAAGGTTGCAGTGACTGTTATTGGTTATGGCTCCATATTGGTTATGACAAATGGCTGCATTTATATAACAGCTTTTATCCAAAGCGCTTTAAAATTTGTTCCTCACATTTTACCCATTCACTCACACATTCATACACCGACGGCGGAGGCAACCATGCAAGGTGCCAACCTGCTCATCGGGAGCAGTTAGGGGTTAAGTGTCTTGCTCAAGGACACTTCGACACGCTGCCCGGGAAGAGTGGGAATCGAACCGGGAACCTCCGGATAACCAGATGACTGCTCTACCTACCGAGCCACTGTCGCCTCCTTATGTGCACCATATGTATGTGCTTCATACCGTCTTCTGTCCGACCTACAATGTCTAAACCATGCCTGTTTTATTTTATTGCTGGGTTAAGTACTTCTATTATATTCACATATATGCTTACTACATGTAACTATTCTATTCACATATATGCTTACTACTAGGGGTGGGACGATACATCGATCCAGATCGATATATCGATCTATTATCAATTGTAGTAAGTAAGATGTATCTATTGCTATGTCCGCCCATCACAAACACGCAAACTGTCTAACGCCTGTCCCTGTCTCTCTGAGTGGATGTCTCGTGGTGATGGCCAAGGTGGTGGATGTCTCGTGGTGATGGCCAAGGTGGTGGATGTCTCGTGGTGATGGCCAAGGTGGTGGATGTCTCGTGGTGATGGCCAAGGTGGTGGATGTCTCATACTTCAAATGGATCATAGCGGAATACACTCATGTGCAAACGGAATATGACTCTGATATTTTGAGCTCCGAGCCTTGACATCTCTGACTCTGACTTTATTCTATTATCACACTAGCGCTAGTTTCCCTATGCTTTCTCTTTAGTTGTTGCTGTTCTTAGCTCTATTCTATTTAAATCTTTCAAAAATGTTCTTATGTACCCCAGTTGCTATTGCATGGACATATGTGTGTTCTATTACACGTATATGTACATACTAGGCCTGTCCCTGACTAAGGATTTGTATAGTCGACTTTGATTGGCCAAAATGTGCCGATAGTCGGCTGGTATTTTTTTTGCATTAGACTAAGAGGTTGGCAGTCGACTACGGCTCCTTTCGATCGATTAGTCGACTAGGTCAGCCCTAGTACAGTACATACATACCAACTTTTTGCCTGTTATATTATCCATCCACCCATCAATCATCCATAGCAACACTATTATCACCGACAGCCAAGAAGGGGGATCCCCCCTTGAACGGCCCTTCTAAGGTTTATCTCCTCCACATCGCCTGTGGTGCTTTTTTTTCTTCTATTGCTAGGTTTTTAGTGAGTTTTTCCTTACCTTCGCTGGGGTATGTCTGGGAGTGTTGCATTTATTTATTTTACATTTATTTTGGATTTCATGGTGGTTTTTGTTCTTGATTTATTGTGATGTTTCTTCTTGAATTTAAAGAAGACTTGTCCAGCCCATGGGGACATTACCTTGTGATTTTGGGCTTTACAAATACATTTGATTTTATTTGAATTTATATCACCATCACTATATTCATGTTTTATTTTATGTTGAATGTTTTTACATTTTTGTTTATGTTTTATAGTTATTAGATATGATTAGAAAACAAGAAGCACATCTCTGGTTTTGCAATAATATTAACATTATTAATCTGCTTTGCCGCTAGAAAAGCACTAGATTTAAAGAGGTCCCTTTGGAGGTAAGGCGGGGACACATTACTGTACTTTCTACATTCCAGACACATTCTACATTCCAGACACATTCCTGTACATTCTACATTCCAGACAGATTCCTGTACATTCTACATTCCAGACAGATTCCTGTACATTCTACATCCCAGACACATTCCTGTACTTTCTACATTCCAGACAATTCCTGTACTTTCTACATTCCAGACAGATTCCTGTACTTTCTTCTAGGGCTGG
Source organism: Notolepis coatsorum (assembly GCF_963971535.1). Classification (NCBI taxonomy): domain Eukaryota; kingdom Metazoa; phylum Chordata; class Actinopteri; order Aulopiformes; family Paralepididae; genus Notolepis; species Notolepis coatsorum. Next base: position 72,309,338 of record NC_140172.1, on the reverse strand, counting down.
GCGATAAAACGATAACGATAACTATCGCGATAAATTATTTCCTCGAAATAAACATGAAACGTGGTCGCAAAGTTTCGATATATCGATTTCCCAAGCTTGGATATCAGCACACGCGCACTAACAACCAATCAGTGAAGGAGATGGCGACAGCGAAGGAGACCCGCGGTGCACCTCTGGGTAGTAAACAAGGCTGGCTAGGATCATTAGCTTTCACGCCGCTATTTTATAGTTTACGTGCGGAGTGGGTGTGTGGCGTGAATTCTGAGGGTACGGTTAGAGTAGTGTGGGGTATGCTGCGCCGCGGTGGACGTCGTTGCAATGTATTGGGGCGGAATGGAGTATTTTAGGGTGATAGTTAGTACATTGGAAACAAGGCTGGCTAGGATCATTAGCTTGCACGCCGCTATTTTATAGTTTACGTGCGGTGCGGAGTGGGTGTGTGGCGTGAATTCTGAGGTAACGGTTAGAGTAGTGTGGGGTATGCGGTGGACGTCGTTGCAATGTATTGGGGTGGAACGGAGTATTTTAGGGTGATAGTTAGTACATTGTCGTGGGATACACCGCTTGCTCTGGCTAACTGTGTTAGTTCCATTCTTATAATGCATATGATCCAGTGGCGGTAGGTTGCCCCCTGGTGGAATATAATAATCTATGCACTGGGCCGTGTTTACTGCGTAGAAGAACGCGCCGGGCATAAGAAGTTAATTAAACTTGACAGAAATTATATCGACGATAATTATCGATATCGAGTGATATGAAAATTATTTTATTATTTTATCGCGATAAAGTTTTTGGCCATATCGCCCAGCCCTACTTTCTTCTCTTTGTGTTTGGCATGCGGTTGTGCTCGTCAGCTGACCTGGTAGAAGTCCGTCCCCTGCGCTATGGCACTGAGCGTGGCAGGGTAGATGGGCGGCACGGTGACCATCTGCAGCCTCCCACTCAGAGGGTTGGCGCCGGAGGTCTGGTAGCGCCTGTGTTTGTCCTGGATGACCAGAGCCAGGGACTGGGAGTGGTTGATGAACTCCAGCAGGGAGGCGATGGCGGTGTGCTGGACGTGGTAGTCCCGGGACAGGCAGCACAGAGTCATCAAGGACCGGAGCCACACTGGCAGGTTGTCCATGTCACCGTCTGTGGCAAATGTAATACATTTAGTTGGCTAATTGATGCATTTTGCCATACAGTGTTTGTCTGAGAAGAGATAGTAATGCTACATGTACAGACTGAGCTCTAGAGATAGTGATGCTACATGTAGACTGAGCTCTAGAGATAGTGATGCTACATGTAGACGGAGCTCTAGATAGTGATGCTACATGTACAGACTGAGCTCTAGAGATAGTGATGCTACATGTAGACTGAGCTCTAGAGATAGTGATTCTACATGTAGACTGAGCTCTAGATAGTGATGCTACATGTACAGACTGAGCTCTAGAGATAGTGATGCTACATGTAGACTGAGCTCTAGAGATAGTGATGCTACATGTACAGACTGAGATCTAGAGATAGTGATGCTACATGTACAGACTGAGCTCTAGAGATAGTGATGCTACATGTAGACTGAGCTCTAGAGATAGTGATGCTACATGTAGACTGAGCTCTAGAGATAGTGATGCTACATGTACAGACTGAGCTCTAGAGATAGTGATGCTACATGTAGACTGAGCTCTAGAGATAGTGATGCTACATGTAGACTGAGCTCTAGAGATAGTGATGCTACATGTAGACTGAGCTCTAGAGATAGTGATGCTACATGTAGACTGAGCTCTAGAGATAGTGATGCTACATGTAGACTGAGCTCTAGAGATAGTGATGCTACATGTACAGACTGAGCTCTAGAGATAGTGATGCTACATGTAGACTGAGCTCTAGAGATAGTGATGCTACATGTAGACTGAGCTCTAGAGATAGTGATGCTACATGTAGACTGAGCTCTAGAGATAGTGATGCTACATGTAGACTGAGCTCTAGAGATAGTGATGCTACATGTAGACTGAGCTCTAGAGATAGTAATGCTACATGTAGACTGAGCTCTAGAGATAGTAATGCTACATGTAGACTGAGATCTAGAGATAGTGATGCTACATGTACAGACTGAGCTCTAGAGATAGTGATGCTACATGTAGACTGAGCTCTAGAGATAGTGATGCTACATGTAGATTGAGCTCTAGAGATAGTGATGCTACATGTAGACTGAGCTCTAGAGATAGTGATGCTACATGTAGACTGAGCTCTAGAGATAGTAATGCTACAGTACATGTACAGACTGAGCTCTAGAGATAGTAATGCTACATGTAGACTGAACTCTAGAGATAGTAATGCTACATGTACAGACTGAGCTGAGTGACTGTATTGCTGTACTGTATTGACTGTGAGGTACAGCGCCATACAGACTAAATTGGTGATTAACAGGCATTAATGTACGGTAAGCTAACAGGCTAACATGATGATATGTACGGTAAGCGAACAGGCTAACATGATGATATGTACCGTAAGCTAACAGGCTAACATGATGATATGTACCGTAAGCTAACAGGCTAACATGATGATATGTACGGTAAGCTAACAGGCTAACATGATGATATGTACCGTAAGTTAACAGGCTAACATGATGATATGTACGGTAAGCTAACAGGCTAACATGATGATATGTATGGTAAGCTAACAGGCTAACATGATGTGTACGGTAAGCTAACAGGCTAACATGATGATATGTACGGTAAGCTAACAGGCTAACATGTGTACGGTATTTTATAAAATCATAGGCTCCAAGCAGTCTCTTATTCCTCTGGAAATGTGAGCCTGACCACATAACAGCTGTTAAGGGGAGCATGTCTATGTTCCCCGATTGATTGATTGAACATTTTAGACCACCAGCCCTGATTCCAAACTCTAACCTTAACCAACTTCGAAAGAGAGCCTAAGCTTAACCAGTTCGAAACAAGGCGGACATTTATAATTAATAAAATAATAAAAATGTATAAAGTTTTCAATCAATTAATCAATCAATCGGGGAACATAGGACCCGGGGAACATAGGACCTGGGGAACATAGGGATGATCCCCTGTTAAGAACCCTCTTTTGACTTCAAAATAGGCTAAGGTTAACACAGGCTAAACTCATGGGTAAAAACCTCTTTACAAACATATTTAGATTGGCCGCATAGATTGCTCCATTGGTATATAATATTTAATTAATATCTTACACAGAAACCATAGAAGCATGCAATATATTTGTCTTACTCTCTCCCTCCAAAACATACTCTGTCTCACTAGTCAAGCCAGGCACTCGTATGAGTGTTGTGTTATTGTCGTGTTTTTGTTGTGGCCTAACAGCCCTGGGACCATGACGGAAATAAGGGTTTTACTCTTTCTCATGTTATCCTTTGGATCCTTGTTGTGTGTTTTTAATCCATCAATAAAATAAAATCAAAGCTGAGCAGATGATTAGATCCAACAAATAGCTAACCAATATTATAAGTTAACACTTAAAACTGATAGATAAAATCAATCTTAAACTCCACAAATCTATATTACAATACCTTCTATTACAAGTACCTTTTATTACAAAATCATCCCTTTCTGTCATTATATTTAACTCATTCCCAGCAGAAACAGAAGTCTCCTTTCTGACTCAGCAGAAAGTTACCACAGTACTAGACACGCCGGCATTTCTTCAAATACCACATATGTAGTCACAACCATGCCCTTTTATGCTCCGTCCTGTCAAACCATCCATCACCAAGCCTCTATCTGAAATAGAATGAACTGCCAATATATACCAGCAGGAGACGAGACTTGTTCACTCATTCTGATATCCTGCTTCTCGGCGAAGAGCTTGCTACTATCATTATTGAGTCCAGATCGATCTGTTTGTATCCTTTTCACGCGACTTCAGAACCAGTAAACACCATATAATGTGTGGGGTGGGCTCTGGTGTACTGACCTGATTTTTTTAATTTTTTTTTATTTGAAGTCTTTATTTCGAACATGCAATGAATACAACAAACAATAACAAAAAAAGAAAAACAACTCAATCTGCATGTTCGAAAAGGAGTAGGAAGAAGTATACACTTATTTAATCCTACCCCTTTTCCACTACTCAAATGAGTGTACTATTTTAAACATAAAAAAGAAAAGAAAAAAAAATATATATATATATGCAAAACAAAAAACAAAAACTATATATGTATAAAATAAAATAAAATAGAAAACAAAATAAAAATGTAAACAACCGTGAATATCAAGTCCCTTCCTCATCCCTGTACCTTGTGAACATAATTTCCTTATACATCAGTTTGAATTGTCTCATGTTTGGACATTGCTTTAGCACCACATTTAGACTGTTCCACAGTTTCACTCCACATATTGAGATGCATTGTTTTCTCATGGTAGTGCGTACGTTTAGCACCTTTAAATTGTGTTCTCCCCTCAGATTATAACCCCCCTCCCTATCAAAGAACAATTCTTGAATGTTTCTTGGAAGTGCATGACTTTTTGCTTTATACATTAATTGTGCCGTTTTAAATTCCACAAGATCATTTAACTTCAATGTCTTTGACTCCAGAAACAATATGTTAGTGTGATCACGATAACCTGCAATGTGAACTATCCTTATGGCCCTTTTTTGGAGTATAAAAAGTGGTTGTAGTGTAGACTTATAATTGTTTCCCCAGACTTCAGCACAGTAATTTAAATATGGTAAAACTAGTGAACAGTAGAGAATGTAGAGTGATTTTCTATCCAGGATGTGCTTTACTTTACTCATGACTGAAATGCTTCGTGAGAGTTTAGATTGGACATGTTTTATGTGAGGTTTCCAACAGATTTTATGGTCTATTATTACACCTAGGAATTTATTTTCATAAACTCTTTCAATAATCACATAATTTATTTTAACTTGTACCTGAGTATCCAATCTACAGTTTCCGAACAACATAATTTTATTGTGTGGTGGAACATGTAAGAATGTGTGGGGTGGGCTCCGGCGTACCGACCTGTGTGGTGGAACATGTAAGAATGTGTGGGGTGGGCTCCGGCGTACCGACCTGTGTGGTGGAACATGTAAGAATGTGTGGGGTGGGCTCTGGTGTACTGACCTGTGTGGTGGAACATGTAAGAATGTGTGGGGTGGGCTCTGGCGTACTGACCTGTGTGGTGGAACATGTCAGAATGTGTGGGGTGGGCTCTGGCGTACTGACCTGTGTGGTGGAACATGTCAGAATGTGTGGGGTGGGCTCTGGCGTACTGACCTGTGTGGTGGAACATGTAAGAATGTGTGGGGTGGGCTCTGGTGTAATGACCTGTGTGGTGGAACATGTCAGAATGTGTGGGGTGGGCTCTGGTGTAATGACCTGTGTGGTGGAACATGTCAGAATGTGTGGGGTGGGCTCTGGCGTACTGACCTGTGTGGTGGAACATGTAAGAATGTGTGGGGTGGGCTCTGGTGTAATGACCTGTGTGGTGGAACATGTCAGAATGTGTGGGGTGGGGGAACTCCAGTAGCTCACCGCGTATCTCTGCGCTATTTCGGCGTCGGGGACAACCGTGCGCGTCACGGATCTGGGGTACACGAGTTCGACTCCCGGACTCGCCGTATTTTCTCAGAGTGTCTTCCCCTGATCTATATCCCATTCAACCTGTTTCTGTCGGTCATGCTTGACCAGAAAAAGCGATAAACGCTAAAAAAAGAAGTTAAAAAAAAAAAAAAAAAAAAAGTGTGGGGTGGGCTCCGGCGTACCAACCTGTGTGGTGGAACATGTCAGAATGTGTGGGGTGGGCTCCGGCGTACCGACCTGTGTGGTGGAACATGTCAGAATGTGTGGGGTGGGCTCCGGCGTACCGACCTGTGTGGTGGAACATGTCAGAATGTGTGGGTGGGCTCCGGCATACCGACCTGTGTGGTGGAACATGTCAGAATGTGTGGGGTGGGCTCCGGCGTACCGACCTGTGTGGTGGAACATGTCAGAATGTGTGGGGTGGGCTCCGGCGTACCGACCTGTGTGGTGGAACATGTCAGAATGTGTGGGGTGGGCTCCGGCATACCGACCTGTGTGGTGGAACATGTCAGAATGTGTGGGGTGGGCTCCGGCGTACCGACCTGTGTGGTGGAACATGTCCGTGTAGAGATCCAGACTCTCCTCCTCACTCAGGTAGACGGGGAAGGTGGTGCACTCCATCAGGAGGTGGCAGGTGGCCGTCAGGGACTGCCGACAGGCCTCCGAGATCTCTGCACGGCCACGGGGCATGTACCCAGCCCCCCAGTCCAGACCCGCCACGTGCCCCTTCTCTCTCTTCCTCTCTGCGGGGGCGCCCCCTGGGGGCTGGGAGTGGGCTTTCAGCTTGTGGGGAACGTCTTTGTCTTTGATCTCCCGGCCTGCCAGGGAGAAGGACGGCTTCCGGTCAAGAGGGAGGGCGGGGAGGTCAGGCAGGGAGTCCGCCTCCAGTACTGGGTCTTCCCCGGGCCTTCTGACGTCCTCGACCTGGACCAGCAGGTACCTGAGACACAGGGAGACGTCACACGGACATTTCAGTGATGTAGTTTTTGTCAGCAAGACTAGGAGGTACAAATCTTTATTTAAACTCGAAAGGCAACTGAGGTTTCCCTCATTTACAGTCACGTCGAGTGTACATACAGAGTTAAGCAAAACAGAGTTAAGCAAAACATACAGAGTTAAGCAAAACAGAGTTAAGCAAAACATACAGAGTTAAGCAAAAACGGCATATGAAATCACACAGCTACAATCATAACAATAACACAAGTAAGGTTAACAACAATCAATTAAAACATGTACAACTTGATTGACAAAGGTTGGAGATCAAGGTTTTAAACTGCAACAGAGGGGAGAATCTAAAGCTTTAACACAATCTGCGCCATGAACGAGTTAACTCGTTATTGCCCGCCATGCGTTCAGCGCCAACAACGAGTTAACTCGTTTTTGGGATCATTATTTATTTATTCGCTATATCTATTCATAATTCATGGCTGCAGCCTCTGCAGACCCTTCAGACCCTGTCTGAGCTGGCAGACGGTCAACACCGCCCTCTACTGCCTTGCGGAGCTATTGCACTCCATTGGAAATGGGCTGGTGTGTTTTCTGAGCCGATCTGAACCGTGGGGGCGGGGTTAAGGCAGGCCTTTACAACGATGGCATGGGACACTAACCCCGCCTGCCCGTTCATGTGTAACGCTCTGTAATGTCGGGGACATGATCGCTGTGGATAACTGGAATGGCGATCAGATAATTGGATTCTTTTTTTTGCATTACATCAGAGACAAGGTAAGGACTCTATATATAAAACCTTGCGTTGATATGATATTTCTTTCTCCCACGATCAAAGCTATCTGTGTGTGTGTGTGTGTGGCTGTTTAACGTTGAGTGCAGGAGGTGGCGGGGGGAGCGCCGCGCTACGAGGGCCATTTCATGTATGCACGAGGAGATATAATAATGATAATCTAGCGTCACCACGTTACTGCGCTTGCAGTATAATCGCAGCGTCTGAGGTTCGAATCCGGCCCGGGGACCTATGCTGCATGTCCTCCCCATCTTCACCCAACTTTCCTCCCTGCCTGTCCTATCCGATAAAAAGCTGTAAAAATGCTAAAAATAAATCTTAATTTTTTTTTTATTAACGTTGGGTACAAATAATTCACTAATTGTCATTGGAGTGTATAGACCGCCATCAGCTGATGCTAGCTCTGTTGATAAAATAGCAAATCTCTGTATCCTGATACTGAAATACCCATAATGGGTGACTTTAATTTAGATTGGCTGGGTAGTAATTCTGGGTAACTCAAGGAGGTTAGTGAAAACCTAACCCAATTGGTTACTGAATTAACTAGGCCAAACACAAAATCGGAGCTCCACACATCAAGGCTACAAGCTGTCACCACTGTAGCTCCACACATCAAGGCTACAAGCTGTCACCACTGTAGCTCCACACATCAAGGCTACAAGCTGTCACCACTGTAGCTCCACACATCAAGGCTACAAGCTGTCACCACTGTAGGAGCTCTTAAGGCTACAAGCTGTCAAGTCAAGTCAGTTTTATTTGTATAGCACATTTCCAGGCAGCGGCAGCTGACACCAAAGTGCTTCACAAGCAAGTTGATAAAAACAAATTAGTGTGAGGCAAGGTATAAGATAAAAAAAAAAAAAAAAAAAAAAAAAAAATGGTGCAAGATATAGGATTAAAAACATAATAAAGCAATGAAAGTAATAAAAACTGGTAGGACACAGTAAAACAAAGAGGATAGAGGGGCCAGGGGTCTAGTGGTGGTTAAGTAGGGGGGAAGGCCAAGGAGAACAGGTAGGTTTTCAAGAGTGATTTAAAAGCCTGTACGGTCTGGGCAGTCCGTACGCTGAGGGGGAGGCTGTTCCACAGTCTAGGCGCTGCGGTGGAGAAAGCTCTGTCTCCCCTAGTCTTGAGCCTGGTTCTGGATACCACCAATACCATCTGGTCAGCCGATCTGAGGGATCGGTGGGGGGTGTGGCGGTGCAGGAGCTCGGACAGATAGGAGGGAGCCGTGCCATTTAATGATTTAAAAACATTTAGTGCTAATTTAAAATCGATCCTGAAGCTAATAGGCAGCCAGTGGAGCGAGGCCAAAACTGGGCTGATGTGTTCGTGTTTTCTTGTTTTGGTGAGGAGGCGCGCGGCTGCGTTCTGCACCAGTTGTAGGCGGCGGAGGAGGGACTTGTCGATGCCCGTGTACAGAGCATTGCAGTAGTCGAGGCGGGTGGTGACAAAGGCATGTATCACCGTCTCCAGGTTACTTTGGGAGAGGTATGCCTTTGTCTTCGCCAGGAGTCTAAGGTGGTAAAAGCTGTTTTTCACTACGGCGCTGACCTGTCTATCGAATTTAAAATTACTGTCGAAGATGACCCCGAGGTTCCTGACAGAGGTGGAGAGGTTTGGGCCCAGGGGACCAAGTGCGTCAATGAGGGGGGGCGGGACGGCACTATTAAAAACAATTACCTCTGTTTTCCCTTCGTTCAATGTCAGGGAGTTTTCGGACATCCAGCACTTGATTTCTGCCAGGCAGTCAAGCAGTGGTTCTATTGATGTCTTCCCTTGGGTGGGCTTTAAGGGGAGGTAAACCTGCACGTCATCGGCGAAGCAGTGGAATGAGATATTGTGTTTTGCCAAGATCTGGCCTAGGGGGAGTATGTATAGGAGGAAGAGAGTGGGACCCAATATTGAGCCCTGGGGCACCCCGCAGGTGAGGTGAGGTGTCACCACTGTAGGAGCTCTCAAGGCTACAAGCTGTCACCACTGTAGCTCCACACATCAAGGCTACAAGCTGTCACCACTGTAGCTCCACACATCAAGGCTACAAGCTGTCACCACTGTAGGAGCTCTCAAGGCTACAAGCTGTCACCACTGTAGGAGCTCTCAAGGCTACAAGCTGTCACCACTGTAGCTCCACACATCAAGGCTACAAGCTGTAACCACTGTAGGAGCTCCACACACCAAGGGGCGACCTGCAGACGGAGACGGGAGCAGAACAATGCGCAAGGGGTGTCTGTGCAAGTGAGTTGTCATGACAACACGCGAGGGACGGCGAGCCGGGATGCGGTGTTAAGACGAGGGGCCTGACGGTGGACACCGGTGCGACTGCGCATACAATCACCGACCTGGCCAAGTTCAAAGTGCTCGATGACGGATTCCAGGCCGAGTCGCACTGCACGGAGCTGGCTGACGGCACGAGGAGCAATGGGGTCCCACAGATCAAATGGTGGCTGATGTGTTTACCAAACCAGTAACTAAGGACAAATTGGCTAGGTTTACAAAGGTTATGTTTGGGAGAGAAACCACATCAGTGTGAGTAGTGACCAAGCGGTAACATTTTTGTTTTCTTGTTCTATTTCAAATTGTTATATGAGAATGCCAGTGAAAAACTGAAGACGAATAATGAAATTGAATGATTTATGTTCTTGTTTCACTCAGGAGAGGAACCATATCAGTGCCAGCCTTTGTTTGTTTGACTAATGGGATGTAAAAGTGTTATAAAAAGTGTAGGCTACTGATTGTTATTGCATTTTTTTAAATGTTGCTTAGATTGGTCAGGTGAGAGCAAGCGGGGGTGTTGGCGTGAGTGTGCGTCATCCTTATCCCAATACCCCAGTGTGAGTGGGGACTGATTGATTAATTGACACCAGCTGAGTGATTGACTGAGCGTGTGTATATATATATGTGACCTCACCTTTCACAAAATAAAAATGTTGCTTCCTTGAAACACGGATCCTGTTTGACAGCGTTTTTTTCCTTCTTTCTGTATATAGTGTGTAGTCTGTGTTAGGATCGTTGTGGTGTCTAGTCAATACGCATACAATAGCCGACATTCAACAGGATGTAGTGGGGATTGATGTGTGGGGTGTTTGGGGGACTGGCTGTTTCGGGGGGGTTCACATGCCTTCGAGCAACATTGTACTTATTGTACTTATTTTATGCCTATTCTTATGTCTGCACGTTTACGTTGGACTACTTTTATACCTATTCTTATGCCTGCAATTTATGCATTGTTTTTTATTCTGTCAACTATATGCAGATTTTATGTTAATTTTATACGAATTGCTGTGGGGCACTCTGGACTGCGGTCCATGTATGAAAAGTGCTATATAGATAAAATAGGTAAAAAAGGTATTCATTGAAATGTCTAAGTCTCGACGACATTGAAAATGAGGGTGACCTCAATTGTCCTTTTGAGAATGAATAAAGGTTTGAATTGAACAGCTTACCTGGTGGTGATGAAGGCCAGGATGTCCTGGAGACAGTGGGTCATGGTGTCCACGCTGCCCCCCCTCCTCCACACGGCTTCCCCCTCGTCGTCGTCCCCCTCTGCCGACAGCCCTGGCGGGAGCTGCTGGTGGGATGGAGAGGCGCTGACGCCCAGCCCGCTGTCCTCAGAGTGTAGGGTGGGCAGCAGCCCGTCTGCAGGAGGCTCTGCCTCTTGTCCACGGTCGCCGTTCACTCGGTCGCTGTCGTCATGGTGACTGTTGACCTCAATGATCTCAATGTCTTCCTCGATCCCCTTCTCCATCTCCTTCTCTGTTGCCTTCTCAATGACCTGGAGCGGACAAGGAGGAATGCAAGGTATGATATTATCCAACATCAAACTAGTTATTCTGTTCACGTCACCTATACAGTCTGTAACCTCTACTAGTTATGTTCAGGTCACCTATACAGTCTGTAACCTCTACTAGTTATGTTCAGGTCACCTATACAGTCTGTAACCTCTACTAGTTATGTTCAGGTCACCTATACAGTCTGTAACCTCTACTAGTTATGTTCAGGTCACCTATACAGTCTGTAACCTCTACTAGTTATGTTCACATCACCTATAGTCTGTAACCTCTACTAGTTCTGTTCAGGTCACCTATAGTCTGTAACCTCTACTAGTTATGTTCAGGTCACCTATAGTCTGTAACCTCTACTAGTTATGTTCAGGTCACCTATAGTCTGTAACCTCTACTAGTTATGCTCAGGTCACCTATACAGTCTGTAACCTCTACTAGTTATGTTCAGGTCAGAATGCACCTATACAGTCTGTTCACATTTGAACCGATAGCGGTACCCAGCGGTACCTTTATTAGGTACTTTACTCTCTAAAAATGTAATCTACCTACCTCAGTTGTAAAAAATTTGTCCAAACTTCTAATTATTTATTATCATTATTATTTATTTAGAACAATTTGTTTATATATACACACGCATATCTTTAAATAAAAAATAATGTTTTACAAAATAACAAGTATAAAACGATTAAACAAACCATGCAATACCATATAAATAACTACATTCAGAATCAGAATCAGAATCCGTAACCACCCTTGCGACCGTTTTCGGTCGCTTTGTTGTTGTTGAATCAAGTCAAATCCTAGGTAAGCTGTATTGTACGCGTGAACGTTGACGTGAGGGTTTCGTTTCGCGGTAAATATAAAAAGAAATTGCATTGCCGAAATGTGGCACCGGTGGATCACACGTGAATCAGTACTGGGTAGTACCGACGTGATTCGGTCGATACCCTTAAAAGTACCGGAATCGGTACCCATCCCTAACAGTCTCTAACCTCGATTAGCTCGACAGCCACTTCCACCTGGGCCTCTACGTCCGTTTCCTGCATCAGGGTCCCGCCCTGCATGTCCATATAAGCCACAGGCATCTGGATCTTGCTGAGGATCTTGAAGCAGGCGCGCAGACCCTGCGTGAACTCCAGCAGGTCCAGGGTCAGGGTTAGGCTCATGTGGGTCTGCAGGGCGCGCAGCATGCGACCCAGCATCTCCGGGAGGAACTGGGACTGGATGTCAGCATGCAGCTCCTGCAGGTGGAAGGAGAAGCAACAGCTGGTAAGTCGCATGGGAAGGTTATAGTCCTAAATCATATACTGGATAGTCTGTGTTTGGGAGAAAAAAACTGTATGCTTTAGGGTAGTGTCTGTGTGTGTCTGTGTGTGTGTTAGTGTGCGAGAGTGCGAGTCTGCATAATATCTTGCAAACTATAGGGCCGATCAGCCTGTGTTTTGGAGCAGAAAGTTACAGGGGTACAAGGAAGAGCGTGTGGTATTAGCGTTTTGACTTAAGACATTTAGGAAATATTACTCTTAATTGACATTTTACACATCATGGGTCCTTTGGAAATATTCCTTGCACACCAAGGTAAGACAAGTGTGGCTTCAGTAAAACTAACACTGCAGCATGGAATGGAAAACAATTAATATAATCTGTCAAAATGTTTGTTAATCACCTGTTAAGCTGTAGGGTCCCCCAATTATTATTATTATAAAAAAAAAATCTACTAAAACTGTATTGTTTATTTTTCTCTGTAAAGTGTCTTTGAGCATTCGGAAAAGCACTACATTTACTTCCATTTACTTGGGCATGTATTTTCTGAAAATAGGGCTACAGTTTAACAGGTTAAAATAGTTAGCTACCTAGTGTGGAGGAATACAACTGTCCCCTCCCTCATTTGAGCACTCTCACTCTTCCCCCATCCCTCCCCAGATGTCCAGCACTCCTTTGACCCCCACCCCTCCCGTCAGTATATAAGTGTCCCCTCCTAGCTAGTCACCTTGGTGAGAGCCATTCAAGCCATATTCTCTGACTATTCTGTATTTTCTTTTTTGTATCCCCTTTTCCTCCGCCTGATTTTCTGTGCTTTTCCTCCCATCCCAATTTTTTGTCATTATGCCAATTCCCCCCTCCCCTACCTGGTTGTTGTGCGCATGTGCCCCCTACTGGTCGGTCAAGGGAGCCCTGAGGTCTACCACATGCTTCCTTCGACACATGCGGAGACAGCCAGCGGCTCTCTTTTCACCTGACAGCGCAGACTCTCATTGGTGAAGTGTAACGCGTGGGAGGTCACACTGCCTTCACCACTTCCTGTCTTTTGCTGTGCAGGCGCCCTGACCTGACCTGTAGGAGTCGCTGTCCACAACGCCAGATTACCACCCCATCGACTTCCCTCCCGCTAACCCAGCCAAACGAGTTAGTATGACGGCTGGCCCAAGCCGGAGGCAATGCTGACACCCGGATTCGAGACCGGAGTCTCTCGCATTGGTGACGTGCGCAATCTCTGCTGCGCCACCCAGCCGCCTAATATTTGATACTTTCTAAGGTTAAATTCTTATTAACCTCTTTAGCCTGTGTGGTCCGCCGGCACGTCATAAATCAAGCTCTCCAAAATTATCGTTTTATTTTTCATATTAACATATTCAAGAATAAACATCATAACCATGTCACAAAAGCAGTTATAATGTATATTTTCATCAATACGTTTGTTTACCAATAAGTTAAAGTGTTATTAGTGAGATTTTAGTTTTCGTTTTTGTGTTGTTGTGTCACAGGGATCGGCCATTTTGAATTACCGGCCGTTTGGGAAATGTAGTCATTTTGAGGCCATTTTGAAGAGGACATCCAGAGCTTTCAATGAGCGTTGGAATTTTTTTTTAAATACAATTCCCAAAGACCTCTGGGTCCCGGCAAGCAAATGACTTGTTATGAATATTTTTTTATTCTCTTATTACTTGGGATAATATACCACAAAACTGAACGTTATTGGCATACATTGGAGCACAGTTAGTTTGTCTCCCCTATTTTGAGCATTTAGCAACAATCCAATTCAAATCAGTTTCAAAATGGTGGAGCTCTTGCAACATTAAAAAAACCTACTGTACATACAGTAGATTTCATTCTCTGTTCCTTATGCACGCCTGGTGATACTAAATCCAAATTGAACTCGGACATTAGAAAGATAAGATTTGGCACAATACATAAATGTGCGAATTGGCTATAATAAGGTCATTTATAAGCCTGCTATTCTATATTCTATAATAATATTTCAAATTGCATTGGTCCGGATGGGAGAATTCAGTACTGTATCTACAAAACCTTCTGTTTAATCATCTTCCCTTTATTAATTTCCTTGGATTTTTTTTACACGTGATCTCAAGAAGGTACTGAACGAGCTCAGTGGCAGTTTTTCATGTCTGGTCATTTTTAGCATGGTGTTATTCACTTCAAGTCAAGTCAAGTCAAGAGTTTTATTTGTCACGGCATACGAGTATACAATGAAATGCGGGTGGTCTTGCCCGCAACGATGTGCATAATACAATAGTAATAACATATAATAGAATCCAATAGAACGACATTGTGCAATAAAACAAGTAAACAGAGTAGGGCATATCAGTATATGTACATAAGTTATTTACAGAGCATGGTAGGACATGCTCTGTCATGCACTGTCAAAGATGCAATGAAAAATCATAATTCATATTCTCCTTTGTTTCATCACAATTTAAGCAAGCCTAGTAATAGACACAATATTTCTGACACTGGGAGTACATTCACTGAGGCCCATAGATGTCCCTAGATACCAAGAACATGCAAATGGCCCTTGTAGAAGTGGAGCAATATTCCATTTACTTAGGTATGTATTTTAGGCGGATTTTCAGAAAATAGGGCTCCGGGCTTAAGAGGTTAACCGGATCTCCATTGACCGAGTAAGTTATCATATTCATCCACAATTGGCATCCACAAACTTTTCGTGCCCGAGCTTACAGTTTGTTCACCTGGGCAGAGAAAGGGTGTATAGTTACTAGTTAGTTGGTCGACCCGTTTGCCAACTTCCCGCTTTTCTCTGCGCTAGGTGAATGTGAACGGTGTGTTGTTAAATTGAGATATGGCTGGATGATACGTTTATTGTATGTATATTTGATCTGTTCTTTGTAACTGTTACGGGATTTCGCTCATGTTTAACGATTATCCCGGTCCTACGTGGGAGTGTAGGATTTATAGGCTTGTGTGTGCCTTGTCAGTGTGTGACTAAAAGTACAATTATTTATTTATTTATAGGTTTACGTGTCCTTGCGGTTTGTTACTGAACGGCAGAAAAGTGTGTGCAGGTTCCAGACCTCGTCGTGCTGAGGGGTGGCTGAAGGAGTGTGTGGGTTAAGAGCCCTTGTCGAATGAAGTGAGCATCAGCGGTTCAATAACAGATATGTATTTTATGTATATGTAACAGATATGTCGATTATACATTTTACGTCGTTTGTTATATGTCGTCCGTTTTGTGTCCCGTATATGAGCCTCTTATGCACATCGTTAAGGCTTGTTCATTTGTTTGTATTAGAAACGTGGGTTACATGGGAATACGATACGTCCAGGTTCTGTCTCCGGGGTTGCAAGGGGGCGTGTATCCGGTCAGTGGGGGAAGTGTGATGGGACTGTCGCAAAGTAAGCGTGACGTCACAGGATGACTTTATGGAGTGTAAATATGGACCGGTAGCAACTCGTATGGCGCTATGGTCGAAATGGACCATGGGTCGTTGGAAGATCAAGGGCGTTTTTTGATAGTGAGAAGCTCAATTATGTCCGCAAGGAGTGGGTGATATAGTGGTGTGAAATAGATTTTAGAAGCATCGACACCGCAAACCTGCTGTTTGCAGCGACCTCGATCGCTATTCAAAGTCTTGCTAAACTACCGTCTTTGTTTATCGTCACAGACTGTGCCCAAGGTAAGACTGAACACGTCGATGCATTTCATACTAGGTTCAGGGCTACGTGGGAGACGAGTGGTTTGACGGCCGTGGAAGGTTTGGCCATTCAGGTATTTTATTTTGTTAATGGGCTGTTGCCACACATCGCCGAACGGTTAAAATTTAGCCTATTGGGCTGGGAGACCTCTCCTTTGGCAGACGTTAAAAATGCCTCCTTGAACATAGAACATCAACACCATGAGAAAGGCCGAGAGGCAAATGATGTCGGCGTCTTTCGTGTAGCAAGGACTTACCAAGATGGTCGCCAGATGAGGGGGGGGGGTGGAAACCGCACGTAAATGGAGGGGTACATTTTTGGCATGTACGAGAGTGCCCTTATCTCGTATCATCGGATACGAGAGTGCCCTTATCTAAAATGTTATGGTTGCCAGTAGGGATGTCCCGATAAAAAATATTTGCTCCCGATCCGATCCCGATCATGTGATTTTGAGTATCTACCGATACCGAACTTTCCCGATCGGGTCAAAAAAAAGATAATTTTATAAAAAATTAAATTAATAAATATTTTTTTCTCCCATCCCAATTTCTCACATTACATTCACCCTGAATGTTGACGTTATCCAGGTGAAAAGTTAACTTCATTCAAGCGAGGCATTGCAACCGGAGTATTCTAAAAACTCCGCCTCCAACCTGCTGCTTCATGAGAGCAATGGCGCCATCGTCTGTAAAAATCAGGTGACTGCAAGTTCTGCAACTAGTGGATGTCCCTCATCCTTGACATAAATCATTTGATGTATAATTAAATCAAAGGAAATGCGTTTGTTTTGGCAAAATTCTTCTGCTCTGTGTGACAATAAATAAATGAATGATGATATGCAATTTAAAACCAAAACTAAGGCCTCAGTATGAGTTTAAGACGTGAACATGGTCATGTTTGTTGAATACAAATAAATAAATAAATAAAAAATACAGATAAAAAAAGTTGCCAGGAAATGGGACACATGGCAAGCGACTGTCCACGAAACAAAGGGGATTTTGGAGACGACATCCGTACTAGTCAATTACCGTTTCCCCACAGATAGGCGGGACGTTTTGGGACTGTGAGTCAGGAAATATTGAAAGGCTTTACATGTGTTGTTATTAAGGCTGTCAAAGTTAATGCGGTATTAACGCGTTAACGCCCCAATTCTATTAACGCCACTATTTTTTTTAGAGACACATTTTTTTATATATATTTTTTAAAACATTTTTTATTAAATTTTTTTACTAGACTTCACTCAGGTGTATTATTGATACTCTCATTGATACTATGTTTGTTTCTGACTCAAAGTGTGTGTGTGTGTGTGTGTGTGTGTGTGTGTGTGTGTGTGTGTGTGTGTGTGTGTGTGTGAGAGGGGGGGGGGGTGAGAGATGAGGAAGGGGCAAGAGAGAAAGAGAGCTGGGAGAGTGTGTGTGAGAGAGAGAGAGAGGGGGGTGAGTACTCAGCCCTTGTGTGGGTGAATGTAACAAGTTCCTAACGTTTTCTTTCCCCTTTTATTTCATGCACACTGTATTCTTTGTTTTAAATAATTATTTTCTTTTAAGTTATTTTGTGCATCACTCTGTTTTGAATTTGATGCAAATTTGCAATGCATGAGGGTCATCCTTTTGTGTTAAATGGCTGCATAAAGCAAGCATTTGTTGACTCTCATGTTGATAAGAGTAAAACTTGGAACTTGAAAAAGATCCGTTTAAGGTAGTTCGATATTGGCTTTTTTACCGATACCGATATTGTCAAACTCTTAATTTCCGATACCGATATCAACAAGATACCGATATATGCAGGGTTCCCCCCCCCCCCCCCCCCCCCCAAAAACGGAATAATTTCAGGTAATTAACATTACATATCTCTTGTTTTGGAATTAACACAACATTATGCATACTTTTGACAATAAATCAAATCAGATTTAAAAAAATAAAATTTAAACCGATACCGATCATTTCCGATATCACATTTTAATGCCAATATCGGTAGGCCGATAATATCGGTAGGCCGATAATATCGGACATCCCTAGTTTAAGGTAGTTAAATATTTTAATCGATTGACAGCACTAGTCGTTATTAATTATTATTATTTGTGGGAAGCATCTCCCCGAGGGGGGTTTGACCCGCAATCAAACGGTTAAATTGTATCCAAATCTAACAACGTTTGAGGACAGTTCAGACGACGACGCGCCCGCGTGTGTAGCTTTTGAGGAGCGTGCACGTCTAGGTTTGAGGAATGTTCACGTGTAACTTTGAGCAACTAGCTTTTAGGTGTAATGTGTGAAGGCAATGGGCAGAATAAGCTGTGCTTTACTTTGTGTTCATGGTTCTTATAATAGCATAGGAATGTAAAACACAATGTATTAGTTCATAGGAGCATTCCAATATGAGCTTTAAGCAAAGTGAAAATTATTAGTGATGCGATATATGTGCGTTTTCATTTGGTAAAGCACGTGTGTGCTTCTTAGGAGAACATGCATAGGGTATAATGCTGCTATTATTATAGGATCAGGGAAGCTGCGCCTGTGATGTTTGGGGAATGATGACGCTACAGTATATAACAGGCTTGTGCGCAGGCATTCAAACAGGCATATATGGGAGCATATAGATGAATACGGATATATATGTATGGATTAACATATATATATATAATATTTGATGGAGGGAATATCTATGTGGTTTAGCATTCGGTACATGCTGTACTGTGGAAATAAATAAAAAATTATGATGGTTGTGCATTCACTGCTGTATAGGGATTTCATTATACATCATGTTAACATAGACGACATACATATCATTATGTACATAGTGTTTCGGTGAGTTTTGGGACATGAACCCATTCATTCAATTGCTCATTGTTTTTTTTTGTTTTTTTAAGAGGTGGATGAAAACCTCACATAGGAGCATTGGTTTTGGACGTCCATCACTAATGAGATGTTCTGAAACACCAGACAGGTTTGAGAATACACGTAAGGAAAGGTCTTAGTCATTTAGACTAAGCGCTATATGTACATTATTGGAATGATAGTATCCTGTTGGTAATAACCGCCTACGACAAAGAAGTTTAGTCTTTTTACGTTTAATCTTTTGATTTTAAAACATTCTTAATTTGTCTATGCATTATCTTTTTCATTTCTCGGCTCAAATGTGTCTTACTGTATATTCTATCCATCAGCGGTGCCCTACAGCCTTCACTCATATGTTTCTGCGTGCATGTGTGTGGGTGTTATTACTAGTTGGCATAGTTAAACTATGACTGGAGATGTATCATTTTACTGTGTTGACCTGATGTCGCCTAGTTGTCCTTCGGACTCATTTTGTTTTTCCTTTGTATTATCTTTTTATTTCTATTTTCAGTTGACATTGATTAGTTGGTTCTGTATGGCTGCTGACCCTGTCTTGACTTAATACTTCCAGGTCCTAATTTGTAAATATCCAGGTTAGTTGGAAGCAGCTTGGGGCGCCAATACACATTCGATTATTTGCCCCTACAACAATGGTGGTGATTTCCCCCCGCTATCTCCGGTTCAACCGTTGTTGGCAACTGTAATTGTTAATAACTATTACAGGACTTTGTGTGCCCAGATGATAAATCCTTATTGGTGACTGTTGTGGTGTGTGGTAAGACCCTGGGAATCACACTGCTAAAGGGCAAATCAGCCATGAGCCCAGAACCAGGGTGAGGTTCAACATCCAACATCTAACCATCTCTTCAACGGCTGCAACGTGGTGGTGTGTATCTGTGACCACTGGGGTCAGAGGAGACGGTGGAGATGTCTGCAATGGCTTGGGCGGTATTACGGTATACCAGGATATTTCGAGATCCCGCCGGTATGATTCTCAATACCGTGACGTCACAGACTGCTATTACAGACACAGAGTTGATTGTAGTGCACAGCACGCGCCAGCAGAGGGTTACGTGGCTAATCGTTCTGAGAGCTAACGTCTCTGCCTGGCTGGTTGCTGGCTAACTAACATGGCTAATCGTTCTGAGAGCTAACGTCTCTGCCTGGCTGGTTGCTGGCTAACTAACGTGGCTAATCGTTCTGAGAGCTAACGTCTCTGCCTGGCTGGTTGCTGGCTAACTAACGTGGCTAATCGTTCCGGGAGCTAACGTCTCTGCCTGGCTGGTTGCTGGCTAACTAACGTGGCTAATCGTTCCAGGAGCTAACGTCTCTGCCTGGCTGGTTGCTGGCTAACTAACGTGGCTAATCGTTCTGAGAGCTAACGTCTCTGCCTGGCTGGTTGCTGGCTAACTAACGTGGCTAATCGTTCTGAGAGCTAACGTCTCTGCCTGGCTGGTTGCTGGCTAACTAACGTGGCTAATCGTTCTGAGAGCTAACGTCTCTGCCTGGCTAGTTGCTGGCTAACTAACGTGGCTAATCGTTCTGAGAGCTAACGTCGGTACCTAGCTGGTTGCTGGCTAACTAACGTGGCTAATCGTTCCGGGAGCTAACGTTGGTACCTGGCTGGTTGCTGGCTAACTAACGTGGCTAATCGTTCTGAGAGCTAACGTCGGTACCTGGCTGGCTAACTGGCTATCGTTCTGTGATTTGTTTACTTGGTAACACGGGTTGCTAAGGAATTTAGGTGCGAGGTTGAAGAAAGTGCACCTTTAGGTTGAAAGAACGGCCCTAATGTCAACGTGTTTCAATATAAGCGTTACGTATGGTGATAACGAGTATATTGTTAGCTCCCCCCCCCCCCCCTGATGAAAATGAAAGTCATACCGCCATATACCATATACCGGGGTATTATGTCAGCAAGGTATGACGGTATGAAAAAAATTATACCGCCCAAGCGTAGTCTGCATCGAGGGATACATTGGTACCAGATACATCCAGGAGATCTGGTGACCATCGAGGACTGTGGAATATGCAGAGGTGGCAGGGACCGTTCCTAATACTCCTCACCACCCACTCTGCAGTCGAGGTAGAGGAGGAGGTTCCCTGGGTCCACGCCACGAAGCCGTCCTCGTCGGAAAGGTACACACTGCCTTCTCTACTGGTCGTATCTACTGGTCGTACGTCCTACGATGATGATGAACGGACGAGGCATGGTTTTTCCTCTTATATCTAAGAATCCGATGAGGCAGTGGTAAGGGCTGTCCTCCGATAGGTGTCATGTTCTGGAACCTCTGACCCCGAAACTCGAGCGCCATGAATGGACAGTTTCAGTTTGATGGACAAAATAACATGGATTACCAAAGAAGACTCACCCACCTGATCACCTTTTCTGATAAATATACAAACATGTTTTGTGTTATTTTCTTTCTTGCTCTTTTTCCGTTTATACATATGCTCACGTATGGATACATGCACATAGTCTGCATACACATTACACAGTCTACACTCATCTAAGTTTATTTTTATTATTTTGAATGACCACGATGGACTTCCACCTGTATGCAGTAGTGCAGGGGTGGCCAACGCACAGCTCGCGAGACGCATGCGGCTCTTTGCCCGTCAATGTGTGGCTCTTCCACCCAATTAATTTTTTTTATTTTTTTTTATTATGTCACTCATTCCATAAGGACGTAGAATAAACATTTACAAAAAAAAATTAAATGGTCCATTTGCATGTTCTTGGTATCTGAATCTAGGGACATAATGGATCAGTGTCAGAAATAGTGTGTCTGTTACTAGGCTTGAGTAAATTGTAATGAACCAAAGGAGAATATCAATTCTATTTAAAAAAATGTTTATCTTTGACTGTGAATAACACCATGCTAAAATTGACCAGACCTGAAAAATCTAAGCTAATGAATAAAGGGAAGATGATTAAACAGAAGGTTTGGTAGATACAGTACTGAATTCTGCCATCTTTTTTATAATGTAAATTTCTCCACCATTTTTCATCATATTGCAACACCGTCTTTTGCAAGACGTTCACAGAAAGGTAGAGAAACTAACTACGTTCTGTTTTATGGCAATAACGTTCAGGTTTGTGGGAGATAATCCCAAAAAATAATAGAAATAAAAAAGTAAATCCAGAAGTCAGATGATTGACAGGGGCTGGTGTGAGCTGGGTAGGGTAGTTTTTCGAAATTTGAAAGCCCTGAGTCTCTTCCTTCAAAAGACTACACTCACTTTTGGATGTGCCACTTCCTCCTGTCAATATGCGCCGGTTTCCGACTCAATGCCCTGAGATTTCTATAATCTTATATTTCACTAATAACAGTTAAAATAATTGGTAAACAAACGTAATGCTGAAAATATACACTTTTACTGTATATCTCGGGCTTAAGAGGTTAACCCTGTGAGGCCCAAATTAAAAAGAGATTAGCAACTTCAGAGGCCAGAGGGTGGGACATATAAACACATTTACTATCAAATAGCATTGTGAGGCTGAACAACAGGACCAATTGACTATACATGTGCTTAAAGGGGAACTATCTTATAAATAGCCTTTTTCAGTGTTTACCATTGTTTCTTAGCTATGTGGACTTATATTAATAGGATCTATGTCTCTAATTCTCATATTGGCGCATTCTTCCAATTCTCCTCTCACAATATTCACCCTCACTGAACTGAGTCATCTGAAAATGTGCATATCTGTGATGTCAGAGATTTCTCAGCTGCATAATAATGTGGCAGTTGATGTGGCAGTTGGCACCAGGCCACACAGTGGTTGGAGCCCAGCCTCAAAACGGCTTAAGATCTTGAGGTAGAAAAATGCGGTTTTTGAGTACTTGATTAGAAATACAAAACAATGCATTTTTTTTTTTTGAAAAAAACCTAGGTGTTCCATAGACTCACAGGAATTGTGTAAAAGTGCCCAAATAGTGAAAGAAATAGTAAAATAGTTCCCCTTTAAAAAAAATTAAATAAACATTATTTTTTTAAATGGCTAAAAGTGATTTTGTAATTTTGCAACCGTGGGTCTCACAGGGTACTTTTAACCCTGTGAGGCCCAAATAAAAAAGACATTAGCAACTTCAGAGGCCAGAGGGTGAGACCTATAAACACATGAAGGGTGCCGTGACTGAAAAAAAAGTTGAGAAACGCTGGTATATGGTGTGGCTCTTTGTGGTACCACAGTAATTTTTGTGGCTCTTAGTCTCTGACTGGTTGGCCACCCCTGCAGTAGTGTAACCTTTTTTGAATGCATTTTCTAAACGGTTGTCTCTAGAGACAATAGTCTTACTCTAATTAACGTTGACATTACTCGCTCATCTTGTATTAATCTGTTGGTAATGAACACATAATGACTCTGATCACACGGAGACGGTGTATACATGTGTATAACCAACTATAGCATGCCGCAAACATAATGTGATCCATCCTAGTTGTATACGTGTATACTGTATGAGTGAGAGACAGAGTTATACCAGAGGGATGACGTCGAGCAGGAAGATGAGCAGAGTGGACATCTCAGTAACAGAGGGGGGGAGGGGACTCTGATCCTGAGGAGGAGTAGGGAGCTCATCTGGATCACTGAGGGGAGAGAGAGAGAGAGAGAGAGAGAGAGAGAGAGAGAGAGAGAGAGAGAGAGAGAGAGAGAGGATGTCGTCATTTATCATCTTCCAGTGGGATCAGTTCGCAGTGAAATTCTTCCTTCTCGGTCATGTTACCAAAGGCTGCCTTTCTGTCATCTTCTACAAGTTACCAAAGGCTGCCTTTCTGTCATCTTCTACAAGTTACTAAAGGCTGCCTTTCTGTCATCTTCTACAAGTTACCAAAGACTGCCTTTCTGTCATCTTCTACAAATTACGAAAGGCTGCCTTTCTGTCATCTTCTACAAGTTACTAAAGGCTGCCTTTCCGTCATCTTCTACAAGTTACCAAAGGCTGCCTTTCTGTCATCTTCTACAAGTTACCAAAGACTGCCTTTCTGTCATCTTATACAAGTTACTAAAGGCTGCCTTTCTGTCATCTTCTACAAGTTACGAAAGGCTGCCTTTCTGTCATCTTCTACAAGTTACTAAAGGCTGCCTTTCCGTCATATTCTACAAGTTACCAAAGGCTGCCTTTCTGTCATCTTCTACAAGTTACTAAAGGCTGCCTTTCGGTCATCTTCTACAAGTTACTAAAGGCTGCCTTTCGGTCATCTTCTACAAGTTACCAAAGACTGCCTTTCTGTCATCTTCTACAAGTTACCAAAGGCTGCCTTTCTGTCATCTTCTACAAGTTACTAAAGGCTGCCTTTCTGTCATCTTCTACAACAGGGGTGGGCAATACATTTTTACAATGGGCCACATGAGAAACCTGAACTGTGTTGGAGGGCCGAACCAATGATAACTTGAACTTAATTCTGCTCAATATTCATTATCGCCAATTATAAAAATTGACCGCGGGCCGGACACGGACGCCCAACGGGCCGGAAGTGGCCCGTGTGCTGTAATTGCCCAGGTCTGTTCTACAAGTTACCAAAGACTGCCTTTCTGTCATCTTCTACAAGTTACCAAAGGCTGCCTTTCTGTCATCTTCTACACGTTACCAAAGGCTGCCTTTCTGTCCTCTTCTACAAGTTACCAAAGGCTGCCTTTCTGTCATCTTCTACACGTTACCAAAGGCTGCCTTTCTGTCATCTTCTACAAGTTACCAAAGGCTGCCTTTCCGTCATCTTCTACAAGTTACCAAAGGCTGCCTTTCTGTCATCTTCTACAAGTTACCAAAGACTGCCTTTCTGTCATCTTATACAAGTTACTAAAGGCTGCCTTTCTGTCATCTTCTACAAGTTACGAAAGGCTGCCTTTCTGTCATCTTCTACAAGTTACTAAAGGCTGCCTTTCCCTACAAGTTACCAAAGGCTGCCTTTCTGTCATCTTCTACAAGTTACTAAAGGCTGCCTTTCGGTCATCTTCTACAAGTTACTAAAGGCTGCCTTTCGGTCATCTTCTACAAGTTACCAAAGACTGCCTTTCTGTCATCTTCTACAAGTTACCAAAGGCTGCCTTTCTGTCATCTTCTACAAGTTACTAAAGGCTGCCTTTCTGTCATCTTCTACAACAGGGGTGGGCAATACATTTTTACAATGGGCCACATGAGAAACCTGAACTGTGTTGGAGGGCCGAACCAATGATAACTTGAACTTAATTCTGCTCAATATTCATTATCTCCAATTATAAAAATTGACCGCGGGCCGGACACGGACGCCCAACGGGCCGGAAGTGGCCTGTGTGCTGTAATTGCCCAGGTCTGTTCTACAAGTTACCAAAGACTGCCTTTCTGTCATCTTCTACAAGTTACCAAAGGCTGCCTTTCTGTCATCTTCTACACGTTACCAAAGGCTGCCTTTCTGTCATCTTCTACAAGTTACCAAAGGCTGCCTTTCTGTCATCTTCTACACGTTACCAAAGGCTGCCTTTCTGTCATCTTCTACAAGTTACCAAAGGCTGCCTTTCTGTCATCTTCTACAAGTTACCAAAGGCTGCCTTTCTGTTTGGGCTTGGAGCGCACCGATGTGAAATGAACGGTTATTAATAGAACACCTGTGCGGCGGAGTGATACATATAGTTAAAAGTCCCAGTGCTGTTATACTGAATATCAGCACTCATGGAATGCCTTTTGTCCAATCAAATAACTTTTTGGTTGGAACTAACGGTTATAAATATAAATATATAGCACTACGTCCACGGTGGTGTAGTTGTTAACACCTCACAGCAAGAAGGTCCTTGGTTCGATTCCCGCTTGGGGACCAGGTTGCCAGGTACCCAGGTGGGGTATCTCCTGGGTATCTTCTGTGTAGTTTGCATGTTCTCCCTGTGCATGTTCTCCCCGTGCTCACAAGGGTTTCCCCTCCAGAAAAAGACATAAGCCCAATGGAAAAACATGAAGAACAGATTGCTAGTGCTGTCACTTCTCTGACAAAGACTGACAGGAGCACTTGGATTGGTCCCCGGGCGCGGCCCACACCGAAACCCATATCTGCTCCCGGCTATGGAGGACGACGGGATGGGTCAAGCGCAGAGGCATTTAATCGGAGACCCAATGCATGTGTGTGTGTGTTCCTGTGTGTCACCCATCTCACTTGTGTGTGTTCATCTGCATGACAAATAAAGACTTCTTCTTCTAATGATATCACTCACCTGCCTGGCAGGTGTGAGAGTCTTACCTGAGGCTGGTGCAGAAGCAGCGGGTCATGTAATCCCACAGGTACTCGCTGTCCATGGAGCTCACCAACATGTTCATGCTCTTTATGATCTCTGATGCACCCTTATTCTCCTTTATCCTACTGCACCAGAAACACATGTTCATGGTCTTTATGATCTCTGATGCACCCTTATTCTCCTTTATCCTACTGCACCAGAAAACACAACTTTATGATCTCTGATGCACCCTTATTCTCCTTTATCCTACTGCACCAGAAAACACAACTTTATGATCTCTGATGCACCCTTATTCTACTTTATCCTACTGCACCAGAAAACACAACAAAGACACAACATCTGTTACCCTTAAATCACTTCATTCACACTAGAGGCCTTGTCCATAGAATGTTTATGCGATTGTCTCTCTTCCAACATGGCTGTCTGTATAACCAACAGTTCTGTGCAGCGATAGAGTGGGTAAAGCATGGTATTACTGTTCCACTGTCACTTTGTTTACAACATCCACTAATAACAAGACATCAAATTATTACATTTCTGTTGATATATTTCACATTTCTCAACACTTAGCAACCATTGTTTTACTCATAGCAACCTTCTCTTCCAACTTGGACAAAATAATGGGCATTCTAAAAACTCTGAAAGCCTTCCATTAGCCACGTAGATTAACATGGAGAGCTTAGACGAATGTTCATCAACTAAGACATGATTAAAATTGTTAAAAGGATTAGGCCATGGGACTTTGTCCAAAACCCAGTGGCAACGTTCACTATTAAACCATCCAGTTTGATTTTAGAATAGAAAAGGAACTCCAGATAATACTTTGTTACTGTACATGTCAAAGTGGCTAAAAGCTATAAGCAGAATTTGGTGTTAATATTTTATTTTCCATTTTTATTTAACCCGAAAAGATCTCATTGAAATAAAAAATATCTTTTTCAAAAGCTTTTCAAGACAGACAGCAGATGTCTTTTTTTTTTATCCACTTTTTCTCCTATTTTTCCTCCCATCCCAATCCTCTCATGCCAATTCCCCCCTCCCCTTCCTGGTCGTTGTGCACATGTGCCCCCCACTGGTCGGTCTAGGGAGCCCTGAAGTTTATCACATGCTTTCTCCGATACATAGGAGAAAGCCAGCAGCCTCTTTTCACCTGGCAGCGAGGACTCTCATTGGTGAAGTGTAACGCGTGGGAGGTAACACTACCTTCACCATTTCCATCCCTCGCTGTGCAGGCGCCCTGACCGATCTGTAGGAGCTGTTTTACAACGACCAGATTACCACCCACCGGCTTCCCTCCCGCTGACACTGCCAATTGTGCCAGTATGACGACTGGCCAAGCCGGAGGCACTGCTGACAGCCGGATTCGATACCAGTGTCTCTGCGGTGGTAGACAGACGCTTAGTCCGCTGTGCTACCCGGCCGCTAGAAAGCAGATGTCTTGTAAATAATCATTTGTAAAATACTAAGTGTGTTATCAATACTTAGGCAGACAACATTATAAACTGAAAGTGTCTGCGTAAACTGCAGTTATTTTATAGGTCTGTGCAGCAGTCGCAGCACAGAGTAGCTTAAGTTTCACTTTCACTTTTAGAGTAGATTTAACTTCACATGAAGTTGAGAGAAAAAAAGTCTCTAGAGACGACACGACAGGTTGACAACGATGGCGGAGGATTTGGCAATCTTTTGGATTTAAACCCTGCAGCAGCGAAAGCTTGACTGGAGAGGAGCTCAGAGGATGAGTCCAGACCAGCAACAGTATGTGTAAGCAATGCACAAAATAAGGCTGCAGCTACTGTACATTGATCTGTCAATGAACAGATGGAAAATTGACATAAGGTATTACTGTCCATTGGTTCATTTTTAAATGAGAACCTAACATCAACTCTGTCTGTCCAACAAATGGATACTCGTCATTGAAAATGTATTGAAAACAGACGCAGATGGACACGTTGGATCAATGAAGCTGCATAACATTAACCCTTTATTACCACACTACCAAAGGTTAACCTTTCACTACCACACTACTGGTAGTGAAATGGTTAACAGTCTGTAGTGTGGCAGTGAAAGGGTTAACAGCCTGTAGTGTGGTAGTGAAAGGGTTAACCGCCTGTAGTGTGGTAGTGAACGGGTTAACCGTCTGTAGTGTGGTAGTGAAAGGGTTAACCGTATGTGTAGTGTGGTAGTGAAAGGGTTAACCTTCTGTAGTGTGGTAGTGAAAGGGTTAACCTTCTGTAGTGTGGTAGTGAAAGGTTAACCTTCTGTAGTGTGGTAGTGAAAGGGTTAACCTTCTATAGTGTGGTAGTGAAAGGGTTAACACGGGTAACACCGATGTTGTCATGAGTAACTCCACATCACCGCAGCGACCCTATTGCCGACAGACAACATTTAACAACTTATAGACAATACAATGTACAGATTATAATGTTAAAATATGAAAATCACAGCCACAAAATCACGATGGAGTCCAGAACCACACAGGGGCCTGTGCTCAGCTCATCAGCTCAGGCTTCCTCTCACCTGGCCAGCTGGTGGGCGGTGAGGCCTGAGATGGTCTCCTCTCCCAGCATCTCCCTGCAGTAGCTGTAGAAGGCCCTCACCACCTCCAGCATCACGCTGCTCAGGACAACAGGACCTGAAGACACAGTTTCAGAGGAATGAATGGGAACGATGTGACAAATACATGTTTTCAGAGTAATGAATGGGAACAAAATCCATAACTAAACTTTCAAACATATGTAACCTGACAATTCCACTTACGGCAACAACACTACTCCTAAATGATATATCACTATTGCCGGCCTCCATAAAGCAAAAAATAATCATACTGGCGGGCGTTACAGCAGCCAAGAAATGGATAGCCATGAGGTGGAAACAACCTGAGAAACTTACAATGATCAATTGGTCTCGGACACTTTTGGATGTCATTTATATGGAGATCTCTACTGCCCGGGTGATTGTGGTTGGGCAGTACAACATTGAACTATGGGCCTCAGCGGCCGAAAAAGTTAAAGCCATGATCTAACGGCGAGGAGGGGTCGGTGTGCTGATCCTGGGGGGTCCGGGGGTCCTGGGGTGGGAGTGGGGGAGGAAATGTGTCTGTAATAATATAATTAGATTTTTATGTTCTGCATTTATAATTTTTGTTATTTCTATTGTCATTATTATTATGTTATTGTGAGATCTTGTTTATTATTATTACTGTATTTGTCTTGTTTTGTGTATAAAAGGAAAAAATAAATACAAATATTTGATAAAAAATAATATATATATGGAAAACTGTGTCATATATGCCTCTGGGGAAAATAGCGTGTTTCAGACTTAGGCTGAAATGATGGAATTTTGGCTCATGGAACAAACAAACGCAAAGCAGAGATGAGACGGAGAGGCAATTAACACATTCCTGGCCAACCACGTATATTGGGAGCCAGCGGTTGATGGCCAAAAACTTGTTTTTTCTTTTATTCGATTTGAATATGTTGGACGGTGTTAATTCCATGTACGAATAAATAAATGATGATGATGAATATCCTATTCAATGTCAGGGAGCTGTATTTTGCCTGGAACATAGGGCTTCACCCGATTGCATTGAATAGTTTTCGGGACCCCCGATTCATTATGCTGTGGTGGGTTATGTCGTGGGCCAAATGGACATATGATCTACCAGATGGCAATCAAATAATTGGAATATTCTTTTTGGAATGCCACCGGCCACAGGTAAGGACAATTTAACGTCAATTTCAGCTTGATCGTGCAAGGATTTCATAGCCATCCCCCTGATCAGCGTATGTTGTGGTAATAACAAATGCCGTTATTGGCATTCAATTAATCAGAAACGCCCCCCCCCCCCCCCCCGTGCATTCATAATGAAACATAATACCTATCATTCATATGCATTTGATTTTTTAACTGTAGTGTGTGTAGGGACAAAACGCCAATGGATTTGGTATAATACACGTCGCAGCTTATAAATAGCCTCAAAGGAATTAGCCCCGATCATTCCGAAATAACACTCATATTCACCACGGTATAAAACGGGAACGTATGGATGGGGAAAAAATCTTTTTTGCATCTTGAACGGAAGGTTCTTACTGTCAAATGACAGTAATGTATGTAATTGTATCCATAGCTATAACATAAACTATAGATTTAGCTCTACAAACAATGTGACGCACAGTGAAAGTGTGTAATGGAAAGCTGGCATTCCAGCCACATTCCAATGGCCGTGAGAATGTGTTAAAGCTGAAAACAGCTGAAATCTTAGAGAATGTGATGTGAAAAATACATGTTTTCAGAGTAATGAATGGGAACGATTTGACAGACCCATGTTTACAGAGTAACGAATGGGAACGATCTGACAACAATAATTTCAGAGAACAGGGCGGGGCCAAAAGTTGGGTCGTGGGAACATCCTCGTAGCAGAGCCCCCAAATGAGGCCGCCCCAAATTTCTTATTATAGATGTATTTTTTTTGTTGTTGATTATAATAGTTATGTATGAAGAAGTATTTGTTAGGTTATTCTATGCGTCTGTCTGTCTACATGAAACATACCTATCTCTGGTTTATCTGTCTGTCTACATGAAACATACCTATCTCTGGTTTATCTGTCCGTCTACATGAAACATACCTATCTCTGGTTTATCCGTCTGTCTACATGAAACATACCTATCTCTGGTTTATCTGTCTGTCTACATGAAACATACCTATCTCTGGTTTATCTGTCTGTCTACATGAAACATACCTATCTCTGGTTTATCTGTCTGTCTACATGAAACATACCTATCTCTGGTTTATCATGAAACATACCTATCTCTGGTTTATCATGAAACATACCTATATCTGGTTTATCATGAAACATACCTATATCTGGTTTATCCAGGAGACTGATGATGATTCTGAAGGGTCTCAGGTAACCAATCACATTCTCCGTGTCCATCTCCACATCCTTCTGCCTCAGGATGTTGACCAGAGCCTGAGGGGACACACACGCACATGCACACGCACACACACACACTTAATGAGTTTGGGTCAGTGGCAGCCTCAGAACTAGTAACAAGGACGTCTCTAGTCATTTTAAAGGGGAATGGAAACTCTAGAAATTAAAGGGATAATTCTAAATTATATTTCACATTTCATAAAACAGTTTATTGATTGAAAATCTATTGATTTTAAAGTAGCCTAATTTCAAGCTATCCGCCTCATGGAGGCTGCCATGTTTTTGTTGTCATGGATACAACGCATCACTGGTAAGCATTTAGACTTCAAAATCAATCAGTTTGTCTGTAAAACTGTTTTATCAAATGTGACATGATTTATTTTGACTTGAAAATAAAAAATTATTTTGAATCATCCCTTTCATTTCTAGTGTTTCCATTCCCCTTTAATCTCTGAAGCGCTAGCCATATTTTCAGAAAATTCGCCTAAAAATACATACTTAAGTAAATGGAAGATTGCTCTACTTCTACAAGTTGCATTTGCATGTTCTTGGTATCTAGGGACATCTATGGATCTCAGGGAATGTATTCCCAGTGTCAGAAACATTGTGTCTGTTACTATGCATGAGTAAATTGTAATGAACCAAAGGAGAATATAAATTATTATTAACACTTTGAGTGCCGACGACGTGTATTGTCGTCTTATCATGCCCCCCGTTGAGTGCCGGCGACGTGATTTGTCGTTTGATTTTTTTATTAGCGATCTGAATTCATATTTCATCAACAGAGTCTCCCGTTGGTACAGCAGACCCTCTAGGAGCTCAGATGGGAAAATACCGCCCCCTATCGTCTATCCCTGTGTAACTGCAGGCCATTCGATTATACTGCTGGATCTGTGGAGGTGGAGCGGCTCCACTGTGCTGGCAAGCCGTCTGATGATGAGAGAAGTGATCGCGAGTTGGAAAGCAGCGTGGAATATATATTTACAGCAGCCAATAATCAATCAATAAACGCGATCAATATTTGGAATGGCGATCAGGAATTGGAATAATCTTTTTGGAGAACATCTGATCTAAGGTAAGGAGTCTATGTTACCAGTTTTAGGATAATCGGAGCTGTATTCACTGAGATATCAGCATGTGCCGTGTGTGTGTATGTGTGTGTGTGTGTGTGTGATGCTGAGGAAATGAGATAATAGATTTTTCAGCCCGCTTCTATAGCGTGCATAAGTACACATATACTATCGATAATCTAGCGTTTATTTGAAAACGATTCATAAATAGGCCGACAACGTGTCTAGTGTATTCGAGAATATTCCAATAAATGGGGGAATCTTTCAATTTTCCGGAAATTTTTTAGAGAACGATAGCTTTTCGAAATGTTATAAAAAGGATATGAACCAGGCGGTCAGGTGGCGTAGCGGAGATTGCGTTCGTCACCAACGCTGGAGACGCTGGATTCGCCTGTTCGAATCCAGCTCCCGGCGTTGTCACCAGCTTGGCTGGCCGTACACACTAATACAATTGGCAGTATTAGAGGGTGGGAAAGCTGGAGGGGTGGGTCCCGGTCGTTGTAAACAGCGACTCCTACAGTTCGGTCGGGGCGCCTGCTCAGCGCGGATAGGATCTAAGGGGGGTAGTGTGATCCTTCCACACGTTACACCCTCTCAGTGAGAGTCCGCGCTGCCAGGTGAAAAGAAGCGGTTGATGGGCTAGACGTGTGTCGGAGGAAGCACGTGATAGCCTCCACTCTCCCAGACCGACTGTGGGGGGTAAGTGCGCAGCGACCAGGAAGGAGATTGGGAATTGGCATAACGACTAACATTGGGACGGGAGAAAATCGGAGGAAAAAGGAGGGGGGAAAAGATAAAAAAAAAAAAAGGATATGAACCGATTAAAAAACAATCCGTTTCGACAATGTTGACTGCAAACAAGTCATTGATAAGCGACGGGCAGAACCGATTAAAAAACAATCCGTTTCGACAATGTTGACTGCAAACAAGTCATTGATAAGCGACGGCAGATTAGACACATAGCCATAATTTAAAACATAGATTATGCGTTTTTAACGCTAACATTGAAGGCATTCAAGGGGGTAAAAAGGAAAACAAGGCCGGCACTGATAGTGTTAAAAAAAAAAAAGTATATATTTGATGGTGAATAACACCATGCTAACATTAACCAAAAGTGCCACTGATCTAATTCAGCACCTTCTTTAGATCACGTGTACAAAAAACCTAAGCAAATTAACAAAGGGCAGATGATTTACAGGTGGTTTTGTAGATACAGTACTGAATTTTGCCATCCGGAAAAATGCAATTTGAAATATGAATATATACGATCAGGCCTATAAATGACCTTATTATGGACAGGTCACACATCTATGGATCGGGCCAAATCTTCTCTTTCCAATGGCAGTTCAATCTGGATTTAGTACCACCAGGCGCCCCTGACAGGGTAGCAAAAAACGTGAATGAAATCTACTGTAAGTACAGTTACTTTTTTATAATGTAAATATCTCCGCCATTTTTCATCAGATTGCAACGTGTTTTTTTGCTAGACGTTCACAGAAAGGTAAAGAAACAAACAACGTTGTACTTTATGGCAATAACGTTCAGGTTTGTTCGACCCGTGACATATAAACACGGAAATCACGTCAATATTTGGAAGAGGAAAATGGTTTGACTTCCGTTGTCAGCGGCTGGTGTGAGCTAGGTAGTTTTCTGAAATTTAGACGTCTATCGAAAGCCCTGGATCTCCTCTTTCTTAGGACTACAACGATTTCATGAATGCTTCTTTTCTAAATAGTCTATTTTCCGGTGCAATGCGCAGAATATTTTTTATAAGCTCATATTTAGCTAATAACACTTAGAATCATTGGTAAAAAGAGGCTGCGGTCTCGACTCCCGGAGTCAGCATTGCCCTGCGGCTTGGGCCGGTCGTCATACTAACTCGTTTAGCTGAGTTAGGGGGAGGGAAGTCGTGGGTGGTAATCTGGCATTGTGGACAGCGACGCCTACAGGTCAGGTCTGGGCGCCTGCTCAGCGAAAGGCAGGAAATGATGAAGGCAGCGTGACCTCCCACGCGTTACGCTTCACCAATGAGAGTCCTCGCTGCCAGGTGAGGCCACACCTCCTCCTCCTCCGCATGTGTCGGAGGAAGCATGTGGTGGACTTCAGGGTTCCCTTGTACCGACCAGTAGGAGGAACATGCGCACAACAACCAGGTAGGGGAGGGGGGGAATTGGCATAACGACTAAATTGGGATGGGGAGAATCAGGCGGAGAAAAAGAGGATACAAAAAAAAATCATTGGTAAACAAACGTAGTACTGAAAATATACACTTTGACTGCTGTTTTGAAAAAGAAACACAACATCACTTAATACAAATATTTGTGACGTGAAATAAATCTCGGCCCAGTGCCGATCGGGCTTAAGAGGTTAAATATGTATATCAATGTTCCCTCAAATCTTTTTTTGGTCTGAGCAAACACTCATACCTCCTGAGCAGACATCAGCAACTACTGAGCAACATACGTCACCTGCCGATTAACCGGTTAGTTGATAAGCGTCGGTTTGTAAAAAATCTGAGAATCTTAATTTCCCCCAATGTCTAACATAAACATCTATACATTTAGCTGATACACAGAAATAATACAAAAAGGCATATTATATTCCTTAATCAAATATTTATTTGACCATTGATTGATGATACAGAGCAAAGTCCTTACTTTGGCTGGGTTGGCGGTGTGAGTCGTGTCACTTTTGTCTTTTTAGGAGGCTGACTCGTCATTATTTTATTAAGTGAATTATCATGTGACTTCAAGGGTGACCATATTGTGATTAAAAAAAAAGAGGACACTCTGCCTTCAGCCTCAAGATACTTAAATGATACTCGAAGTTTACTCAGAGATGCCTTATCATTTTAATATATTGTATATTAAAGTATGCCTCCTCTGTATGGATATAAAATTAGTTTATATTATTTTATATAACTAAATAATATCTCTCTATAACCAAAGTTACTCAACATGCTGTATTATGCCTAAAGTAATCTATTTAACTAAATCAACCATAACAATACTTCCCAAAGGTCAGTGAATACCACGATCACAACACCAGAGGGAGCTCCACAAATCATGTTAAACCCAGATTCGGCTTAAACAAGGGACTAAACACGTTTCGCAATTATGCCACATCAATGTGGAACGCCCTACCCACAGCTGTAAAGGAATGTGAATCACTACCCACTTTCAAAACCACTCCCAAAGAGCACCTACGAGAGACTGCAATTCGAAACTGGCCCCTGTAAATGTCCTAACGCAACCCCCTCCAATGTACAATAAATGTCCTATTAAACCCAATAATACACGAGACCCTCTTCTTGGGACCAAGTAAGGTTTAGTCGATAATCCAATGTACAGTTACCCCCCTACATGCAGTTACCCCCTGAACTACATGCATATTTTACACAAACGTTTCTGTGTGCGACATATTTCAGATGTGCGCGGGAGCGTGTTGCCATGTGCGCATGCGCGCACGCGCGCACGTTAGAGGGAACATTGATGTGTATATATTAAGGCTGTCAAAGTTAAAACGGTATTAACGCGTTATCGCCCGATTCTATTAACGCCACTATTTTTTTAACTCACGATTAACTTTTAAGAATTTTTTAAAACTTTTTTTTTTAACTAGACTTCACTCAGGTGTATTATTGATGCTCTCATTGATACTATGTTTGTTTCTGAAGTGTGTGTGTGAGATATATATAGAGAGAGAGGGGGGTGAGAGAGATGAGGAAGGGGCAAGAGAGAAAGAGAGCTGGGAGAGGGGGGGTGTGTGATTACTCAGCCATTGTGTGTGTGAATGTAACAAGTTCCTAACGTTTTCTTTCCCCTATTATTTCATGCACACTTTATTCATCGTTTTAAATTATTATTTTCTTTTAAGTTATTTTGTGCATCACTCTGTTTTGAATTTGATGCAAATTTGCAATGCATGAGGGTCATCCTTTTGTGTTAAATTGCTGCATAAAGCAAGTGTTGTATCCATTGACTTGATAACTGTTTAATTTCAACAAATAATGTGTAACATTGGTACAGTAACTGTTGGAATGCCAAGATAACTGGCCGGAACAACAGACAACAGGAACTGTGAGCCAGATAAAGAACATAGATCGGTTTACACGTCGTAAAACCCCAACCAGCAAGCAGCAGTGACTGCTCGTCTGTGTAAGCAGTGACCACATTCCGATGTGTGAGAGTTGCATCTGACTGCCTCTCTATAACAAACAGAATATACTTGTCAAATTAAAAAGGGTATATTTGAATGTCATTAGGTTGGGAGGAGCAGATAACCATAGGTGAACATGTATTCTTTAAATATAGAGCTCAGTACTATACAGAGTTTAAAACATACTGTGAATATTGGACAATTTCTACTCTTAGAACATATAAACTGAAAATAGGTGTGATCTCTTTCTCTCTCTCTCTATCTCTTAATACATAAGTGTTTAGATTCCGGGTAATTAGTATTCCAACTGTTGATAAAATAATGGACGAATGTATTTCATACAATACATAATAGAGCATGTATTTCATATTCATGACTACCGTAAATCCTCAAATATAGGACAGGTCTTCTATTTACCTCAGCTGCAAAGAGCACCAGGCCTTTATTAGAGAGAGGCTTATATAAGAGGCAGGCCTTAATTTAAAAAAATTACACTCATGGACATAATCCCTTCATTTCAGACTTTTATTGCATTATTATTATTATTATTATTATTATTATTATTATTATTATTATTATTATTATTATTATTATTATTATTATTATTATTTAATACGTACATTGTCTGTCTACATTTATTTAGACTGGCATTGGTATTTAAATATTGAGTGCAGTTGAGTAATTGTGGGATTAACGTAATTCACACACTGAAGTTGGAACTGTCTATACTAGGTTGTGGGGTCCAGGGGACGGTTTAGCGTGTGGTACCTTCTCGACTTCCTCAATCGAATCGACTTGTTGACATGCAGTAGCTTTAGCTACTAACGTTATCATAGCCATCATGGTCTGTAATGTGTCAACTGGACAACGCCAGTCTCGTCTGCCAATGCCATATAGATAGCGAACGTTAATGTTTGCAAACGAAGTCAACGTCATCCAGCTGACACCACAGATCTAACGTTAGATATTATGACGTTAGCTAGCGCTAAAGCTAACCAGAGGGAAACGTTAATGTACGGTAGTCAGTGTAGCGGGAGGCAGCACTTGATTTCCATTGGCAAGAGTTTATCTCATTCTATATCACGGCACGAAATATAAAAAAAAACTTTTTTTTGCGACCTTATATTAAGAGACCGGCCTGTGTTTGTCTAAATGCATCAACACCCCCGTCCATTATAAGAGGCCCCTCCTTTATTGGAGGTCCCTCCTCTATTTGAGGATTTACGGTATGTGTCGATACATCTGTAGAATGTAAGTTTACTGGCATTCTAAGTAAACTGCCAGGCCGGCTGTTGGTACATCACTGCAAATGCCAATGTCTGTTATTATAGTTTAACTCAAATATAGAATGCTTAGTATGGTTTGGTGTCAACCTGTAGCTTTAAATACACTGGTTAATTCTGGAAAATATAGAGATCAAGAGTCATGCCATATAACTGGTTGATCATTTAAAAATGTTACATATGTAAATGGCTCTGAGGAACCGACCTCAGTCAGATGCCACAGAAGCAGACAGCAGACCCACATGAGGTGAAGATCCCCATACGCCCATGTATGGACATCAAGGCTCTAAAGACAATGTGTTCTGTTTTGACCACCTCATTGGTAGAGACAATGTTTGGATATATCTCTGATTGGCCAAGTCACAGGCAACTCAGTGAGGTAATTTCTCTTATAAAAAGTCCGACAGGGGAAATTTGAGGGAGGCCAGGCAGAAAACCTGGGCCTCCTCCACCATTCTTCAATGACAAAAGTGACTATGTGTGAGTACGATCTTATTTGAATGTATTGTAGTCTGTGAGGTCATTCTAATACACCAGAGAATTAGAAACCATGTATTCATTATTGTCAAAATGATTAATCCCCTTGTGCTGTTGCTCCTCTTCTCCGCTTGGGCCTCAGAAAATAAAACAATGGGTTAATTCAATATCTGTTGTAGACTACCAACTCATTTTTCCCCCTGACTAGGAGTCTTGGGGGGAAAGCCTATTTCACCGTCTTCTCTCCATTCAGCAAACTGTGTATAAGATAACTAACCTAATATGTTTACCTAAGTAACGTCACAAGCATTTGTTGACTCTCATGTTGATAAGAGTATTAAAACTTGGAACTTGAAAAAGATCCATTTAACACTTTGGATGCCATGTTTTGGATGGTAAAACATGGTTGAATGCCAGCACCCACTTCAATGATAGTGTTGTGAACGCATAATCTATGTCTTAAATTATGGCTACGTGTCTAATTTGCCCGTCGCTTATCAATGACTTGTTTGCAGTCAACATTGTCGAAACAGATTGTTTTTTTTTAATAGGTTAATTTCCGTTTTATAGCATTTTGAAAAGCCCTCGTTTTCTTGAAAGTTTCAGGAAAATATAAAGATTCCGTGATAAACGGCATTTACGGGAATATTCTGGAATACACAAAAAACGTTGTAATTTTTCGGCCTATTCATGAATCGTTTTCAAATAAACGCTAGATTATCGATAGTATATGTGTACTTATGCACGCTAGAGAAGCGAGCTGAAAAATCAATTCTCTCATTTCCTGATCAGCACACACACACATAGGGCAAACGCTGATATCTCTGTGAAAACAGATCCGATTATCCTAAGACTGGTAAAATAGATTCCTTACCTCAGATCAGATGTTCTCCAAAAAGATTATTCCAATTCCTGATCGCCATTCCAAAAATCGATCGCGTTTATTGATTCAGCGCTGGGTACTATAAATATGTATTCCACACTGTTTTCCGGCTCGGCAATCACTTCGATCTCTTCAGATGGCTTGCCGGAAAAGTAAAATGAGGAAATTAGTCTAATCCAATGGGGAGAGACGATAGGGGGTGGTATTTTCCCAATGGAGCTCAGAGAGAGGTTGCTGCACTAGCGTGAGACTCGATTGATGAAATATGAATTAAAATCGCTAATAATAAAAAAAAAAAGACAAACAAACGCTATACAGCGTTGCTGGCATTCAACGGTCGGCATGAACTAACGACATAAAGCGTCACTGGCACTCAAAGTGTCAAGGTAGATAACAAATTTAAAAATAAATGCGATTAATTTGAGATTAATCGCGAGTTAACTATGGACAATCATGCGATTAATCGCGATTAAATATTTTAATCGATTGACAGCACTAGTATATATATGTATGTATAGGTGTGTGTCTGTGTCTGTGTGTGTCTGAGACCTGTATGAGGAAGTCCCTGGAGTAGGTCTGGAAGTAGAAGGCCGTGTGGTCCTCCAGGGTGGCTGAGAGTGTAGGATGAGGAGCCACCATGCCTCCCTTTATATCTGTACCTGGAAACACACAAACATAACATCTGTAGCTGGAAACACACAAACATAACATCTGTAGCTGGAAACACACAAACATAACATCTGTAGCTGGAAACACACAAACATAACATCTGTAGCTGGATTCTGGAAACACACAAACATAACATCTGTAGCTGGAAACACACAAACATAACATCTGTAGCTGGAAACACAAAGATATTGGGTCTCATTCACCAACAGACTTAAGACAAAAGATCAGACAAAATTTTGTCCTAGATTTTGGGATTCACCAACGGTCCCTTGTCCTGGATTCGGTCCTAACTAAGAGCAGGATTTAGGAGCGCTGAAGAGCAGTCGTAGAGAGGGGTGAGACCAGTACCTAGGAGCAGGTTACAGGGAGTGAGACAGGTTACAGAGAGGTGAGACAGGTTACAGAGGGGTGAGACAGGTTACAGAGGGGTGAGACTAGTACCTAGGAGCAGGTTACAGATGGGTGAGACAGGTTCCAGAGGTGAGACAGGTTCCAGAGGGGTGAGACAGGTTACAGAGGGGTGAG
The DNA here is from genome assembly GCF_963971535.1 of Notolepis coatsorum. Classification (NCBI taxonomy): domain Eukaryota; kingdom Metazoa; phylum Chordata; class Actinopteri; order Aulopiformes; family Paralepididae; genus Notolepis; species Notolepis coatsorum. The sequence continues at coordinate 72,269,271 of NC_140172.1, read as the reverse complement.
ACTAGTACCTAGGAGCAGGTTACAGATGGGTGAGACAGGTTCCAGAGAGGTGATCAGGTTACATAGAGGTGAGACAGGTTACAGAGAGGTGATCAGGTTACAGATAAGTGAGACAGGTTACAGATGTGATCAGGTTACAGATGTGATCAGGTTACAGAGAGGTGAGCCAGGTTACAGAGGGGTGAGACAGGTTACAGAGGGGTGAGACCAGTACCTAGGAGCCAGGTTACAGAGAGGTGAGACAGGTTACAGAGAGGTGAGACAGGTTACAGAGGGGTGAGACAGGTTACAGAGGGGTGAGACTAGTACCTAGGAGCAGGTTACAGATGGGTGAGACAGGTTCCAGAGGTGAGACAGGTTCCAGAGAGGTGATCAGGTTACATAGAGGTGAGACAGGTTACAGAGAGGTGATCAGGTTACAGATAAGTGAGACAGGTTACAGATGTGATCAGGTTACAGATGTGATCAGGTTACAGAGAGGTGAGCCAGGTTACAGAGGGGTGAGACAGGTTACAGAGGGGTGAGACCAGTACCTAGGAGCCAGGTTACAGAGAGGTGAGACAGGTTACAGAGAGGTGAGACAGGTTCCAGAGGGGTGAGACAGGTTCCAGATGGGTGAGACTAGTACCTAGGAGCAGGTTACAGAGGGGTGAGACAGGTTCCAGAGGTGAGACAGGTTCCAGAGAGGTGATCAGGTTACATAGAGGTGAGACAGGTTACAGAGGGGTGAGACAGGTTCCAGAGGGGTGAGACTAGTACCTAGGAGCAGGTTACAGAGGGGTGAGACAGGTTCCAGAGGTGAGACAGGTTCCAGAGAGGTGATCAGTTTACATAGAGGTGAGACAGGTTACAGAGAGGTGATCAGGTTACAGATAAGTGAGACAGGTTACAGATGTGATCAGGTTACAGAGAGGTGAGCCAGGTTACAGAGGGGTGAGACAGGTTACAGAGAGGTGCGACAGGTTACAGAGGGGTGCGACAGGTTACAGAGAGGTGAGACAGGTTACAGAGGGGTGAGCCAGGTTACATAGGGGTGAGCCAGGTTACAGAGGTGAGACAGGTTACAGAGGGGTGAGCCAGGTTACATAGGGGTGAGCCAGGTTACAGAGGGGTGAGACAGGTTACAGAGGGGTGATACCAGTACCTAGGAGCAGGTTAAAGAGGGGTGAGACAGGTTGCAGAGGGTGAGACAGGTTATAGAGGGTGAGACAGGTTACAGAGGGTGAGACAGGTTATAGAGGTGATACAGGTTATAGAGGTGAGACAGGTTACATAGGGTGAGCCAGGTTATAGAGAGGTGAGACAGGTTATATAGGGGTGAGACAGGTTACAGAGAGGTGAGCCAGGTTACAGAGGGGTGAGACAGGTTACAGATGGGGTGAGACAGGTTACATAGAGGTGAGACAGGTTATAGAGAGGTGAGACAGGTTATAGAGGGTGAGACAGGTTATAGAGGTGAGACAGGTTACATAGGGTGAGACAGGTTATAGAGGTGAGACAGGTTACATAGGGTGAGCCAGGTTATAGAGGTGAGACAGGTTATATAGGGGTGAGACAGGTTACAGAGAGGTGAGCCAGGTTACAGCGAGGTGAGACAGGTTACAGAGGTGAGACAGGTTACAGAGAGGTGAGACAGGTTACAGAGAGGTGAGACAGGTTACAGATGGGTGAGACAGGTTACAGAGGGGTGAGACAGGTTACAGACCAGTACCTAGGAGCAGGTTACAGAGGTATGAGACAGGTTACAGAGAGGTGAGACAGGTTAGAGAGGTGAGACAGGTTACAGATGGGTGAGACAGGTTACAGAGGGGTGAGACAGGTTACAGACCAGTACCTAGGAGCAGGTTACAGAGGGATGAGACGGGTTACAGAGGGGTGAGACGGGTTACAGAGAGGTGAGACAGGTTACAGAGAGGTGAGACAGGTTACAGAGGGGTGAGACAGGTTACAGGCCAGTACCTAGGAGCAGGTTACAGAGGGATGAGACGGGTTACAGAGGGGTGAGACAGGTTACAGACCAGTACCTAGGAGCAGGTTACAGAGAGGTGAGACAGGTTACAGAGAGGTGAGACAGGTTACAGAGGGGTGAGACAGGTTACAGACCAGTACCTAGGAGCAGGTTACAGAGGGATGAGACGGGTTACAGAGGGGTGAGACAGGTTACAGAGGGGTGAGACGGGTTACAGAGGGGTGAGACAGGTTACAGGCCAGTACCTAGGAGCAGGTTACAGAGGGATGAGACAGGTTACAGAGGGGTGAGACGGGTTACAGAGGAGTGAGACAGGTTACAGAGGGGTGAGACGGGTTACAGAGGGGTGAGACAGGTTACAGGCCAGTACCTAGGAGCAGGTTACAGAGGGATGAGACAGGTTACAGAGCGGTGAGACAGGTTACAGAGGAGTGAGACAGTACCTAGCAGCCAGGCATAGAGGCGTCTGTTGAGAGACATGTCTCGGCGCAGGAGGGTGAGGGACGCTGCCGACGCCACAGTGATAATGTTTTCTGTTGTCATGGGGATACAGGCCTGTTCAGGGTCCTGGAGGCAGAGACAAGAGAGAGAAGAGTTCACATCCTGTTCAGGGTCAGAGTTCACATCCTGTTCAGGGTCCTGGAGGCAGAGACAAGAGAGAGAAGAGACACAAAGAGTGTTCACATTCAGATAATTTCACTAAATCTCTTGATGGAAGAAAGAGGAGATCCTGTACACGGTCTTGAACTTGAAGGATCGTTCTCAGGTCCTAAATTGAACGGGGCAAGTGACTCAGGAGGTGGAGCAGTCGTCTGGTAATCCGGAGGTTACCGGTTCGAACTGCTAACCCTAACTGCTCCCGATGAGCAGGTCGGCACCTTGCATGGTTGTCTCCGCCATCTGTGTGTGAATGTGTGAGTGGATGGGTGATGTGACTCGGCACGTCTAGTCTCTTGCACTATGTGACTCGGCATGTCTAGTCTCTTGCACTGTGACTCGGCACGTCTAGTCTCTTGCACTATGTGACTCGGCACGTCTAGTCTCTTGCACTATGTGACTCGGCACGTCTAGTCTCTTGCACTGTGACTCGGCACGTCTAGTCTCTTGCACTATGTGACTCGGCACATCTAGTCTCTTGCACTATGTGACTCGGCACGTCTAGTCTCTTGCACTATGTGACTCGGCACGTCTAGTCTCTTGCACTGTGACTCGGCACGTCTAGTCTCTTGCACTATGTGACTCGGCACGTCTAGTCTCTTGCACTATGTGACTCGGCACGTCTAGTCTCTTGCACTGTGACTCGGCACGTCTAGTCTCTTGCACTATGTGACTCGGCACGTCTAGTCTCTTGCACTATGTGACTCGGCACGTCTAGTCTCTTGCACAATGTGACTCGGCTAGGGATGCACAGATCCGACTTTTTCAGTCCCGATACCTGGCTTTGGGTATCGGCCGATACCGAGTACCGATCCCATTATCTGAAAAGAGAAAAAAAAAGATCTAACCCTAACTAACCTTACTGCACTTGTCCCAATATACTAACCTACACTATAGCACTCAACACTTTGATGAACATTGTTACTCAGCTGATAGAGTAGTGCCTTTCCTGATGACTTGTCGTACAGAACTTGTAAGTCGCTTTGGATAAAAGAGTAATCTAAATAACTAAATGTAAATACCCATTGTTCAATTAATAAACTGTATGCATCACTGTGTGGAAGAGACTGGGATCATTCTTCTGTGCAAGGCAACATCAGGCTTGACTTAAAACATTACTATAGCCAATGTGCGAATTGGCTATAATAAGGTCATTTATAAGCCTGCTATTCTATATTATATAATATTTCAAATTGCATTGGTCCGGATGGGAGAACTCAGTACTGTATCTACAAAACCTTCTGTTTAATCATCTTCCCTTTATTCATTTCCTTATATTTTTTGTACACATGATCTCAAGAAGGTACTGAACGAGATCAGTGGCAGTTTTTCATGTCTGGTCATTTTTAGCATGGTGTTATTCACTGTCAAAGATGCAAAGAAAAATCATAATTCATATTCTCCTTTGTAAGAGTGTCCTCTTACCGTTCGCCGATGAGACTGGAGGAAAAAGATCCCAATTATTTGACGTCGATCTCCTAGATCCATTTCCGGTTTGTATGGCGCAATAAACGCCGAAATCATATAGATTATTGCGTTTCGAAAGCGATCCAAATGCACCCGAGTGTGTATATTGATCCACGCTACAAGATATCTCTGCCGGAGGAATTTCCTCGATGCACCGATCGCCACTTCCGGTTTGGCGTGAGTGTAACTCGCCCGACCATCCACCAGGCGGTGGTATTGAGGCGTTGCAATCTCAGACAGGGTGCCGCTGCAGTTCGGAGGGAGGCTGGATGAATTATGAATGCCATGGCGAAAAAATGAAATATTGATCCCAAAAACGATTTACGCAGTTGTTGGCGTTCAACACATGGCGGGCAATAACGACTTACGCCGTTTATGGCGCACAATGTGTTAATAGGCACTGTATTATTGATTACAGCAAATTATCGCGTTATGAAAATTAACTTCAACTTTTTATTATTATTATTATTATATATATATTTTTTATCTCATTCATTACATGGATCTCAGGGAATGTATTCCCAGTGTCAGAAATATTGTGTCTGTTACTAGGATTGAGTAAATTGTAATGAACCAAATGAGAATATCAATTAAATTATTTTTCATTTTTTTTTATCTTTCACTGTGAATAACACCATGCTAAAATTGACCAGACCTGAAAAATCTAAGCAAATGAATAAAGGGAAGATGATTAAACAGAAGGTTTTGTAGATACAGTACTGAATTCTGCCATCCGGACACACAGAATATCAGGCCTAAAATGGTTATGCGATTAAAATGTGATTAATTAGATTAATTACAAATCATGTAATTAATTAGATACATTTTTTTAATCACTTGACAGCATTATTTTAAACATAATTTGCGCTGTTTTGAACCAAGGTCAGTTAATTTCAAAGCTTGATTCTTTAAAAACAGAAGGTTAGTGTGATCTCGATAACCGGCATAATGGGACTATCCTTATCGCTCTTTTCTGTAACGTGCAGAACTTTTGTAGGTTGGTTTTGTAGGAGTTTCCCCAAATGTCAATACACTATGACATGTAAGGTACAATAAGTGTGCAGTACAATGTGTAAAGTGCCCTCTCGTTCAAAACGGTCTTGTTTTACCCAATATTCCAACACTTCTGGATATCTTTGAGCACAAGTATCCTATGTGGGGTTTCCAGCAGAGCTTGTGGTCCACTATGATGCCCAGAAACTTGATCTCATACACTCAATCAATTTTAACATTTCCAAATAAATTAATTAAGCATTACTTTGGTTTTTCTCAGATTCAGTGATAACTTATTGTCATCGAACCAACATTTTAATTTGGACAATTCTACCTTGGCTATTGGCTACCTCTAATAGCTGTTGCAGGTCAACCCCAGAGCATAAGATATTTGTATCATCCGTGAAGACAACAAATTTCAGTATTTTAGACACTTTGCAGATATCGTTGATGTATAAGATAAATCATTTGGGTCCTAAAACTGACCCTTGAGGGACTCCACAGATAATATTTTAGCAGCCTGACTTGTGCTGACCCATCTGAACAAATTGTTGTCTATTGCTAATGTAGCCTCTTAACCAGTCAAGGCGTACCCCTCTGACACCATACCTTTCCATTTTCCAAAGTAAAATTTCGTGATCAATTGTGTCAAAAGCTTCTTATTTATTTTGTTTATCAATGGATATTCCTAGTGCATATTTCTTTCTCTCTATACATCATTATTTCTTCCGACTAGTTCCATCAATGTCATGGAGGTGGATCTAGCAGATCTAAAACCATATTGACTTTCCATAAGAATATTTAGTTTTTCAATGAAATTGTCCAGTCTTTCATCATATAGCTTTTCAAGAATATTTGAGAACTGAGGCAACAAGGATACTGGTCTATAATTGGTCTATAATTTTCAATCATAAAACAGATTGAAAATTATCCGCCCGATTTGTACAAGTGATGGCTTATTTTGAAGGTATGAACCTGTAGTTTCATGTGTCACTTGTTCTGTCACAGCTCAATGGACCTCATTCACGAACGCACTTACCAAAAAGTTACGAAGACATTTCTTCTTAACTCCACTTATGAAGTTCTGAAGCCAATTCTGGCATTCGTGAACGGTTTCCTATCTGGGATTTGTTCTTAGCTAAGAACAGGATTTAAAAACGCTGAAAAGTAGTCATAGATAGGCCAGATTGATGTGCGCACGTGTTCTTACGGGCTTAACTTGTGAGAAATCTTTGGTGATTGTGTTCACATCGATTCTACAGACCTCCTTGGATTTAAATAATTATAATAATAATAAATATGGGCGGCTAAGTGGCGCAGTGGGCAAGGCGCTCGCCACTAATGCAGGAGATGCTGGGTTCGAGCCCAGCTCTCGACATTGCTACCAGCTTGGCTGGTCGTTCATACTAACGCAATTGGCAGTGTTAGGGGTGGGAAGCTGGTGGGTGGGGATCGGACGTTGTGGAGAGCGACTCCTACAGGTCGGTTGGTGCGCCTGCGCAGCAGAATCAGGAAGCAACGGGGGCGGCGTGACCCTCCCACGCAGACCCTCGCCGCTGAGAGATCGCGCTGTGCAGGTGAAAAGATGCGACGGCTGCCTCCTCGTGTACCGGAGGGGACACGTGATGCAAGGCTTCGTCCACATTGCAGCCGGCCTGTGGGAGGCATGGCCAAACAGCGTTCGAGACAGGGGAGGGTAGAATTGGACAATATGAAATTGGGATGGGAGAAAAATAGAAAAAGTAGATAAAAAAATATATATATAATAAATGACAAAAGCAGATGGTGGCATGGCATTTCCAGATTTTTTCCTATATTTTAAGGCGTACTCATTAAGTCCATTGACAACATGGTTTGACTCCCAAGCATTAGCATCTTGGAGGAAAATAGAAGAAAACATAGTAGCCCCACATAGACTGAAGGACATAGCACACACTAAACTACCAATCAAGCACTGTGAACGAAAATTTGGCCCCATAATTACTCATGCGATCCGGATATGGCGTGAATCACAAAAAAAAAATCCTAACCCACAAGAATGGCACAACCATACTCCCTTATTCAATAACAATGCTCTCTTAATTGGAAAACGACCTATAAGATTCCCTATATGGGAAAAGCAAGGCATACACTCATTAGGGGATATTTTTAACAAACAGGGTTTTTGTAGTGATAAAGAAATACGCAAAAAATTTAATCTCACCAAGTCCACATGGCTTTTTCACAAACAGTTAGAGCTATGTTTGAAGTCTCACGGTGTTCCATTAGACAGACCAATTGAACACCACAGATACCACAAATTCTTCTACTCAAGAGAGACATCGAGAGGTTTTGTTTCAGAATTTTATCATCAATTACTAACGTCCTCGTATGAAACCCTCCAACTTGACTCTGTCTGGAGGAGGGATATACCAGACCTGGAAAATGACTTTGATTGGCAAGGAGCCTGGGCAAATGTCCGACTTACATCAAGGAACCCGGATCATCAACAAATCAATCTTAACTATATTCACAGGACATACTTGACTCCTATAAGACTGTGCCGAATGGGGCTCAAACAAGATTCCAAATGCACCCAATGTACAAATGGGGACGAAGGGACATTTATGCACATGTATTGGGACTGCTCACCAGTTAAGGCATTCTGGAAAGATGTGACCCAACAAATATCAAAACTCGTATCTTGGAATATACCTGTACACCCCTCGGTATTGCTGTTGAATGATGTTTTTGAGTTTGCAGTGAACCCACAGCTAAAGAGATTGGTTTTATCGGGTATCACAGTAGCCAAAAAGCTGATCGCATCACGCTGGTTTCAACCGGAAAAAATGTGCCGTAAAGTTTGGTTTCTTACATATCTCGATGTAATTTACCATGAAATATCTACAGCAAGAATTCTGGGTCTCAATGAATCCAAAATGTCAATGTGGTTAGAAGTGGTGGAGAGAATAAAAGCTAGCTTATAATGGTAGTGTCTGGTTAGGTGCGAGGGATAGTGGAGGTACTTCTCAAGGTGGGGTCCGGGAGGGGGGGTTTCGAGCTGAGCATACGTATGTAGGGTTTTTTTTTAGATAACAGGTATTATGGGTATATCTTATATAAAACAACTAACCAAAATGTGATCTCATTGGATGTGCCCTGACAATTAATGCTTGTATATCTTATCGTGTGTTGTCATGTTTGTTTATATGTTTGTTTTAAAAAAGAATAAAAAAATAAAATACAAAAAATAATAAATGACAATATTTTTACCTTGCTTAGTGTACACATTGTAAGAGTCAGTGGAGAAACATTCCACTGGGCAAATAAAACCTGGAGTTGAACATCAATCATGTATCAATCACGCTTCAGGCTACAAAGATCTTCGCTAATGGAGCTGTGCAATACACTGGAGCCAGCACTGAGGAGCCGGACCAGATACTCAAACCCTGTGCCACCACATGTCCAGGTACTGTCCACCTTGGGCTTTTTAGCCTCTGGGAAATTCCAGGGGGAGCTAGGAGACAGGATGGGCATATCGCAGGTGTATGAGAACACGCACAGCTGAGAACACATTTTCACGCATTCAGGAATCTGGCAGGGCTCTTTCTTAAGTTAGTTCTTACGTACGTTTTTAACCTCTTCCACCCATGCGGTCCGGTACCAGATGACATCACGATATTTATAGCATGCTACTTTGTCAAGACATGTCCCTTCCAGTGTCAGAATCGGAGGGACAGCTGTATTAGCTCGAGAGCGAGAGAAGGTCATGTACTTGGTCTTTTTTGCATTAAGGACCAGTCTTAGCCTTAGCAAGGAGTGTTGCAGTGGATTAAAAGCATCCTGTAGAAGCTCTATGGCCTGAGTTAAAGAGGAAGCCACTGTGTAAACAACTGTATCATCTGCGTATAAATTAAAACGTGCTGGGTTTATCCCATTTCCTAGTTCATTTATAAAGATGGAGAATAAGACAGAACCTTGTGGAACACCTTTGTTTACAGTAAGAGCAGCTGAGGTATAATCTTCTACTGAAACACACATCTGAGTTCTTTCAGATAGATAGTTTTTAAACCAGCTCAAAGCCATTTTACCAAGACCTATGCAGCCAAGGTTAGGGTTAGGGTTAGTTGGTTAGGGTTAGTTGGTTAAGGTTAGAGTTAGGGCTAGTTGGTTAAGGTTAGGGTAACAGCCTGCTGGCGCGATTGTTAGGAGTAACGCGATTGGCGCTGTGTGTGTGTGTGTGTGTGTGTGTGTGTGTGTGTGTGTGTGTGTGTGTGTGTGTGTGTGTGTGTGTGTGTGTGTGTGTATGTGTGCGCGTGCGTGCGTGTCTCACCAGGCAGGTAGCGAAGGGGAAGAAGTAGAGCAGGATCTCCAGCAGGTTCCTCTGGACCAGAACATTAGAGTCCTGAAGAGACAGACACATGGCCTTCACCTGGGGAGAGGTGAGACAGGTTACAGAGCGGTGAGACAGGTTACAGAGAGGTGAGACAGGTTACAGAGGTGAGACAGGTTACAGAGAGGTAATGCAGGTTACAGAGGGGTGAGACAGGTTACAGAGAGGTGAGACATGTTACAGAGGGGTGAGACATGTTACAGAGAGGTGAGACATGTTACAGAGAGGTGAGACATGTTACAGAGGGGTGAGACATGTTACAGAGAGGTGAGACATGTTACAGAGGCGAGACAAGTTACAGATCTTAATAATAATTAATAATATATCTATCTATATATATATATATACCTTAACTTATAAGTTTAACCACACACCCACACACAGACAGACACACACCCACAGACACACACAGACACAGACACACTCACCACCAGCCGGTTGTCGTAGCCCAGCATGTGTGTCTGTTGACAGGGGGAGGTCATGCGGTCAAAGTGAGTGACTATGAAGAGCGAAGCAGGGAGTCTGACCAGAGGGGAGACCAGCACGCTGCCCCACAGAGCACCGTAGAACACCTGCTGACCCACCTGCACCGAGAGCTTCAGGAGCAAGGCATCAGTCCTGAGGGGTGAGACATGTTAGAGAGGTGAGACATGTTAGAGGGGTGATACATGTTACAGACAGGTGAGACATGTTACAGAGAGGTGAGACATGTTAGAGAGGTGAGACATGTTACAGGGAGGTGAGACATGTTACAGAGAGGTGAGACATGTTAGAGAGGTGAGACATGTTACAGGGAGGTGATACATGTTACAGACAGGTGAGACATGTTAAAGAGAGGTGAGACATGTTAGAGAGGTGAGACATGTTAGAGAGGTGAGACATGTTAGAGAGGTGAGACATGTTACAGGGAGGTGATACATGTTACAGAGGTGAGACAGGTTACAGGGAGGTGAGACATGTTAGAGAGGTGAGACAGGTTACAGGGAGGTGAGACATGTTAGAGAGAGGTGAGACAGGTTACAGAGAGGTGAGACATGTTACAGAGAGGTGAGACATGTTACAGGGAGGTGAGACAGGTTACAGAGAGGTGAGACATGTTACAGGGAGGTGATACATGTTACAGAGAGGTGATACAGGTTACAGGGAGGTGAGACATGTTAGAGAGAGGTGAGACAGGTTACAGAGAGGTGAGACATGTTACAGAGAGGTGAGACATGTTACAGGGAGGTGATACATGTTACAGAGAGGTGAGACGGGTTACAGGGAGGTGAGACATGTTACAGAGAGGTGAGACATGTTACAGGGAGGTGATACATGTTACAGAGAGGTGAGACAGGTTACAGGGAGGTGAGCCATGTTACAGGGAGGTGAGACATGTTAGAGAGGGGAGACATGTTACAGAGAGGTGAGACAGGTTACAGAGAGGTGAGACAGGTTACAGGGAGGTGAGACATGTTAGAGAGGTGAGACAGGTTACAGGGAGGTGATACATGTTAGAGAGAGGTGAGACAGGTTACAGAGAGGTGAGGCAGGTTGCAGGGAGGTGATACAGGTTACAGAGAGGTGAGACAGGTTACAGGGGGTGAGACAGGTTACAGAGGGTGATACAGGTTATATAGGGGTGAGACAGGGTACATAGAGGTGAGACAGGTTACAGAGGGGTGAGACAGGTTACAGATAGGTGAGAGGTTACAGAGGGGTGAGACAGGTTACAGAGAGGTGAGACAGGTTACAGAGGGGTGAGACATGTTAGATAGGTGAGACAGGTTACAGATGTGAGACAGGTTACAGGGAGGTGAGACAGGTTACAGAGGGGTAAGCCAGGTTACAGAGAGGTGAGACAGGTTACAGAGGGGTAAGCCAGGTTAGAGATCAATCAATCAAATGTATATAGCACATTTAGACATGACAACCAACGGATAGACAAAGGAAAACAGAACACGTCAACAAGCAAGGCAAGAGTAAAAGTTAGTCAGGGAAGGCCAGGCGGTATAGGTGGGTTTTGAGTTTCGATTTAAAAGACTCTATGGAGAGGGCAGATTTGATGGACATGGGGATGCTGTTCCAGAGGTCAGGGGTGGTTAAGAGACCCTTGTCAGACGATCTGAGGGGCGTTGGTATAGGGGCGAGGAGGTCTGCTAGGTAAGCAGGGGCCTTACCATTAAGGGCTTTGTAAACCAATAAGAGGACCTTGAAGTCTATTCTAAAGCGCACCGGGAGCCAGTGGAGGGAGGCAAGTACAGGGGTGATGTGAGCTCTCTTCCGGGTACCTGTGAGCAGTCTAGCGGCAGCGTTTTGGGGCAGTTGTAGACGGGCTATGGTGGATTTATTAAGCCCCAGAGAGGTGAGACAGGTTAGGTTACAGAGAGGTGAGACAGGTTACAGAGGGGTGAGACAGGTTACAGAGAGGTGAGACAGGTTACAGAGGGGTGAGCCAGGTTACAGAGGGGTGAGACAGGTTACAGAGAGGTGATACAGGTTACAACCGGGTGAGACAGGTTACAGAGAGGTGAGACAGGTTACAGAGAGGTGAGGCATGTTACAGAGGTGAGACATGTTACAGAGAGGTGAGACAGGTTACAGAGGGGTGAGACAGGTTACAGAGAGGTGAGACAGGTTACAGAGGGGTGAGCCAGGTTACAGCGAGGTGAGACAGGTTACAGAGGGGTGAGACAGGTTACATAGAGGTGAGACAGGTTACAGAGGGGTGAGACAGGTTACAGAGAGGTGACCAGCACTGACAGCTTCAGCAGCAGAGCATCAGTCCTGGAGACGGGAGAAGGATTATGAGCGTGTGCGCGCACACACACACACACACACACACACACCACACACCACACACACACCACATTTGTGTCCAGCGATCTCACAGTGTTAACAGTAGCTCTCGTGTAAAAGTCACGCCCACTTCTGAGAGGGGAACCGTTGCATTTTCATCCAATAGGGAGGTGTAGTCTGACGTCACGTTGGACCGCCAGCGAGGTCCACCCGTATAGGGATTTATCATTGGGATTAATTGCGAATATTTTCATGTTGAGCTATAGATTGTGGATGAATACACACAGAAAGGTACACCATGCAAATGTTCATGCTTTATTTGTTTTAAACGAGACGATTTAGAAATGGGCAATGGGGAAATACGTTGCAATTTTGCGAGGTGAACCGGCCGGAAAGAGCAATGACGTAACCACTACACCTCCCTATTGGTGCAATTTTTATTTATTTAAATATTTGACTTTTTCTGTATTTTTGCTCCCATCCCAATTTAGTCGTTATGCCAATTCCCTTCCTGGTTGTTGCGCGCATTGTCGCACTGTCGGCCTAGGGAGGGTGTAGAACTACCACATGCCTCCTCCGATACATGTGGATTCAGCCAGCCGCTTCTTTTCACCTGACAGCGAGGACTCTCGAATGTAACGCGTGCAGAGGTTCACGCTATTTCCCCCCGATCCTTTCCCTGCTGAACAGGTGCCCCGACCGACCAGTAGGAACCGCAGTTTACAACAACCAGGACACATACCCCGCCGGCTTCCCACCCACTAAACTGCCAATTGTGTTAGTAGGGACGACTGACTAAGCCGGAGGTACCGCTGACAGCTGGATTCGATCCCAGAGTCTCTGCAGTGGTAGGCGAGTGCATTCTCCACTGCGCTACCCAGCCGCGCCTACCTATTGGTGCATCTTTTAACGTGTCATCTTCCCTCATTAGATCATCTTTGGTATTACCTGTCATAGACCTCCAGCCCCTCTTCCAGGCCAGGTAGGAGCCCTGTGATGAAGGCCTGCAGGCTGGGCAAGAGCGCCCTCTGCAGGGGGAGGTAATACCGCTCGTAGAGGGTCAACAGGACAGGCTTCACGGCCATGGCCGCGTGGCCCAGCAAGGGGAACAGTCCTGAACTATAACAGACACACACGCACACGCGCACACACACACACACACACGCACACACACACGCACACACACACACACACACACACACACACACACACACACACACACACACACACACACACACACACACACACACACACACACACACACACACACACACACACACACACACACACACACACACACACACACACACACACACACACACACACACACACACACACACACACACACACACACACACACACACACACACACACACACACACACACACACACACACACACACACATCCATGAAGCTATACACCACACACATGATCAGCTGGTGCACAGAGAGATGGTAACAACAGCACTTACACTGTAAAGTGTATTTACACAAATAAAGGCATAGAAATCATACACCATAGAGCATAGGTGTCAAACTCAAGGCCCGCGGGCCAAATGTGGCCCGCCACGTCATTTGATGTGGCCCACAAGAGCTCTGGTAAAAAAAGTAATTTTTTTAAACATTCATCTTGCGTTAAAAAATAGTGCCGTTAAAATAATTGTGGGTTAATGCGTTAATAAAGCTTTAACTTTGACAGCCTTAGTTATTACACATTCTTACACATACATGTATGTTGAACATCTGAGGTATTGATGAAGTAACAAAGGAAAAAAGCCAAAAGCACTTACTCCTCAGACATTCTTTGACAATTTTACAGCCCAAAATACAAAAAATATCCAGGCGGAATAGGTAACAAAGGGTTGAAGAAATATTGTCTGAACTGTCAGATGCAAACTGGCTGTGTGACATAATAAGAAGCTGTAGGGACGCAAACAAGTCACACCCAAAACATGACCAATATAGTTGTGAACTGAGAACCCTTATTTTGTTATTTTTGAGTACAGTTACAGTTGTGTGTTCATGCAGACACATACCGGTAATAGCAATTTCATTATGAATTGAAAATGGGGGACCCTGATGTAAACAAGACGAAAGTCTTTCTCTGGTCTGCATCCCCTTAACAATTGTGTGTATTGAGCTGTACTGTACTGTACCCATTCTGCAATCTGTTAATTAAAGTTAATTAAACTATCTTCCATTAGTTGTGTGCAGCCATTTGTTTTTGTAACATCTGCTACATCTGTCCCACGTGTTCTTTGCAGCTCACAGTTGTTAATTCTGCCCCTCTTGACTGTGACAAAAAGGTTTTGAACAAACTTAATGTCATAGCTTGTATTTGATGATATTCTTCTTTGTTATTTACTTGAATGGGTTGATCATTGATTGATGGAGTAATATGGGGTTCTGATTAGGGCTGCAACGATTAGTCGACATAATCGACGACGTCGATTAAAAAAAATCGTCGACGAGGAATTGTTGCGTCGATTAGTCATACAAATAAAAATAAATTATTATAATTTTTTTTTTGCACTACCTATCTTTGTGAAAGTGGGTTCTCAGCTCTGGTCCAGCCAGCTGAAGACTTCTTAGCTTAACATAACAGACTGACAGTAAGTTTGGGGGAACTAATGGGATAACTGGGGATGTTGTTTGGTCCTGACAAGTCTCAAAGCAACTCTGAAGTCATGCTCAATGTCCAATCTGTTCCTCTGCTCTGTCTTCAGCTGGACCAGAGCTGAGAAGCCACTTTCACAATGATAGGTAGTGCAAAAGAAAAATTATATATTTTTTTTATTTTATTTGTTTCAATATAATTGTTTTTCGATTAGTCGACTAATCGAAAAAATAAGACAGATTAGTCGACTACCAAAATAGTCATTAGTTGCAGCCCTAGTTCTGATAAACAAAAATACTTTGTTAAAATAACAAGCTAACATATATTTTTACATCTATGCAAATGCATATGCAATATGTGTAACTTGAATAAGTAATAAATACAGAAACAACATATGTAACAATATGTAAATGAGTAGCTACATTTATTTTACATTACATTAACATTTATACGGTCTTTGGCCCTTTGAGGGCAACCATAATGCTGATGTGGCCCTCTGTGAAAATGAGTTTGACACCCCTGCCAGAGTATGGTGCCAGTGGGGGGGGGGGGGGGGGTCCCGTCCCACTCCTGTCAATCTGTTTACTAATCAATTGCTTTGACCTTAGTCAACCACAACTTAGTTAGTTGATTAGTTGATTTGTATACTTTTTTCCCATGCTGACCTGAACAATGATGAGCACATATCTGGTGAGCACTAGACTTAGAGGTCATTGTGTCTTACTGCACACAGCCAGTTCAGTGGGAAGGAATACTTGAATCTATTGTGCTTTGTTCACACATTCACACATTCATTTTCAATTAAAGTTGGCGACGTGACGCTACAGACACCAGTCCCTGATGCGCAGGATGATGACAGATCGTGGGTGATAGATGAAGCTACATATCCTGGGTGACAGATGAAGCTACAGATCCTGGGTGATAGATGAAGCTACAGATCCTGGGTGATATATGAAGCTACAGATCCTGGGTGATAGATGAAGCTACAGATCCTGGGTGATAGATGAAGCTACAGATCACGGGTGATAGATGAAGCTACAGATCCTGGGTGATAGATGAAGCTACAGATCCTGGGTGATAGATGAAGCTACAGATCCTGGGTGATAGATGAAGCTACAGATCATGGGTGATAGATGAAGCTACAGATCCTGGGTGATCGATGAAGCTACAGATCCTGGGTGATAGATGAAGCTAGAGATCCTGGGTGATAGATGAGACTGAAGCTAGTGACGTCATTGTATGTACACTCCGCTCATGACATACACAACCACTTCCACTGCATAGTAGGCTATAGTTTGTTTGTCAGCTTGTACACGTCTCGTTCATAGATATATATATAGAACACTAGATAGCTTGCCCGCGCTGCCGGCCAATGGAGAGCGACGTCACTGAACCGCCGCCATCTTGCCAGGGGCAGCCTTGAGTGAGAGTGAGTGAGCTGCACAGACAAAAATACTCATAACTCGCTGAAATATTGACGGATTTACAAACGGTTTGGTTTATTACAAGCATTATTAACGTGGCTATGATTCAAGCGGTTTGTAAAAAAAAAAACATCTTAATTTTTTTTTATAAGTATGCAGTATCATAACTACATATTTGATGTTTATAGCAAACCAACCCGTTTGTAAATCCGTCAATATTTCAGCGAGTTATGAGTATTTTTGTCTGTGCAGCTCACTCACTCTCACTCAAGGCTGTCCCTGGCAAGATGGCGGCGGTTCAGTGACGCTGGTGACTCCGCCTTAAGCTATCTAGTGTTCTATATAGATATCTATGGTCTCGTTAGCCAAGATGCCTGGCGTTTGCTAGCTAGTTGGCATACGTTAGCTTCTCCATTAAGGCAGTTTTGATTGATTGAAAACTTTATTAACAGATTGCAGAATGGGTACAATACAGTACGGCTCAATACAAACAATTGTTAAGGGGATGCAGACCAGAGAAAGACTTTCGTCTTGTTTACATCAGGGTCCCCCATTTTCAATTCATCATGATATTTATGACATACAAGACATAATACACAATATGCAGTACTGTTTAAGAGAAAGAGATCTTAAAAGAAAAATATATTCGAAGGGGACGAAACTGTACATTGGAGGGGGTTGGGTGGGTAGGTGGGGGGGGTTTGGACATTTACCGGGGCCTCTGGTGTTGTGGTTGTGGAATTCACTGACCTTTGGGAAGTCCGTTTGTATTTGTAAATACAGTGGTACTGATCATACGTATGACGACAGATCAATGTTATAATTTTTAAATGCAAATTATGACCTTTATATATCAGTTTATCACATTAGTTGTTCAACCCGGAAAGGAACATATTTCGATGGAAGGAGACTGGCACGGCACTGGAACCAAGTTGAATTCTTAAGTCCAAAGCACACGGCGGTCGAGCGACGTCGCCTGGCGATGCGATCAGCTGTCGCTCAACGACAATCGCTTAGCACCCCACACCACACACAACCGTTCAGGTAATATAGTAAGCTATATGTTCACTACCACCAATTGGCCTGAAGATGTCCTCAGAGATCTACGATAGCCTACTATGACCACTGCTATGACAGCAGCATTAATAACTCATTGACTGCCAATACCGAGTATATTCGTGCAAACTGTTTGTGAGAGAGGTGGCAATATTGATCGGTATGTAGTGAACGATTGGAGATCATCATGAAGAGGAAAAACAAGGTAAAGACTATCCAGACTATCCAGAAATCAGAAAAATACTAAAGCCAAACCGGCAAGGATGTAATGTTACCGGGACATCAGGGGAGACATCCCTTATCCAACTAACATTATTTATTTAAATTGTTCCTGTTCATTAATAATTAACATAAGTAGCATGGTAATAATACGTAGGTTATTGATCAATGAATTAATTGATAAATGTATTTATATTACAAATGATACACCAGTAGAAGTCATGTTATTTCCTCATTGTCCTTGCTGTGTCACCTGTCTGCATAAAAAAAATAGGATTGAGGCGTTATTTAACCGGGCGACAGAAGTTGCTGCACTATCGTCACTCGGAAATCTGCTGCTGTGTGGGTTCTCTCATTCATAACAATGGAAGCGATCAAATTATGTCGGTCGCCTGGCAAAAATCGCCCGCCGTGTGCATCAGACTTTAGACGTATTCTCTGTATCAGTTCCAAAGGTGTACCGACTGCACTGGTACCGACTGCACTGGTACCGACTGCACTGACTGCACTGGTACCGACTGCACTGACTGCACTGGTACTGACTGCACTGGTACCGACTGCACTGGTATTGACTGAACTGGTACTGACTGCACTGGTACCGACTGCACTGGTACCGACTGCACTGACTGCACTGGTACCGACTGCACTGACTGCACTGGTACCGACTGCACTAGTACCGACTGCACCGGTACCGACTGCACTGGTATTGACTGCACTGGTACTGACTGCACTGGTACCGACTGCACTGGTACCGACTGCACTGAATGCACTGGTACCGACTGCACTGAATGCACTGGTACCGACTGCACTGGTACCGACTGCACTGGTACCGACTGCACTGACTGCACTGGTACCGACTGCACTGGTACTGACTGCACTGGTATTGACTGCACTGGTACTGACTGCACTACTGACTGCACTGGTACTGACTGTACTGGTACTGACTGTACTGGTACCGACTGCACTGGTACTGACTGCACTGGTACTGACTGCACTGACTGCACTACTGACTGCACTGGTACTGACTGCACTGGTACCGACTGCACTGGTACTGACTGCACTGACTGCACTGGTACCGACTGCACTGGTACCGACTGCACTGGTACCGACTGCACTGGTACCGACTGCACTGGTACCGACTGCACTGGTACATTGTTCTGAAACAGCACCAACCAGCTTTGGTCTTAAAGGTCCACAGACTTCAGCTTCACATAGGAACTATTTTCTACCGAAGTACACCTGCCTGTAACCTGTCTCATCTCTCTGTAACCTGTCTCACCCCTCTGTAACCTGTCTCATCTCTCTGTAACCTGTCTCACCTCTCTGTAACCTGTCTCACCTATATGTAACCTGTCTCATCTCTCTGTAACCTGTCTCACCTCTATGTAACCTGTCTCACCTCTATGTAACATGTCTCACCTCTCTGTAACCTGTCTCACCTCTCTGTAACATGTCTCACCTCTCTGTAACCTGTCTCATCTCTCTGTAACCTGTCTCACCCCTCTGTAACCTGTCTCATCTCTCTGTAACCTGTATCACCTCTCTGTAACCTGTCTCACCTATATGTAACCCGTCTCATCTCTCTGTAACCTGTCTCACCTCTATGTAACCTGTCTCACCTCTATGTAACATGTCTCACCTCTCTGTAACCTGTCTCACCTCTCTGTAACATGTCTCACCTCTCTGTAACCTGTCTCATCTCTCTGTAACCTGTCTCACCCCTCTGTAACCTGTCTCATCTCTCTGTAACCTGTATCACCTCTCTGTAACCTGTCTCACCTATCTGTAACCTGTCTCATCTCTCTGTAACCTGTCTCACCTCTATGTAACCTGTCTCACCTCTCTGTAACCTGTCTCACCTCTCTGTAACATGTCTCACCTCTCTGTAACCTGTCTCACTTCTATGTAACCTGTCTCACCTCTATGTAACCTGTCTCACCTCTCTGTAACCTGTCTCACTCCTCTGTAACCCGTCTCACCTCTCTGTAACCTGTCTCACCTCTGTAACTTGTCTCACCACACTAACCTGTCTCACCTCTCTGTAACTTGTCTCACCTCTCTGTAACCTGTCTCAACTCTCTGTAACCTGTCTCACCTCTCTGTAACCTGTCTCACATATCTGTAACTTGTCTTACCTCTCTGTAACTTATCTCACCTCTCTGTAACCTGTCTCAACTCTCTGTAACCTGTCTCACCTCTCTGTAACCTGTCTCACCTCTCTGTAACATGTCTCACCTATCTGTAACTTGTCTCACCTCTCTGTAACCCGTCTCAACTCTCTCTAGCCTGTCTCACCTCTCTGTATCCTGTCTCACCTCTCTGTAACCTGTCTCACCTCTCTGTATCCTGTCTCACCTCTCTGTAACCTGTCTCACCTCTATGTAACCTGTCTCCCATCTATGTAACCTGTCTCACCACACTCCGACCTGTCTCACTCCTCTGTAACCTGTCTCACCTCTCGCTAGCCTGCCTCACCTCTCTGTAACCTGTCTCACCTCTCGCTAGCCTGTCTCACCTCTCACTAGCCTGTATCACCTCTATGTAACCTGTCTCACCTCTCACTAGCATGTCTCACCTCTATGTAACCTGTCTCACCTCTGTAACTTGTCTCACCACACTCTAACCTGTCTCACCTCTCTGTAACTTGTCTCACCTCTCTGTAACCTGTCTCAACTCTCTGTAACCTGTCTCACCTCTCTATAACATGTCTCACCTCTCTGTAACATGTCTCACCTCTGTCTAGCCTGTCTCACCTCTCTGTAACCCGTCTCACCTCTCTATAACCTGTCTCACCTCTCTGTAACCCGTCTCACCTCTCTGTAACCTGTCTCCCCTCTCTGTAACCTGTCTCACCTCTCTGTAACCCGTATCCTCTCTGTAACCTGTCTCACCTCTCTGTAACCTGTCTCACCTCTCTCTAGCCTGTCTCACCTCTCTGTAACCTGTCTCACCTCTATGTAACATGTCTCAACTCTCTGTAGCCTGTCTCACCTCTATGTAACCTGTCTCACCTCTATGTAACATGTCTCAACTCTCTGTAACCCGTCTCAACTCTCTGTAACCTGTCTCACCTATCTGTAACCTGTCTCACCTCTCTGTAACTTGTCTCACCTCTCTCTAGCCTGTCTCACCTCTCTGTAACCTGTCTCACCTCTCTGTAACCCGTCTCAACTCTCTGTAACTTGTCTCACCTCTCTCTAGCCTGTCTCACCTCTCTGTAACCTGTCTCACATCTGTAACCTAGAGCTATACCTCACAATTTTTGTACAAGCTGTACATACTGTATAGGTAATTAGGTATACTGAACAATTTTGTTGTTTACACTTGTTTACGTACTTGACTTCTTGACTTTCTATTTTATACTTATATTATACTTATTTTATACTATCTTGTTATTATCTAGCACACTCTCAGGAGCAAAACAGAAAGAAGCATTTCATGCAAAGTATTCTGTATTTCTGTATGACAACTAATAAAGAAACTTGAAACTTGAACTTGAAACTTGTAGGTTAGGGTTAGGGTTGGACTCCACCTGTAGATGAAGAGGTCCTTGGCGAGCCATTTGGTCCCAATGATCTTGAAGATGACCTCGTAGGTCTCCAGGGCCTTGAGGTGGACCCCACTGGGCAGGGCGGGGTGCAGACACTGGGCCAGACGCTTCCCAATGATCAGCCGATTAGGCAACAGGGAGTAACGCAGGTTACTCTGCAAGGCCTTGGGGAGAGAGAGGGAGGGAGGAGGAGGGAAGAGAGAAAATATATATTATATATATATAGAGAGAGAGGGAGGGAGATAATATTATATATATATATATATAGAGAGAGAGGGAGGAGGGAAGAGAGAGATAATATATATAGTAGTAGTAGTAGTTTATTTGTCACGTATAAAGTACAGGTACATTACACTGAGATGCTTGGTTCATACACATACAGCTCATTATAGTAATATTCCACAATTATGACATTTGGTAGTAATAATGACACATAAATTCACAACAACATGCACATTTGTTGATACATGCAGAACTAGTCTTGAGACAGATGTATGTGTATCTCCGCTGCCATGTTAGAGAGAGAGAGAGAGAGAGAGAGAGAGAGAGAGAGAGAGGGAAGAGAGAGAATATATATTATATATAGAGAGAGAGGGAGGAGGGAGAGTGAGAGAGGGAAGAGAGAATATATATTATATATAGAGAGAGAGATGGAGGAGGGAGAGTGAATATATATATCACTGATTCTTGAGAGTTGGGACAAAACATGTCCTACATAGAAAAGTCGAATTTATATAAAAAATAAAGAAATTCATAATGATGGACATACTCACAAAGTTACATCTAAAGGTATTGTGTATACTGATGTTATGTTTTAGCACATATATTTGTTTTTTGGGGGATATTTGTTTAAATGTATAATCTGTGGTTAGAAGCTCCCATGTTAATTATCTTGTCCTCAGCAAGGGGTCACATTATTGACCAGCCCAAAAAAGCTTGAAAGACCCCTCCACTTGTGAAAACATACATATCAAATCAAAGATAAGGGTTATACATGTATAAAACACTGCATGCCATGAAACTCAAATAATATAGTCCATAGAAATCTACCTATCACAGTTGTGTCCTCAAGTTTATGTCAACTCTGTCAGACCTTTTCATAAACCTAATTAAATCAGGCAAATTAGAGCATGGCCAGCTCTATCCCTGCGGACCCCTTTTCCTTCCCCTGAATGTGGTGAATGCAACACTACCACACATGCTCTGGTAAGTTTTACACTTTTTGATATTTTAGACAAACAATGTCAATATTCCGTTGGTCACAGCTGAACCATGTCAACACGTCTCTCCGTTATTATACTTTTAAAAAACAATAGTGGATTGAATTCAAGTGTTTCAGTGAGATTATTAAGACAGCTAGCAACTGCCAAAAAACTAGCTAGCTGTAGTGTACAATGCAGGCTTGGAGGGTAAATGTGTGCCCTTTTGTCGACTCTGTCAGACGTCAACTCCATCAGATTTTGTGTCTGACGGAGTTGACGTGTAAGCTGACGGAGTTGACAAATCCATCAATAACCTCATAATATGCTATTATTATACTATTTTTGAACATGGTAAAGGATTAATGTTATTTCAGAGTTTTATCTGCACAGAAGTATGCATATAATAGCATGCATTACAATACACTTCTGACTTTAGAGCATGGGCAGGCTGTGGTCTGCTTATTGAATAATTGTTTTACTTTCCCAGCACATGTGTTAATAAATAAATATAAATATATCACTTGTCTACGTTGATTGATTGATGTAAAATATGGTGCAGTGTGTAGTTTTCACTACCAAACATCTACAGTGACTCTTGCCTCTTATAGAGCAGGGAAGGAGTTCCATGTTGCCCTTTCATATCCCAGAAGGGATACAAGACAGAAGAAAACAGTTATTCTTGTTATTATACTGTTTACTTAGATAATCAGAGCAAATGTACACAGTGGTAAACTGTGGATATTTCATCTTAATATCTTTATAATAATTCTTAATATAGGACTGGTTCATGCGTGTCTAGATTGCTGCATCATCCTTTCTCTGACTTTCCATCCATAGTGTAATACATTATGGTATGGAGTGATTAACAGGATAATTATTTGCTAGTCAATTGTCACAATCTTATCAGTTGTAATATACCCTAGGATTATTGGAATGACTGTCTTCTTGAATTTTCTCCCACTGAACATGGATTGTCTGCACAAGCCAGTGTGAAGATGTTTGCAACATCTAGTTGTAGAAACTACGCACTGCAGCTTTAACGTCAATCAATCAATCAATCAATCAATCAATCAATCATGTTTAGTAAATAGACACCTGATTTTATAGTCTTATTCTAATACATTTCATGACTTTTGTATTATAGGAAAGCATGGCTAGACAAAAATCGTCAGTTGAGGAGCGAAGGAGAAGAAATAGAGAGTACCAATGAAAGAGAAGAGAAAAATTACACAGTGACGAAGAGAGCAAACATGCCTTGCAAGAGCAGGAAAGACAAGGGTGGAAAAAGAGGGTTCAAGACAAAAAAGTAATAGACAAGATGGGAGACAGCCAGGGCACAGAGGTATCGGAGAAAATATTGGCGAGAGGTCCAGAAAAGGTGCAGAAAGAAAAGGTCCCGTGAAGGTGCGGTGCTGGAGGCAGACACCCCCCCAGATCAGGATATTCTAGATAACAATGCCAGACAGCGCAGAGAGTCTGACAGGAACAGAAACAAAGTAAAACGCGAAAAAGGCATTCAAGAGAAATACAAACTTTAAAAGAGAAGATTACAAATGTAACAAAGCAACAAAACAACCTGAGAAAAACAATAATGTGCTGAAAAAAGGCTACAAATAGATCACCACTGGACTCTCCAAGCACGGAAACAAAGAATATGCTATCAGGAAGCAAAGTAAGGAATCAGAAAATCCAAAAGGCCCTGCTATTCCACCACATCCTCAGAAGAGATCTGAAGACAAACAAACAAACTCCTGGCCCACGGCGCCAAAAACCATCACTGAGTGTGTCATCAGGCACGATTCTTAAAAAGTTAACAAATTAAAGACTTTGGGTTAACCTATAAGTTTATGAGAGAAAGGGAGCATCCTCAGAAAAAGCCAACATTCATACAGGGTATAACACAGACTGTCCAGGATTTCTTCCTGAACTCTGCACGTGTGACGATGTGTGATGATGGATAGTGCTAATGATGGCTTTGTCATTATAAATGATTTCCCATATCTTTTCAAATCTTCGAAAGGGGATGGGTACATTTGGACATTTTGCAATACAAAATTATGTAGGTTAGAGTTATCCTATCCCAAAAATGTACTCATATTTAAATTCCCCATTAACACATTCCCTGCCATGCTTATATCCATCAATGTTTGATCACTGCCACCAGTCTAAGCCTATGGAGATGTTTACCTTCTTTGCAGGGCTATAACTTTTTTTAATTGTATTGCTAAATTGACATTACTATGGCCCATTCAACATCGATTATCTATCGTTCAGGATGTAGGAACGTTTAACTTTTTCATTCATAGATTCTTCCAAAAATACTGTCTAGAATATAAGTATGTTTTTATCGTTTTCTGCAGTAATTCATAGAACGTGAGTTATAGGCATAAACGCATATATAGATTATCAAATGCCGTTTGGTGCCGATACACGCTATATTCAAAATTTCAACTGTACATGATCCTAAACGTTATGATCATGCGCGGATGAACGCAGGGGGGGAGGTCGTTTATAATTCTGTGATCGTCGTTAAATGCTTTATGTAGTATGGGTGATATATTGATCAAAGCAGTTTGCATGGATAATAATAAACAAACAGGCTGAAAGTAACGTCAGCGTCCTCTTACCGTTGGGCGATGAGACTGGAGCAAAAAGATCCCATTTATTTGACGGCAATCGAGTCGATCCATTTCCCGTTTGTATAATAATAATACACGCCCCAAATCATGTCGATTATTGAGTTATGGCAGCGATCCATATCGACGGTGTGTGGCTAGAGTCCCGCAACAATATGTGAGTGCCGGACGCATTTCGGAGACGCACCGAGGTCGACTCGGCCATTTCCGGTTTGGCAACTCGCCGATCATCCACCAGGGGGCAGTATTGAAGCGTTGCAGAGTTGTGCCGAGTCCCACTGCATCAGACCAGGCTCCGTGAGGGAAATATGAATAACATGGCGAAAAAATGAAATATGATCTCAATAACGTCGTACGCCGTAGAATGGCAGAATTAGCATGAACTTGAAACACGTTGTACGACGTTTTTGGCGCAGGATGTGTTAAGAAACACATCATTTAGACACCTTGCATGTTAGGATTTCCTTCAGATTCATGTTGGCATTCATATATGGCGAAGGCCCGGACGCCTGAATTCTTTCCCCAATACATTTCCAGTTCCGCGTTCGCCTTCTGCGCTCTGATTGGCCACTGACGTTTCTGGTCATGTGACATGTGCGCCCAATCGTGTGACGGCAAGTTCTTTCGCCG
Organism: Notolepis coatsorum; assembly: GCF_963971535.1. NCBI lineage: Eukaryota > Metazoa > Chordata > Actinopteri > Aulopiformes > Paralepididae > Notolepis > Notolepis coatsorum. The sequence continues at coordinate 72,243,701 of NC_140172.1, read as the reverse complement.
GTTAAGCTTAGGCACTCTTTCGAAGTTGGTTAAGGTTAGAGTTTGTCTTCGAGCAGGGCGATAGAACACCAGCCTTGATTCCAAACTCTAACCTTAACCAACTTCGAAAGAGTCGCCTAAGCTTAACCAGTGATAAACTAGGCGTTAGGTAGTTTGCAGGCTGTTAGACCCGGAAATGGGCAAAGACACAGCTCGTCACGCGATTGGGCGCACATGTCACATGACCAGAAACGTCAGTGGCCAATCAGATCACACCAGAAACGTCCGTGGCCAATCAGATCGCAGAACGTGCACGCGGAACTGGAAATGTATTGGGGAAAGAATAGACGCGGCCCGGACTGGCCATCGGGAACTCTGTCTGTCTGTCACACACACACTCAAAGGGAGCCGCATGTGATTGGTGGAGGCGGGACCAGGCCATACAACTGATTGACAGTGGAGATGGCGAATGGAATGGCAGATGGCACTTCTGCAAAATGACAGGGAGAGACAGCGAAAGACAAAAAATGTCAAGCATTATAACCTGCGCTTGAAAATGGACAGTGAAAAAAGAGGAAGGGTCGAGCAGAGAGGGAAAAATACATACTGCTTACTGCTTGTATTTCACAGAACAGTCAGATGAAAATGACTGGAAATGAAATGTTTCAACAGTGAAAAAAAGAAGAAGGTGGAGCAGAGAGGGAGGGAGAGAAAAATACATACTGCTGACTGTTTGTATTTCACAGAACAGTCAGATGGAAATTACTGGAAATTAAATGTTTCAACACTTCAACAGTGAAAAAAATGCATGTGTTCATTTATCAGAGATGCATACAATTTTGTCAACTCCGTCAGTTTCTCGTCAACACCGTCAGATCTTTGTCAACACCGTCAGATGTTTGTTTTTGTTAATTTTGGGGAAAATACAAATTCCTTCTTCAGTTTATGTTGTTTAAGTAATAAAGGAGCATCAGATCTTCATCCTCTTGTCTTATTTACTTAATGATCTTTTTTTTATCATATCAAAATTTAAAACAAAGTTTGAAAATACAAAATTTCTAAATCTGGGTTTTCAGAATAGTGTGAAATTACACCTGAGGTTTATATATTATATTTGATTGCATACCAGAGTAACTAAACACTATTACAACATACTTCAGAACTTTAGATTCTTGTTGGACTGGAATAATTAGGATTATATACTTTTTTGTGTGTCTGACGGTTTAAAAGTTTAAAAGGGAAACATGTGAATTAGTTGAAAATGTTTTTCTATGTAGAGCCTGCACCTTTACATGGTTAAATAGCTCAGACCTTTCTCTACACATGAATATACAACTCTAATCAATATAGTGTGCATTCTCAAAATATAATATTAAAGTGTTTTGTCCCGACTCTCAAGAATCAGTGATAGAGAGAGAGAGAGGAAGAGGAAGATAAACAGGCAGGAAGAGAGAGTATATATATAGAGAGAGAGAGACAAATAGGCAGGAAGAGAGAGTATATTATATATATATATATATATATATATATATATATATATATATATATATATATATATAGAGAGAGAGAGAGAGAGAGAGAGAGAGAGAGAGAGAGGCAGGAAGAGAGAGAGAGATAAACAGGCAGGAAGAGATAGAGAGAGAGAGAGAGAGAGAGAGAGAAAGAAAGAAAGAGAGAGAAAGAGAGAGGGAAGAGTTAGGCAGGAAAAGAGACATCTCTCTTATCATCTCTGTAATATCTTTTACAGTATTAACATAATGATGATGTAATTTTTGTGTGGGTCTGTTACACAAACATGTTCTGTTTACCTTATAAAGATTAATGGATGAAGACGATTGAAATGTCATTATCCTAAAATTATCTCATTGTCTTATCTCTCCATTATTCTTCACACATGACCTCTTCACACACAGCATCTCTCATAATGACTAGGGATGCTTGATATTGGCTTTTTTACCGATACCGATATAGCGATATTGTCCAACTCTTAATTTCCGATACCGATTTCAACCGATACCGGTATGCAGGGTTTCCGCCCCCCCCCCCCCCCCCCCCTCCCCCCCCAAACTGAATAATTTCAGGTAATTAACATTACATATCTCTTGTTGTGGAATTAACACAACATTATGCATACTTTTGACAATAAATTAAATCAGAATTTGTTCTTACTTGCTTTTCCTGGGTAAATAAAGGTTATAGAAATGTAAAAAAGATAAAAAAAAAAATTTATACCGATACAGATATTTTCCGATATCACATTTTAATGCCAATATCGGCCGATAATATGAGTAGGCCGATAATATCGGACATCCCTAATAATGACCAAAGCAAACGTATTACAATGGCATGCAAATTTCTCGATTCTGATTGGCTGAAACAGTCAAGTTACACATGGTTATTTCTTATAACCCACGCTCGTGGTCCCAGAACCCGCCCACAACCGAATTACAATCACTCCGCCGTTCGTGGTTTTAGAAATGAAAGCAAGATGGCGGACAATAATCTTTACGAATGGATATGTTGAAAGCGTCATAAGGACTAAATCACTGTTAATAAACATTTCAAGCAATCAAACAAATAACACACGCTCACGCGGAGGTGCGCTGTTGTACTGTAAGTGAGCGTGGGTTATTAAATTGATTGATTGAACATTTGATTAATGTCCACCTTGTTTCGAACTGGTTAAGAACTGTTAAGAACTTCATTCTTAAATGCTTCTATTAAGTAGGTTTAAAAAATATATATATATATTTCTTTGCCCTATAGGAGGCAAAACTATTTTTTAACCTACTTTCTATAGAAGCAGCTGGGAGGTGCGCCATTTTAAGTGAGCGTGGGTTATTTAATTGATTGATTGATTGAACATTTTATTAATGTCCAATGGCAGCTGGGTGGCGCAGCGGACATTGCGCTCGTCACCAACGCAAGAGACACTGGGTTCGACTCCGGCTGTCGGCTTAGAGTTTATCTTTAGAGCAGGGCGATAGACCCCCAGCCCTGATTCCAAACTCTAAGCATAACCAACTTCGAAAGAGGGCGACTTCGAAAGAGGGCCTAAGCCTAACCAGTTTGAAACAAGGCGGACATTAATAAAATGTTCAATCAATCAATCAATCAATTCAATAACCCACGCTCACTTAAAACAGCGCACCTCCCAGCTGCTTCTATAGAAAGTAAGTTCAAAAAAAATTGCCTCCTATGGGGCAAAGAATTTTTTTTTTTTACCTACTTTCTATAGAAGCATCTAAGAATGAAGTTCTTAACAGTTCTTAACCAGTTCGAAACAAGGCGGACATTAATCAAATTTGCAATCAATCAATCAATCAATCAAACCAATAACCCACGCTCACTGCATTCTTGGCTTGAAACAGAGCACCTCCGAGCTGCTTCCACATGGAGGCAACTTTAAAAAAAAAAAAAAATGTGGAACTACTTTTTCTGCGGATGGTTGTCAATAAATCTTCAATTAATGTGTGTTTATTGTATAGCAATAAGGTTGGATGAATTCGGCCATTGTATAAAAGCATTACATCACACGACAGAGTGTGTTATAGAAATTAGATCACGCCTATGGGGGTCTAACGACCCTCGGCTGCGCCTCGGGCCTAACAACCACCCATAGGCGTGATCTCTATAACCCACTCTGTCTCGTGATGTAATGCTTAAATAACTCCTCATTACACACATACCTTTTTTTTGGTACTGTACACCATCTTTATTATTTAAAATGTATATAGTATAATATCTACATCCTGATCTGCACTGCACACTTTTAGAACTGTATATAGTAATCTTTATTTTAGTCATCTTATTTTATTCTATGCTAAATTTATTGTATTTTTATCTTATTTTATTATTAAGAATCTATCTTATTATTAACTCATTCAGAGCCACGCCCCTTTGACCATATTAGGGCTAGCGTGCCAATAAGGAAGTCAATGGGTGGACGTGGAAATTTGCGCACGCTTAAACTATATCTTAAATTATGGCTATGGGTCTAAAACACCCGTCGCTTATCAATGACTTGCTTGCAGTCAACATGTACGAAACGGATTGTTTTTTCATTAGTACATTTCCGTTTTATACCGTTTTGAATACGAGTAGGCCTATCGTTTTGGAGATGTCTAGTAATTCCAGAGAAATTCCACGATAATCGCCCTTTACTGGAATACCCAAAACACGTTGTAATTTTTCGGCTGATTTATGAATAGTTTTCAAATTAATGCTAGATTATCGATAGTATATGTGTACTTATGCACGCTAGAGCAGGCTGAAAAATCGATTATCCATGTCGTGGTCAGCGCTAACGTTACGCAAACGCACACACACACGCTGCGATGGCGGAGAAAAAAAATCTGATTAACCCAAGACTGGTAAAATAGAGTCCTTACCTCACATCAGATGTTCTGCAAAAAGATTAATCCAATTCCTGATCGCCATTCCAAATATTGATCGCGTTTATTGATCCAACGTTATAGCACCAAAATACATAATCGACGCTGATCCGAGCCTCGCCAGTGAATGTGATAACACGATACTGCTTGCCCGAGAAGAGAAACCCCGGGACCGGAATTTTTTTCTGATGCACAGTCCCACCCAATCCAATCCAATGTCGTGCAATACCATCCGGGAGACGATAGGCGGCGGTATTTGCCCTTTTTGAGCTCAGACCCATTCCCAATGATAACGTCAGGCTGGATGGATGAAAAATGAATGGATATTGCTAATAAAAGAAATAACGATTAAAACCAGAGTTTTCTCGGGTCTTGGCACTCAACGCATGGCGAGTTAACCCGACTAATCTCGTGGTTGGCACTGAATGGGTTAAGATAGAGGCTGCTATGGTCGAGGGACCACAATAAATAGAATTATACTGTTCTTGCTGTAAAGTACTGAAATAAGTGACAATAAAGGAATCGGAATCTGAAAAAAACTTTTATGAGCCAAACAAAGAAGTGACACAGTTGGACATAAAGTCCCCTGTGGCCAGATGACCCCGAGATGACCCCGGGGCTCTGAGAAGACATACAGCCCGAGCACCAGACCAACGGTTCAATAACACATCATCATCGCACACAGAGAACGAGAGTCAACAGACTCCCAGGGAGGAGCTGAATATGCAGAGGAACTGCTGCTTCCTCATAAATACACAGAAGTGAGCTGTAAGTCTGCAGTGAATCACCTTCAGACCACAAAACTGTAACTCTGCAGTGAATCACCTTCAGATCACAGAACTGTAGATCTGCAGTGAATCACCTTCAGACCACAGAACTGTAACTCTGCAGTGAATCACCTTCAGATCACAGAACTGAGCTGTAGTCCAGAACCTCTGGACTACCAGACGACTGCTCTACCTCCCGAGCCACGATCGCCCCAAAATATAACGCATTATATAATGCCCCAGGTGGTAAGTTAGAGTGTTGAGTTCATTCATTCATAGTTAAAGACTGTAGAGGTTGAGTACTCTTGTGACATATCACATTGTGATTTGGATCGAATGGGCAGTCTAAGCTATTTCAAAACAAGAGTTATATGGTTCTTCAGTGCAAGGGTTCAATGGACTTGTCAGAGGAAAGCAATGGCTGTGATTGGAGGATCAAGAAAAGAGGGCTGGGCTTGAGATAGGTAAATGATTGTCCCAAGTCAGAAAATGTCCCTATTTTTGTAAATAGGTGTATTTTGTTTTTAGTAAGTTCCTCTTTTTCAGTTTCAGACAGAAAGGTCAGCTGTCAGGAAGCACTGCACCTTGTTCAGCTTCCCCAGAGAGGATATGAGGTCGGCCCACTCGCTGGAGGACTCAAAGTTCCGCAGCGCCTTCTCGATGACAGCAGCGTAACTACGGTAACGGTAGTCATTCTGCAGCTCCACCTCCTCAGGATCCATGACGCATCAGTCTTATCCCAGCATGCTCAGCACCACGTATCTGCAAGAAGGGAGTTGTGTGAGACAAAGGGTTTCACCAAACTGACTGGTGGAATTATCACAATATTCTAGAGACAGTTCATCAGACTTCCATGCTCTCCTATCATTCAGCCTGTAACCAGTTGGATGTGTGTCCTGTCCAAGTTTCAAGTTTTGTTTTGAGATTGTGCTTCATACATGAAATGCCAAAAATGAGGTAGAGATCTGTCTCCGAGGATAGTCTCTGCCCAGCAAATACGATTAGCCGACGGAGATAATGTCACGGTCATCTTCCCAACACAGTAATCTAGTACTTCTATGAGGAACACGTGTTGGTGAGGTTAAAAACGAATGAAAATAGAAAGGCCTTCGATAGACTGGAGTGGTCAAACCTATGGGCGGTACTGGAGGCTATGGGACTGAAAAAGGAGTTTATTCATATGATTAAAGTACTCTACGCCACTCCATCAGCAATGATAATGACCGGCGAGATCTGCTCCCCTCTCTTCTCAGTCTCAAGGTCTTCTAGACAGGGTTGTCCTTTGAGTCCCAGGCTTTTTGCACTTTCCCTAGAACCATTAGCAAAATGTATAAGACAAACAGAAGAAATTGTCGCCCCACAAGATACCCCTCACAAAATTGCTCTTTATGTGGATGATTTACTGATTTTTATGCAGGACCCCTCCAAATCGGTCACAAACTTATTTAGGATAATTGACGAATTTGGTGTACCATCAGGCTTAAAAATCAATTGGCCCAAATCTGCTCGTCTACCCCTTAACACTTTCAGTGCCACTCACGAGTTTTCTCGGATTTATTAATATCTCGTTGAAAGCCACTCACGAGATTTCTCTGATCTTTTTTTTTTTTTTTTTTTTTTAGCGATCTGAAATCATATTGCATCACGCGAGCCTACCCTAGTCTACCCGAGCGCCGCCGGCGATCAGATGTGGAAAAAAGCGCCCCCTATCGTCTCCCAGATGACATAAGGGATTTTGGAATGGACTCAATGAAAATGGATGAGGGAAAAAATCCTGTACTCGACATTTTCCAGTCCACTGATGCAGCCGGGGTTATCAGAGTTCATTCTGGAGCCTCTGAGCCCCGCGGAATCATGTGTTCTACTGTATCACGTTCAGGGACCGAAACTAAAGCCCGCCGCCCGCCAGGGGCGGTCTGTTTTTACTTTTGGCGCATGACACTTAGAGGGCTGCCCGCCGTGTGGCGTGTAGACGTGTAGTTCATAACGATACTCTTGTGCGAGTACAGATTATAGCCGCTCGTCTTTTTTTTCTCCGCCGCGAGATCGTTAAAAAACTACAAGTCCCACATTGCACTCAAGTCAACGGTCCAATCACAGTAGAGTGACGTGACTGGTTTCATGAGAAAAAAAGCAAATGACCAATCGGAAGCTCCCATTTGGCTTGTTTACTTCCGTCTGCTCTAGTCTATATCGGACCTCCACGAGCTAACGTTACTGTTTAAACAATGACCCAGTCAACTATTCACTTTTAGTTTAATACATGACGAGGCATTGTCTAACGGTATCTAGCTGGCTAGCTACTGATAGCTGCTGATATCAACAAATGCTCCAGCAATAGTCTACTCGAGTGCATAATACCTCCGTTCCCTCGTTAGCTAGCTTAGCTAGCTCACGTTAGATGATCCATCTGTCCCAGTAAACTAAATTGTCTTAACGTTATCTACCGGGCTAGCAGTAGCTACAGATAGCTCCTGATATCAATGTCTTATAACATTGATTGAATGCGTATTCTAGCTGAGGGCATGTTGAATGTGATTTGACAAAAGAACGGTAACGTTATAAATAGGGTCCAGCTGCATCGCCGGAGAATCCTTGCATGCTGAATGTAGGGTCTAGCTGAATATAGGGTCTAGCTGCAGGGCCGGAGAATCCTTGCTGGAGCTGGAGGCTACTCAAGTATACACACAGACAGTGGAGCTGTTTGCAGATAGCAAGCATTTTGACTTATTGCGTGGTGGCGATGTCTCGCAGATAATACAACTACAAGTATGATTATATAATATATATTTTATTTAATTTTTTTTTTATATAAAATATATATATATTTTTTTTTAATCACATTTTTTGGCAGGTAAGAAATATGCTTGGCGGGTAGACTCTTCCCATCTACCCGCCACTGGCTGGTGAGTCAAAAAGTTAATTTCGCTCCCTGATCACGTTGGATCTATACACTTGAATCTATGTTATCAGTGTTAGGATAATCAGACTAATTTTGATGAAGATATAAGCTGTTTTGTGAAATGTCCTCTATTGGTTTCACTGTAAAAATCCAAGAGGAAATGAACACGGCGATTATCCGTGCGCGGCTCGAATGGGCGTGCACGTATAATATTGATCATCTAGCGTTTATTTGAAAACGATTCATAAATAGGCAGACAAATATCAACGTTCTGGAATATTCCAGTAAAAGACGATTATCATAGAATGGCCCAGAATGGACTGTTTTTTACCTCAAAACGGGTGCTTTTCAAAATGCTCTCAAACGGAAATGAAGCGATAAAAAAACAATGATTTTAAAGGGGCTATGTATTATAAATGTCATTTTTCAGTCTCTAGCATTGTATTATAGTAATAGGAGTTCGTATCAATGTGTTTTAGGGTCTAAATACCATATTGGCGGATTGCTCAGATTCAGCCCAGCCCCTTTCGTCGTCTAGTAAATCAGGTCATATTTTTTTTGAACGGCCAATACGCGTCATATGGCCGCTGGGTAGCGCACAGTGATGCGATTGGCTCTGTGGTTGGAGGTAATGCCCGCCCCCATTCTACCTAGACTGACTGTACACAGCGAAACCATTTCCTCATACTCGAGAGGGAGAGAAAGGAAGAGAGAGGGAGAGAGATAGAGAGCACTTGGGGGGGGGGGGGACCTGCAGCGCGCCACACACACGCAAACGGGAGATTGAAAGAAAAGAAAAAAAAACCATTTCCTCATACTCGAGAGGGAGAGAAAGGAAGAGAGGGAGAGAGATAGAGAGCACTTGGGGGGGGGGGGGGGGGGACCTGCAGCGCGCCACACACACGCTAACGGGAGATTGAAAGAAAGAAAAAAAAAAACCACAAGCTGCCGGCGGACTGTCTTTTTTTTCTCTCTCTCTCTCTCTCTCTCTCTCTCCCTCTCTCTCTCTCCCACCCCCTCCCTCTCTCGCTCTCTCTCTCTCTTCCCCCCCTCCCTCCCTCCCTCTACCAGTGCAGACTGTGTGGCACTGTCACTCAAAGTGCTTATGGGCGGAGCCAGGCCATAACAGCCTGATTTCTTGAGGCTGAAAAATGATGGTTTTGAGTACTTGATTAGAAATATAAAACAATGCATTTTTTTGAAAAAAACCTTACAAATGTCTTCAATAGACCAACAGGAATTGTGTAAAGTTGCCCAAATAGTGCTAGGAATAGCAATACATAGCCCCTTTAAGTAGCAAAACGTTACGCTATAAAAATAAACTGGATAGTTGATAATAAACATTTAACTTCATTTGCTGAAATATTCAAAAATCATGAAGTCTGCTATAACTATTCTCCCTTTCTCTGTCTGTGTGTGCGCGTTCGCATCCCAGACCAGATGAGGTCAGAGGAGCGGCCACATAATGTTGATATTTAAACATAAAAAATATAATACATAATAAATGTATACATGATCATGCAACATAAAACAATTGTTGTAGGAACGGTTTGGGAGAGAGGTAGGGGGGGCGGGGTTTAGGTTGTGTTCCAAAAAATGGAACTGTGACGTACGTGGGTTGGTCATTATCATTGTTACTGTATTAGGAGACCATGTGAACATCAGATTAGTATCATGAGTTGGGTTATGTTGTTCTTGGTGGTGTGATGTGTCATCTTTTAATGCTGCCTCTTCTCTTCTTCCCAGAGACCACTCATCCTCCTGACTGAGCTGATTGCACCTGCTTGATTACACCTGTGGGCAGTTAGTGGGATGAGTGAATATAAGCGGAAAGATGACACACACACAGGAGTCTCATTGCTGGAAGTCACTTGCCTTATGGTGGAGTGGGGAGGCTTCTGTCTCGCCTGTCTATGGCCTAGAAACAACACTGTGTGGCACGGTGCCATTTTTATCACATGGAGTGTGGGTTAGACTCCACAGCTGTGGTGGCCTGGGATGGGCCCAAGGTAGTATCGTACCTACTAAGTGTTTGTTTGAGTTGCCTTACATGTATGTCTTGTTTGTCCTCCCCTACCTTTTCCCCTGTGCACCATGGAGGAGGTTTAAACCCCTACCTCCATTTAAATATATAATTTACTATTTGGAAAAGTCTTGTGTTGTGTCTTTTTTTCACCTACACCTGGGACCTTGATTTTGAACATATTTACTGAGAGGGGCTGCTTCTGCTCATGTGCCGTCCTCCAGTTGTTGTTATCAGATCTGCGTACATGACAGGAACTTAAGTTATTTCAAGTTTCTTTAATAGGATGTGAACATTTTGAAGCTCAATATATCAAAACGTGGCACTTTACAGTGAACAGGAGGTCTATTTGTATTAAAACAATAGATAATTTCATTTAAATATCTGGAAAAGCTCAAAAGATTGATATCAAATGATATTTTCATTTCCTTTTTTGAGTCGATATAAATGTTACTGATTGTGTTAAATGGGCATAGGATATCATCTCGTATCGATTGCAGGCACCTGAATCGAATCATATCGTATCATGGCACTTTGTGATATCGGCAAATATCGTATCGTTGTCCAAAGAATCGATATCGTATCGTATCGTGATGAAACTAGTGATTCCCACCCCTAGCGCTCAGGGCATATGGGGTCCCGTGGGGTCAGCCACTACATCGACACCGTTTTTTTTAACTCATCGGAGACAGAACAACCTCAAGGGTCTTCGTTTCAGATTTCTATTAGGGCTGGGCGATATGGCCAAAAATTGTATCACGATATATATCACAATAAAAAGTGTCATATCGTTCTATATCAATAATTATAGATATTTTTATTAGTATTACATTTTTTTTTATTATTATTATTTAAACAACAAATGTATGTTTATTTTGCAGCAATTATTTGTTGTTGCCGCCATCTTTAGTGTTACAGCCCCTCACACTCCAGTTCTCAGGCTGCAGCTGGTTTGAAAGCGAAAGTACCAAAAAAAGTGGCTGTGGCTCCAGGGGAGTTGAACAGTTCTGGCTCTGCTGGTGGACAAACCACTGCACACATGCACCATGACTCGTGACTCGAGACTAGCTCTGCTAGCACACATAGCCTACTGTGTACAGACGGTTTCAAACTGTATTTTAAATTAGAAAGCAAACAAAATAAATGGACGAGAAAAATAAATCTCAATTTGGTCAGTATTGTCATTTGGACAAGCAATGCCATTACTTTAAGTTGCAGGCAAGAAAGACAAGTCTGTCCACTGTCTCTGGTCACAATACAAAAAATTATAAAAATAAAAAGAGAAATTATTTTTATTATCAATTATTAAAATATATCACGATAATTATCGTTATCGTTTTATCGCCCAGCCCTAATTTCTATACTCTTACTCAGGTCCACATATACAAGATATATATTAGATATAATTTGGCGAGAGGACATTCCAGAACTGGACCCTGAGTTTGATTGGGATGTCTGGACTAATATTACACTGGCCTCCCGTAATCCCAATCACCAACAAGTACACTTGTTAATTATATTCATAGAACATATCTCACCCCTATGAAACTGTGTATGATGGGTTTGGTGGCTGACTCCCGGTGCACCCTGTGCGCTCTGGGGGCCACTGGCACTTATATGCACATGTTTTGGGAATGTCTACCGGTTGCTCGATTTTGGAAAACCATAACCACTAAGCTTTCGGATTTATGTGACCTGACAATTCCACTATCCGCAACAACACTACTCCTGAGTGATATCTCCCAGCTGCCGGCTCCCATACAACACAAAAGAAGAAAAAATTGCGGGAGTTACAGCAGCCAAAAAACTAGCTATGAGATAGCAACCCGAAAAACTTACAATGATCAATTGGGCTTTAAAATCAAATCAAATCAAATCAAATGTATTTGTAAGGCCCGACAACACACGTTAATGTCCCCATGGGCCGTACACTTCTTCTTTAAACAAGTCAAGAAGAAACATCACAATAGGGCCTAACAAAATTAATAGTTGGTTTCCGGTTGCCGACCGACCCTGCCGATTTAGGTGCGACCCAATATATTTTATGAGTTTTTTTTTTTTAAATATAAAAATTATATATATAAAAAAAAAAAATCAGATTTTTTTATTTATTTTTTTTAAGAATAAAGTTTCATAGAAATCTTAGTCAAACATTTAGTATTATGGATATTAAACATGCTGGCAGAGTACATGCATCCATGTTGTTGTGAACATTTTAATTAAATAAAGAAATTCCCTATCCATAGTCGCCGTGGGAAAGAATAAAATAAAAAAATTAAATAAAATAAATTCCCTACCTACCCATGGCCAAACTGACAACCAACAGGAAACCAACAATATATTTTACTTTGCCTAAGTCAAGAACAAAACAAGAACACGATAAGGTCCAAAAAATATTAAATAAATGCAAAAAATTAAATAAATGCAACACTCCCAGACATACCCCACGCGAAGGTAAGGAAAAACTCACTAATACCTAGCAACATTCTTAGATGTAATTTGGATCGCGAGATGATTACCAGTCCAGAATGTATTGATTTCACAGAATGTGTAATATGCCTATAATTAAAAACAATTAAAATATATTTTAAAATACATTAAACTGGTAAAAGAAATACTTTTGAAATGTAAAATAATATATGTAAAATTCTCAGCCTATGGATAATGTTCAGCCTATGGATTTCCTTTGTCCTACATAATGCACGTCATAGCTACGGCGAGCGATACACACTGTGCTGCGCCTGTTTGAGCTGCAGGATTTTAATTCGAAGCTTCGAGATAAAAAAAATAAAAAAAAAATTTTATGTTGTGGGACTTGTACAGCACTTTGTTCTTTGTTCAACTTTGTTGTTTTTAAATGTGCTCCTTAAATAAAGTCGATTGGATTGGATTAATTCATTTAATTATTAATGAGTCGAGAGCTGTGCTGCCTGGGCGGCTGCTCTCCGTTACACAGCCAACAACATTACATTACATAATTATGTTGCAACCTTCGTCTATAAAGCAAACAATTATATAAATAGTTATATGTAGAGACAAAGGCAGAATTCGACTTAAAGGGGACATGCATTGCTATTCCTTGCACTATTTGGGCAACTTTACAGAATTCCTGTGAGTCTATGGAAGACATCTGTAAGGTTTATTTAAAAAAAGCTCATTGTTTTATATTTCTAATGGAGTACTCAAAAGCATCATTTTCCAGCCTGTTATTGGATGGGCTCCGCCCATAAGCGCTTTCAGTGACAGTCACCCACACAGCGTGATACATACGAGGGAGAGAACGAGCAAGCAAGAGAGAGAGAGAGAGAGAGAGAGAGCGAGAGCGAGAGAGAGAGAGAGAGGAGAGATGCGTCCCCGACACGCACACAGTCAAGTTTGTGGATGTGCGTGTCCCCGACGAGGGAGAGATGGCGCACACACATTTACACACACTTCTGCAGTCCCTCCCGACGTCCCTCTCTCTCTATCTCTCTCTCCCTCTCTCTCTCCCTCCCTCGTTCTCTGCCTGTCAAACCCTGTTTGAGGAAGTGTCGGGTTACACTATGCCTACGTCCCCGACACACACGCAGTCAAGTTTGTGTGTGTCCCTGACGAGGGAGAGAGATGGCGCACACACATTTACACACACTTCTGCAGTCCCTCCTGCCGTCCCTCTCTCTCTCCATCCCTCTCTCTCTCCATCTCTCTCTCTCTCTCCCTCGTTCTCTGCCTGTCAAACCCAGTTTGAGGAAGTGTCGGGTTACAATACGGTCTCTGGTCTCTATAATGGTTGATGTGGGCAGTTTGATTGATTGAAACTTTATTAACAGATTGCAGAATGGGTACAATACAGTACAGCTCAATACATACAATTGTTTTTTTTTTCCACTTTTTCTCCCATTTTCTATATTTTCTCCCATCCCAATTTCGTATCATCCAATTCAACCCTCCCCTGTCACGGACGCTGTTTCTTGCCTCCCACAAGCCGGCTGCAATGTGGACTAAGTCATACATAGCACAAGTCCCCTCCGGTACTTGAGGTAACAGCAGTCGCATCTTTTCACCTGCGCAGCTCAATCTCTCAGTGGCGAGGAGTAACGCGTGGGAGGCTCACGCTGCCCCCGACACTTCCTGATTCTACTGCGCAGGCGCACAAACCGTACACACACTGTACAACTGTACAAGCAAAACTGTACATTGGAATATTGACAAAACCATACTTGGTCATTTACTGTAAATTGGAGGGGGTTGGGTTAGGACATTTACAGGGGCCAGTTTCGAATTGCAGCCTCCCGTAGGTGTTCTTTGAGACTGGTTTTGAAAGTGGGTAGTGATTCACATTCCTTTACAGCTTTGGGTAGGGCGTTCCACATTGATGTGGCATAATTGCAAAACGTGTTTAGTCCCTTGTTTGAGCCTTGAGTTTAACATGATTTGTGGAGCTCCCTCTGGTGTTGTGATCGTGGTATTCACTGACCTTTGGGAAGTATTTTGACATGTACATGGATATCGGTGGAGGTGAGTACAACCAGGGGCGGAGCTATGAAAATCAATGCTATATTAACATCACGGAAACCGTCAAATCAGAACAGTTTAGTTGAGTGAGGGAGGATCTCGTGAACTCGAGACTAGACTGATGAGTCAATATGGTAATTAGAGACACAGACCCATTGATACTAACCTGTATTACTATAAAACCATGCTAAACACAGAAAAAAGGCATTTATAATGCATGTCCCCTTTAATTTTTTATTAAGACATGTTTTTATATGGGTCGGGACTCGGGACACTATAAAAAATACTATAGAGAATTGTCAGTGCTGTAAAGTTTAAACCTTTTTAAATCTTGACAAAGGAAACACTTTGCTTTCATGAAATATTGTAAGCAGTCATTTGAGGCTTTATAAAAGCAGCACAATGAGCACAAATCTGTCAGTGCAGAGTCCGACCTCATCTTAAATAACAAATGGCATTGCTTGTTGTAGTTAACAAAGAGAGGCAGAGTTGATTTTGCAGGTAAAAAAAATTAAACATTTTATTTTCCCATTCGAATCCCATGCCCATCGAACGAAGCTTCGAAGTATTTAAGAGAGCCCTACCCAGCTTGCTGCCCACCTCTCCGATCCCGAATGGGTAAAAAGGCTAGCATTTGTCCTGCATATTTGCTAAAATGAATGGACTTAATCTATCACTACAAGGTGAAAACACAAGCATCCTGTCGCTCAATGATAAAATACAAGCGTTCACGAGGAAACTCGAGCGCTGGAGTAGAAATGGGCCGGATTTATGTTTCCAGAGCTTGAGGAATTTATGGAGGGAAATTAAGTGTGAAGACAGTAGGGGTGTAACGGTACACAAAAACCACGGTACGGTCATACCTGTCAACCATCCCGTTTTTCCCGGGATTGTACTGTATTTCAACCTTCCTTCCCTCCGCCATCCCGTTAAAATATGTTCCCGTTTTTAATTTTTACAAAATGGCTGCAATTCCCCTCTGTGACGACAGGTGGCAGCAGTGTAGATTAGAACGTTAGCACAGGAAGTCAGACCGGAAGACGGTTGCGACCCGAAGAAGAAGAAGAACAGCGACCGGATAACGGCGTGGTTTAGCGCAAAATGTATTACATTCTAAAAATAGCTACAATACCGGCAATGTGGGGTTGTTCCCGGAGAGCTCACTCTCGGCCGTGGTTTCTCAGTGTATAATGTATGGTGCTCACCCTCAACATGCGAGTAGGGTGAGACAACACCATTCTTTAGTCCAAATAATACCCTACTTTATACTATATTATTACATGGCGTTTTCACATTCGCCGAAATGCTTGCTTGTGATTGGTCAATAGTGCTCGTCAGAGGTCCGATATTACTCGATAAGACGTAAAAGAGAACTTAGTGTAAATATTATTTAATTTGTGTCAACGTTATAAAAATACTATTGTATTCAACAAATTAATTATGATACACCACAATGTGCCCTTTCAATCTATTCTATGGCCTCGTGATTCCACGGCTGCGCAGTGCAGACAATATATATATATATAATATACATACGAGGGGGAGGAGACTACATTGGGAGGGGGCGGGGCCGGGGGGAAGGGGGCGGGGCGAAATATCCAGTTGACAGCTATGGGACACCTCGGTTTTGAAGTCAATGTTCGGTACGGGTTTTCGGTACAGTGGGGGAAAGTTTGGCTTTCCATGTTCTCAGGGGTGATGTAGTGTGCAGTAACTATTGTACTTATAGGGCTGTCAACAAATATATATTTTTATCCACTTTTTCTCCTTGTTTTCTATTTTTCTCCCATCCCAATTTCGTATTATCCAATTCTTCCCTCCCCTGTCTTGAGCGTTGCTAGACTATGCCTCCCACTGGTCGGCTGTAGTGAGGATAGAAGCCTTGCATCACGTGTCCCCTCCGGTACACGAGGAGGCAGCCTGTCACATCTTTTCACCGCAGCAGCTCAAACTCTCAGTGGTGAGGAGTAACGCGTGGGAGGCTCACGCTGCCCCCGCCACTTCCAGTTTCTGCCGCACCGGCGTCACCCAACCGACCTGTAGGAGTCGCTGTCCACAACGTCCAATCCCCACCCACCGGCTTTCCCACCCTCTAACACTGCCAATTGTGCTAGTATGACGTGTCAACGAATATTCTATATTGAAATTAATAATAGACTTGTAAAAAAAATAATAATAATAATAATTATATTAGATTGTGAAAAAAACAGCCCCCGGCGGGCGTTCGTTAGTGGTTAACATACCGTTGTATTCGTTCTAGGGCTGCAACTAATGACTATTTTGGTAGTCGACTAATCTGTCGATTATTTTTTCGACTAGTCGACTAATCGAAAAACAATTATATTAAAAAAAATAAAATAAAAAATATACAATTTTTTTTTTCACTACCTATCTTTGTGAAAGTGGCTTCTCAGCTCTGGTCCAGCTGAAGACAGAGCAGAGGAACAGATTGGACATTGAGCATGACCTCAGAGTTGCTTTGAGACTCTTGTCAGGAACAAACAACATCCCCAGTTATCCCATTAGTTCCCCCAAACTTACTGTCGGTCTGTTATGTTAAGCTAAGAAGTCTTCAGCTGGCTGGACCAGAGCTGAGAAGCCACTTTCACAAAGATAGGTAGTGCAAAAAAATAAATAAAAAAAAAATATATTTTTTTAATGACTAATCGACGCAACAATATCTCGTCGACGATTTTTCATAATCGGGATGTCGATTATGTCGACTAATCATTGCAGCCCTAATTCGTTCGGTACACTACACAGCTGTTCGGTACGGTACGGTACACACTGAAACGGTTCGGTTCGGTACGGATACGTGTACCTTTACACCCCTAGAAGACAGTGAAGATGTCTATAACAACTCACCTCCAAGCCCTTCTTGAACGGTTTAAAAAAAAATTAAATCCCAGAGGAAACGGCACCGGAACAGTATGACTGGATAAGATCAACATTCACTGTAACAACAGCATCACACCTGCCATCCGACCTGGAGGACACGCTTGTTGAACTATCAAGCGACCGAATGGGTAGAGCATGGTACTAACACTGCCAAGGTTAGGGGTTCCAGTCCCTGTCTAGCCCAATGGGTAGAGCATGGCACTGACACTGCCAGAGTTAGGGGTTCCAGTCCCCATCTAGCTCAATGGGTAGAGCATGGCACTAACTAACACTGCCAGGGTTGAGAATTCCATTATCTGTGTACCGTAACTCAGTAGCACTAACGCTGCAACGTATCCAAAAAGATTATTCCAATTCCTGATCGCTAGGGCTGTCTTAAATACTTCGAAGCTTCGTTCGATGGCACAACATAAAAAAAAATCGAAGTTTAAAAAAAAATATATAAAAACAAATTTTGCCTCCAAAATCTTGCGCCTCCATTCCAATGAAACGAAAGTAAGCGGCGCCTTCCCGCCTCCATTCCAATGAAACGAAAGTAAGCGGCGCCTCGACACCTCTCTACAACAAGCACGTGGAGATTATCCGTGTTGAAAACAACAAGGACATGTGCAGCAGACATGTCGACGAAGAAGCGAAGCAATACCGTTTGTTATTTAAGACTATGTCGGACAGATTTGTGTTCATTGTGCTGCTTTTTTAAAGTGTCCCGACCCATATAAAAATATGTCTTAATAAAACGTGCTTAATTAAGTCGAATTCTGCCTTTGTCTCTATCAACTACATATAAATATTTATATAATTGTTTGCTTGATAGACGAAGGTTGCAACATAATTATGTAATGTCATGTCGTTGGCTGTGAGAGCAGCCCCACTGCACCCAGGCAGGGCAGCCGAGTGAAACCTTGTTGGCTGCGTCACAGTCACGAAAGGGGCTACTTAATTAATGAATCCAATCCACTTTAAATTTATAGAGCACATTTAAAAACAACAAAGTTTACCAAAGTGCTGTACAAGTCCCACAACATAAGATAAAAAATAAAATAATAAATTTAAAAAATATATATATATTTAATTAAAAAAAAAAAAATCGAAGCTTCGAATTAAAATCGAAGCTCGGCCCGAAGCTTCGATTGCCAAAAAAAACGTTTAAGGTCAGCCCTAGTGATCGCCATTCCAAATATCGATCACGCTTATTGATTACAGTGTTGGGTCCTGTAAATACATAATCCACGCGTTTTCCGGGCCGGCGAGCACAATCGATCCTTGACGGAAAAGTAAAATTAGCAAACTAGCCACCCCCCCTGCATCAGTGTAAAGTAATGGGGTGCAGTTACACAGGGAGAGACGATAGGGGGCGGTATCTTCCCAATTGAGCTCAGAGAGACTCTGCAGCACTAACCCGAGGCTCGATTGATGAAATATGAATTCAAATCGCCAATAAAAGAAAACGACAAACAAACACTATATTGCGTCGGGGGTAGTGGTGGACGGTATGGTCTAAAATGTATATCACGGTATAATTTGAAGCATAGACGGTAACGGTATAGTGTTGTCACGATACTGGAATTTCGACTTCGATACGATACCTCGAAAAGTATCGATACTTCGATATTATTTCGATATAAAAAAAAGAAATATATATATATAATTTTTTTTTTTTTTTATAAACAAATTTAGCTTCTCTCTGGTACTATAAGAGAAGATAAATATAACAATTTTAAAACCCTTTGTTTATCTTTAGATCACACATTTAAAAATAACTGTTCATCTCACTTCAATCATTTTTATTGCAAATGCAGAACATGGTATTTTCTCAAGCAGACAGATGTAAACACTGTAATCTGTGTTGCATGTACCTGACAAACTGAACTGTTTATATTACAGTTAGTAACAGTTTCGTTTTTATTTAAAGATAACGAGAGAGAGAGAGAGAGAGAGAGAGAGAGAGAGAGAGAGAGAGAGAGAGAGAGAGACGAGAGAGAACGAGAGAGAACGAGAGAGAGAGGTAGAGAGAGAGGTAGCGGTAGATAGAGAGAGAGAGAGAAAGAGGTAGCGATAGAGAGAGAGAGAGAGAGAGAGAGAGAGAGAGAGAGAGAGAGAGAGAGAGAGAGGCTATGCTCGGAGCATTTTAGTAACGTTACATTTTCAACAAGATTGCTGCTATTTAAACACTTGATGGAAACGGGGTAACGTTAACCTTATGTCGACTGTAGTATTGTATGACCTCGACATAACGTTTAAACGTTAACGTTACTCCGTTACCATGCAGTAATTATACAAGTAGCCAGCTAAGCTAACGGAGCTAGCAGTAGCTAACGTTAGCTGGTAGCTGTAACGTTACAACGAATCAGCTGTTGATATTATGCACCATCAGTAGACAACGTATCATGTATTAAACTAGAACACTTTGATTGCCTAAGGCTAAATTCATGATATACCATCCCTTGCCAGCTCTATTTGTCTATGGAGAAGTTCCCCTTCTTTGCAGGGCTATAACTTTTTAAATTCTATTGCTAAATTGCCATTATTAGGGCCCATTCAATGTCCTATATGTATTGTTCAGGGTGTATGAACGTTAAACTTTTTCATTCACATATTCATACTAAAATATGATCTAAAGTATAAGTATGTTTTCATCTCTTTCTGCAGCTTTCTCCAGAACGTGATTTATAGCCCCAAATGCATTATATTGATGATCAAATACAGTTTGATAGCAATCGGTGCGATATAAAAAAATCCAACTGGACGGACTTCTGGAAGTTACTACACGTCATCTGATGTTGACCGGATGGGCGAGGGGGCGTTTATAATTCTATGGGCAGCGTTATAGACCACCGTAACACTTCCGGGATTCTGAAATCAGGGAGGAGATTGCGGGGGTGCATATGAATGAATGTGGACGAGAGCCGTGATGTAAGTGGTTGCCGATACGGCTGTGGGGGTGCTGGAGACATGATCGAATAGACGTTTATGCGCCTCGCTCTCCTGAACACGGCGTGACCCATAACTAATCGATCAGAACTAAATCGGCAGAGAAAAAGCCCATTTTAAAGCACCTATTCCGCTTGGACATGCGCAGAGTGCCCATGGAGTCTGGACGACGCGAGATGACGCAAGAAATGAATGTGGACCGTTCTATCAGAGGGGGGAGCTTCGGTGGCCAGCCGAACAGGATAATGAAAAAATGATCCCACTAAATGGCCAGACGTGTCTTATGGCGACATCTACAATTACCTCATTGAGTCTCCAGGTAGACTAATGTTTATATTTAAGTGCAGCGGTCTGTAGCCACTTACATGACCATCGAAGCTCCCCCCTCTGATAGAACGGTCCACATTCATTCGCGCGTCATCTCGCGTCGTCCAGACTCCATGGGCACTCTGTGCATGTCCAAGCGGAATAGGTGCTTTAAAATGGGCTTTTTCTCTGCCGATTTAGTTCTGATCGATTAGTTATGGGTCACGCCGTGTTCAGGAGAGCGAGGCGCATAAACGTCTATTCGATCATGTCTCTAGCACCCCCACAGCCGTATCTGCAACCACTTCCATCACGGCTCTCGTCCACATCCATTCATTTGACCCCCCCGCAATCTCCTCCTTGATTTCAATGTAACGCGGAAGTGTAGTGGTCTATACCATTCATCTAATGTGGGTCAAATGTTCATCATAGCAGTTAGTGTCGAACACGGTAATATTACACGCTAAAACTCACCCCAGTCTCCGCGGGCCGTTGGGCGATCAGCGTGGGGTAGATAGTTTTCCATTATGGGATGTCGAAATACCCGGTCCATTTCCAGGTTGTATAATACTATATACGTCCAAATCATGTTGTTTATCGAGTTATTTGCAACCGATCGATGTCCAGTGTATCAAGATGGAGTCCCGGGACCTATAGCAAGTGCCCGGAAGTAATATGGGTGATCAGCACTTCATCCACATAACTTCCTGTTTGGCGCTTCTGCCGATCGGCCACCAGATGGCGCTCTTGAACCGCTAGAGGATTGAGAGGAGCTCAGAACTGTGTGTGAAGGCTGCGGATGGAAAATATGATTCCGATCACAGATTTTTGAAATATTGATATTAAAGACGAGTTACGGCGTCCTCTGCAACTTGAGCATGGCGGGGAAGGACGCCTAAACACGTTTTCGGCACTTAAAGTGTTAATGCTTCAGTCACAGTGACGTTGAAAGAGCAGCTGTCACGAACCACTTTCATTTCTTTATGGAGATCGGCGCTGGCACTGCTCTAACACCGCTTGCAAATAGCATTGGGGCAGCTTTAGCTTGTCCTTCGTTGTTTACTTGAAACCCGAAGTACCTCCAAACGGCACTTCTGCTGTTTTCTTTATCCACAAGCACAAGTTGCGGAGGCTCTGCATTTACCATCTTCAGCTAAAATGTTTGTTTACTAACTGAAGAAGACGGCTCTCTGTGACTCTGTGAGGGGGAGGGCTGGACTCGGAGGAGCCGGGGGGCGAGCGCTCTGAACAGCGCGTCAACAACTTGCGGTAGAACACTCGCCAGCTGGTACCGATACTGCAGAAAGTATCGGTACTTCGGGAAATGAGTATCAAAGCCGTTTTAAATATTCAGTATCGATATGTATCGATACTTCGATATTTTTGACAACACTATAACGGTATATATCACGGTATCAGGTTTTTTTTTTTGCCTGATAGGCAGGCTATATAAAGAATGACATCCTCAAGGCATGTAGATTTATAATATTTTAACTTAAAACTAGGCTACTTTTGCGTATACAGTCATTATATTCCAAATAAAATAAGTCCCGAGTTGAGACTCTGTGCTGCTCCCAACGAATCCCAATAGTATGCAACTGCAGAGCCGCAGAGCAGGGGCGCTTTCAGGTCCGGTCACAGGCCCGCTCAACAGCGCCCCCCACCCAACGGCTGAATTGCCAATGGCTGAATTGGAGTATTGCACTGTGCAGGCACAGCTGTCCAGCTCTGCGGCTCTGCAGCTGCATGCTTCTCGCAAAATCCAGCATCCCGCTGCCCAGCCGTCGTTATCAGAACACTACACACATATCATAATGTTCACAGCAAACTGTAGTTGATCACCAGGTATGTTTTATTAACATAGAATAATTCATATAAGAAAAACGATGGGGAAATCTCTTACCTTTCTCCACTGGTTAAAAATGCCAGGAACTGAAATTGAAACTTGCTGTGCGCCGCGGTGATATGCGTTTATTATGAAATGACAATTGCGTGTTGACACGCCCACTGCGCGAAGCCTCCTAAATAACTTTTTCCAGTTTGCACATATCTATTATCTTTTTGTATTTTATTTTTTTTATTATTTTTTAAACAAACATATAAACAAACATGACAACACACGATAAGATGTACAATTTTTTTTTTTTTGAAATTTTATTTGAAGGATAAACCCCTTGAGATATGCTATCTCGTTTTGGAGGGGGTCCTTATTATTAACAGTGCACATCCAATGAAATCACCATATAATTAAATGTCTTATACAGGATATACCCCCAATACCTGCTATCTAATACCCTAAACACATATGCTCTAGCTCGTACCCCCCCCCCTCCCGGACCCCCCATTGGATAATCCATCCATTATCCCTCGCTCCTAACCAGACACTACCATTATATTCTAGCTTTTATTCTCTCCACCACTTCTAACCACATTGTCATTTTGGATTCATTGAGACCCAAAATTCTTGCTGTAGATATTTCTTGATAAATCACATCGAGATATGTAATAATCCAGACCTTTCGGCAATTTTTTTCCGGTTGGAACCATCGTGATGCTATCAGCTTTTTAGCCACTGTGATACCCGGCCGATAAAACCAATCTCTTTAGCTGTGGATGTACTGCACACTCAAAAACATCATTCAGCAGTAATACAGAGGGGTGTACAGGTATATTCAGAGTTAAGAGATTTGATAATTGCTGGGTCACCTCTTTCCAGAATATCTTAACTGGTGGGCAGTCCCAGTACATGTGCATAAATGTCCCCTCGTCCCCATTTGTACATAAAGAGCATTTGGAGTCTTGTTTAAGACCCATTTTTTTCAGTCTTATAGGAGTCAAGTATGTCCTGTGAATATAGTTAAGATTTATTTGTTGATGGTCCGGGTTCCTTGATGTAAATCGAACATTTGCCCAGGCTTCTTGCCAATCAAAATCACTTTCCAGGTCTGGTATATCCCTCCTCCAGACGGAGTCTAGGTGGAGGGTTTCATACGAGGACGTTAGTAATTGATGATAAAAATCTGAAACAAAACCTCTCGATGTCTCTCTTTCATAGAAGAATTTGTGGTATCTGGTGTTCAATTGGTATCTTTAATGGAACACCGTGAGACTTCAAACATAACAATAACTGTGCGTAAAAAAAAATTGTGGACTCGGTGAGATTACATTTTTTGCGTATTTCTTCATAACTACAAAAACCCTGTTTGTTAAAAACATCACCTAATGAGTGTATGCCTTGCTTTTCCCATATAGGGAATCTTATAGGTCGTTTTCCAATCAAGAGTGCATTGTTATTGAATAAGGGAGTATGATTATGCCATTTATGTGGGTTAGAATATTTTTTTGTGTTTCACGCCATATCCGGATCGCATGAGTAATTATGGGGCCAAATTTCCGTTCGCATTGCTTAATTATGTGTATGCTATGTCCTTCAGTCTATGTGGGGCTACTATATTTTCTTCAAAATTTCTCCAGGATACTAATGCTTGGGGATCAAACCATGTTGTCAATGGTCTTAAAGTGTACGCCTTAAAATAGTGGAAAAAATCTGGAAATGCCATACCACCATCTGCTTTGTTTCTCTGTGCGGTGGATCTTTTTATACGTGGTGGTTTGTTATTCCAAATAAATTTGTATGTGGAGGAGTGTAATTTTTTCCAGTAACCCTCTGGAGGGGGTAACGGTAGCATTGAGCTGAAGAAGTTGATTCTAGGTAGTACGTCCATCTTAACTATTGATATCCGTGCCTGTACTGAGTTTTTAAGTTTTGATCACCTATCAAGGTCGTCTTTGATTTTGTTTGGGATTTTTATGTAATTGTGCTTCACTGTTTGTCTTATGGTGGGGAATATTTCCACTCCCAAACATCTAAAGTGTTTTACCATAGGTATCTCTTCTGGGAGGGTTATATTTTTTTTTGCAGGGGCGTTAAGTGGAAGGAAAGCCGACTTCGGCCAATTTATCTTAAATCCCGATAAATCTCCAAAGTCCTCAATCAACTTGAGCAGATGAGGCAATGTGGTGTTGGGGTTTTGCATGAACAGTATTACGTCGTCCGCATATAAACTAATTTTATGTTGTGTGCCCTTGATTACGATTGGTTCTATGGATTGGGATTGTCTTATATATTGTGCTAAAGGCTCTAATGATAGATCGAATAGTCCGGGACTAAGGGGGCAACCCTGTCTAGCTGAGCGTGATACCGGAAAGATTCCGGAGGTGATTATACCTGTTGTAATCATGGCCGATGGGTCTTTGTATAATACTTTAATCATATCAATGAAACCTTTACCTAACCCCATCCTTTCTAATACTGCCCATAGATACGACCATTCCAACCTGTCAAAAGCTTTCATTGCATCCAGGGACAGCATCGCCTTAGGTATGGTGTCGTCCTTGTCAGCATCTAGTACGTGCAGTAATCGTCTTATGTTATCAGTAGAGCTGCCGCGGTATCGGTATTACCGCGGTATCGCTGTTACATCATGCCCACCGCAGCGTTGGGCTGAATACCGGCATCACCGCTGTTTTTTATTATATTATTATTATTATTACGCTCTCGTTGGGCTTGCGGCTCTGCAGATATACCCTACTTCCCTGTCGAGATTCCAAGCGACCCTATTGGGTACCAGAAAAGTCACATGAAACACTGCAGACCACTGATTGGTCAGAAGAGATACGCGTCACATGCTTGGAGCATCTTGCAGTGCGTTTACTTCCTGAATCTCAGCCATCACAACACGGCTAATAGTACGTTAGCTCCCACCGGAGTGGATTACCGACGCCGTCGCTCCTCAGGGAACGAGGCATAATGATTTTACTGCAACGAAATGTTATAATAAAAGCCCTTCGTTCTATACACTTGTCTGATTGAAAACTTTATTAACAGACCGCAGAATGGGTACAACTCGGCACGCTCTGAGCAAAGAAAGGAACTTAGATATTAATTGAGTAACGCTTGCCTTGCTATGTGGTCCGGTAAATACGAACGTGTAACTATACTAACGTTAATGCCACAAATCGAATGCCTTTGTAATCAAAGTAGTAACGTTATAATAATAAGAAGAAGAAAGGGTCGGGGGGGTAACCGGCGGGCGCGACACCGAGGGGAGACTTCGAATCCGTGTTTCACTTTTAATAACGAATGCGTGCATGCCGAATCCCAAACAATATTCATGCTGCAAAGTCATCCTCTAAAGATAGACATTTAGACTAGAGGCAGGCTATATGCTATATAAAGAGTAGACTACAAAAAAAATGCATTCAAACTTTTTTTTTTGTGTGTGTGTGTGCGGTAATACCGCGGCGGTAGGAAATATTTTGCAAATGTGTGCGGTAAGGAAAACAGCAATACCGTGGCAGCTCTAGTTATCAGTGATCAAGCGGCCTCTTATGAAGCCAGTTTGGTCCGGATGAACTAAAGACGTCATATGCTTTTGTAATCTGATGGCTAATACCTTAGAGTACAGTTTGATATCGGTTCCGAGGAGGCTTAAGGGTCTATAACTACCGCACTCGGTGGGGTCTTTGTCTTTTTTAAGGAGGACTGTTATGAGTGCAATATTGTCATTCTTATGGAAGTTCCCCTCCTTGACTGAGTATAAAATCATATTTAGTAATAAGGGTCCAATTATGTCCCAACAAGAGAGGTACATTTCTGGTGGGATACCGTCTCTTCCAGGAGCCTTACCACTTTGCATTTCGGATATGGCCTTCTTGAGTTCCTCTAGTGTGATCGGTGTTTCTAACTGTTTAGCGTCATCCTCTGAAAGTTTAGGGAGATTAATTTGATTAAGATATGTGTCCATTTTGTTTTGATCGAAGGTCGTTTCTGATTTATACAAGTTGGAGTAGAATTCTTTGAATGTCGCGTTTATTTTTTCAGGGTCTGTAACAAGTACTTGTTGTGCTCTAATGGTAGTTATATCTGCAAATTTTGCATTAACTCTTAATCGCATAGCTAATAGGTGACTTGGTTTAGAACCTTGAGAGTACTGCTGTTGTCTTGTGCTACGTATTTGTATTTCCGATTGTTGTCTGTATATGGCATGAATCTCTTTTTTTAGTACATTAACTTGATTTTCCAGTCGAATCGAGTTGTTGTATTGTAAAGAATTAAATAACGTTGAGTAAAGCATTTCCAGTTCAGCCAGTTTTGAGCATCGATTCTTGCGCATTTGAGGAAAAGCTATCAGTGAAATCCTTGATCATTCCCTTTACCGACATCCATAATATTCTGGGGTCCTGCACCGAGTTTGCATTCCTCCGTAGGAATACTGTAAGAGCTTCTTTGAGTTGTGTAATGAATTCCTTGTTATTAAGCAGCATCGAGTTAAATCGCCATCTTGGGGCTCGGGAAGATAGTATACCAAATGTTCCTTTTAGGAGTAAATAACAGTGATCTGATAATGCATTGTGGATAATGTGTTATGTCTCGCAGATCGACAAGAGTACTTCCGGGTCGTGGGGTTAAGTGATCGCCATAAGTCATTTACACCTGTAATCTTCTACCAATCCTTTAATGCATTAGATGAATTTTTTTGTTCGTTGGAAAAGGAGGGGTAAGATTTGTCCATCCTTGGATTCAAAATGGCATTAAAATCCGCACCAATTATAAATGAGTAATCGGGAAGGTCTAACATTGCTTTGGTAAGTGTAGTGAAGAAACCAACTTCGTACAAATTTGGGGCATATACCGCTACCAACGCTATTTTCCTGTTCTTGTGTACAATCTTAGCTATAGTTATCCGACCATCTGCATCAGACCATACTCCCTTCAATTCAATATTCAACTTCCGTCTAACGACTATGGCTACTCCCCGAGTTCTCGTTCCAAAGGAAGAGTGACTAATGTTATGATATGTGTTGTCCGCTAACGTATCCATGTCTTTCTCTAAAATGTGCGTTTCGCTTAGCAGAGCCACGTCAACCTGTTCTTTTTTAATCAGTGTGAGCACGCTTTTGCGTTTGTGTTGATTATTTATTCCTCCAGTGTTCCAGATCATTATATTCAAACTAGCCATAATCTATACATGTTGTCGTGTAGTTGTTGGTAATGCTTCTGGAGTGCAAAGCTACAATAGATATACATCCAACTATTGAGGTCCCGTTGAGAGCCGAGCTTAAAAACATACATATATACAAATAAAAATCCCGTAATCCCCCCTTCCACCGAGAGTCGTACAGGACTGTGTTCCATAGACACATCCTACGCGTATGACTCCCTCCCTTAAGCCACCGGGTTGCCTAAAATGAGCTTTGTAACCCTAATCTTCCTATGCTAATTGCTATAGGATCTACAACTTTCATTCTAATTCAATAGAATGTCGCTTTTTGGTCTTGCGCCTTCCCATTAATGTAATAACAATAGTGTGAAAAATGAAAAATATACCTTCATTGATATATTCATTTGAACCTTCTACTAACTTATGTTGGAACCATCAGAAAGAGGAAAAGAGTGGAGAAAAATACTAACACCACCAAAAAAAAAAAAAAAAAAGTGAGAATTAAAATAAAACTCAGAGAAAAAAGAAAATGAAATAAAAATGAATAAAGAGAAAAACAGAGACTTTTAGAGCTACATTATGCAAATCACTAAATCACTGGAGTAATTATTTAAAATATTAGAATAACCTTGTCATGCTTGTACCTTTAGATGTGGCTGATGTTTTTTTTAAAGCCTTATTAAACGTACGTCATTGGATCATTATGCTTATACATACCAGATGTTAATGTTAAAGTTACAGGCCTTCATTGTAGGAGTGCATTATATTCTAGAAGGTTGTAGAATACCCTTGTGAATTCGTAAACACTGCTGTTATGTTCCAGAATGATCTTCCTACCCAGGAGTCATGACCTAATAGTATTTTCCGGAATATTCCATTGTGCCCCTGAGCAGTCGATAGAAGAGTCCAGAATATTCCAGAATGTTCCCAATGTCAATATTGGATTATTGTCACCTCAGAGACCAGAAGTCTATAAATATAATGCCTTACGATCCGTATTAAACACCTTGTGCCTCAGTGTTGCCAGCATGCATATCATCTGTTGCTTTTGTTGAGCCGTGGTAAAGCCATTCTAATAAAAGTACTAAAATACAAAGAGGAAAAGAATTGAGAAAAAGAATGTTGCTTCATGTAGTCATCGGCGTCTTTAGGCGAGCGTAATCCGTGCCTAATACCATCTTCCCCCAAGATGGATAGTAGTGCCGGGTACTTAAGGCTTGGTTTAAGACCTCTCTTGTACAATCTCTGCAGCACATCCTTGTAGGGGACACGCAGAGCGATGGCCTCCTTGCATAGATCTTCGTAGAAAGATACTAAATTATCACCATATTTCAGTTTCCCCCTTTGATTGCGCGCCCCTCTGATGATCGCGTCTCTTATTTCGGTCTTGCGCAGAGTAGCAATGATAACCCTCGGACCGTTGCCTCTTTGGTCTCGTGTACCGATTCTGTAACATTGGTCCACTATCGGCGCTGTGGGTAGGATGTGGTTACCTAGAATACCTGCTAATACAGTTGGAAACTTGTCGTCTGTGCAATTGAATGATTCATCCAGTCCCACAATACGGATATTATTTCTCCGGTAGTAACGTTGGATCTCGAGCCGCCTCTCCATTGCTTCATCTTCGATGTATTTTCTTCCGAAACGCTTCTTCCACCTGTTTTCTCTCCTTTGTTAACTCTGTAAATCCATCGTTAACGGTCTTCTCGTTCTCTTGGACCACCTGTGTAATTCCTAGCACCGTATTCTCCACTGCAGTGATTCGCCCGGCCTGTTCAACGGCCGCTTTTATAACCTCATCGAATTTAGCGTCGATGTGTACTTTGAATTCATCTATGTGTACTTTGAATTCATCAATGTGTAATTTGAAAGCGACCATCTGATCCTTCCCTGCTTGTATCTGATCTTGCATCTAATCCTTCCCTGCTTGCATCTGATCTTTTATCATGTCAGTCAGAGACTTGAAGTCGGGATGTGTAACTACACTGCTTGTGTCAGTTGATGTTGAAGGTGCATTAGGGTACACGGTGGATTTGATGGACATTTTCTTCTCAAATTCCCCTGCTTTATCTCTCACAGTGTTTTTCCCTGCTGTTACCGTTATGTTGTCGTCTGCTATCACCCTCTCGGGGCATGTCGTCGTTGGTCCCGGTATATTCTCCACAATTGTCTCCCCGACGGGGCCAGTCAACAACGGTACTGTTGTATGGCGACGGCTGTATCCTTCGAACGTGTCAAAACCTGCGCCGTTGGAATGTCGGCTCCGGGCTTCTTTCCACTCTTTTTCTTGTCCTTAGGATCCATGTTGAATCTTTGTGTCTTTTGATATAGTTAGTAAAAGGTCTTATTTAATATATACAATGTGGTTTAATCTCATTAGTGTTGTTAAAATAAGGTTTTTAAACTAAATTAACGTTGACGGGAGCGGAGCAGTAACCAAACGCACCTGCTACATACTGCTGTCAAACCGGAAGTCCATATCTATTATCTATGACTAATTCTATCTATTTTTAGGGGCAAATGCGAGTGAAATAGTTGCGCTGTGGTTACATGACGTCATTGCTATTTTAGAGCTGCTCTACCGGTTACAAGGTATAGTCAAAATCCATACCGTAGACTCTAGAGCAAATTCATACCGTTTATACCGTATACCGTTTACCATCCACCCCTAGTCGGGGGCACTCAAAGGTCGGCATGAACTAACGACAAAGCGCATCCGTGGCACTCAATGTGTTAAGGTCATTAACGGGAAATTACCTCCTTATCTCGCATCACTATTAGTTCAGAACACTAGACCCTATATGACTCACTCTAATGATTGGCTTACACTGGAGGTCCCCCATGTACAGACCCAACTTGGAAAATCAGCCTTTCATTATAGTGCCCCTACTACATGGAACTCTCATTCAGCTCTCACTGAAGATGAAACTACCTATAAAACGCAGGGGAAGTTTAGAGGTTTACTTGCAGGCCTGCCTGCAACAGTCTGTAACTGTTTTTCTTAGCCTACTTATATTAGTTTAGGGCAGTATATAGTCTTTCAGGTGTTTCGCACATTGGTCTTTGTTGTCGTCATTTGGGACACAGTTTCCGGTGGGGCGTGTCGTGGCTGGAGGGGGACGCGGGTAGTTTTCTAAAGATTTCTTTTTTGGCGTTTTATTACTACTGGGCAGTCCAGTAGAGAGAGACAGAGGAGGAATGGGAGACAGAGTGGGGGGGAAGACATTCGGCAAATAACGACGGGTTCGGGAATCGAACCCGGGTCGGCCGTGTCGCGGCTGAGCGCGCTATGTGGTTCGCCACTGGGGCGCCCCTGGGGGGACGCGGGTAGTTTGAGTGTACTTGGGCGGTTTGTGTGTAGTGGTGGGGGGGTCGTTTCTGTGGGCTGCTTTGTTGCCTCTGGTCCTGGTGGCGTGAATATTAAAGGCAACCTACTTGTGTTCAGCTTTTCTCTGATTGGCCACGACCCCCTGCCCCCTTTTGCCGCGAACGCGGCAGCAGAGGTCCCTGCAAGGTCCCAAATTAAATGAATGAAGCGAGCAGCGAACGCAGCAGCAGAGTGTATAATGTTATTTCGCGGAGCATAATGTATAATGTTATTTCGCCCGTTTGTAACGTCATAACATCAGTGGAGGCTGCTGACTGATTAACTTGAAACTGTACAATTGTAACGTTCTATGTTATTTCGCGTATAATGTTATTTCGCCCGTTGGAGGCTGCTGACTGATTAATAATAAGCTCTCTTTATTTCGCGGAGCATAATGTATAATGTTATTTCGCGTTTGTAACGTCATAACATCGCTGGAGGCTGCTGACTGATTAATAATAAGCTCTCTTTATTTCGCTTCCATTCATTTTGCTTGCACGTTGGCGGCAGGGTCCATCGCGAATTAGTTAGTTATATTAGTATATTAGTATTAGTATATTAGTTAGTTATATGGCGGCGTTTTGTGATGCAGCATTAACCAACAACATTAACCAACAACGAGGCACAACGAGGCAGAGGCATTAACCAACGAGCACCTCTCAGAGCACCTGGGGGAGCCTCATGCGCATGCGCGGCCGCGGTCACTCTCTGCCGCGTCTCTCTGCCGCGTCCTCTCTGCCGCGTAACAACACACAGAGCGGCGCGGATAAGGGCGTGTGCTAGGGCGGTCACGTGGCCAATCAGGGAAACGCTGAACGAAAAGCTGAACACAAGTAGGTTGCCTTTAATATTCACGCGTCCTGGTGGCCTTGTCAGTGCGGGGGATCGTGGATTCTATGTTTTTGCTTTCGGATTCTATGGGGGGGTGGCGGGTCGTGTGCCCCATGGCCTGTAGCCGTGCCGAGGGGGGCAGTGATTCTCGATGTTCGGGAGGATGGATATGGTGGTGGTTGGATGGGGGGGGGGCGTGTGGCGTTGTGGTTGGTCTGGGATGGCTCTGGGACCTTTGGAGCACTTTGGGGTACTGTAGGGGTTATGGTGGGTTCTTTGTGCGGGGGATCCCTGTGGTGTCGGTGGGTTGGGGGAGTTTAGCGATGGGGGCTGGCCGGGGTCCTTCGGGGCGCATGCGGCGGGCTGGTGTTCCGACTCTGGGGAGGTCTGGGGGAGTTTGGTTGGAGCCTATGGCGCCTGTGGCTTCGACTGGACCTTTCCTAGGCCTTCCCCGGAGTTGGTTATTGGTCTCTTGTGTGTGCTTTGGTAGATTTTTGGTTAGTCTTCAGTGTTGGGCTCCCTCGGTTCGCCGACTGGTTTTGGGGTTCCTTGCGTGGGGGGCTCGCTGGGGCTTCTGCTGTGTTCCGGGGTGTCCCGGGGGTCCCGGTGTCGTCTCGGACCATCCCGACCCTGCATGTCTTCTCGTTTGGCCGTTGTTGTGTCTGTCTGCTTGAGTGTGTGGAGTCGTGTCTCCTTTGGCGTGGCTGCGGGTCCTGGGGTGCGTGGCCTGTCATTCCTCTGTGGAGTTTGGGGGTGGGGGCGTGGTGTTCGCTGGTTTTCCTTGTGGTGGCGGAGGCGCCGGGGTAGATGGAGCGGCCTGTGGGGTTGGCATTCCCATCGCCGTGCATGGCGGTGTGAGTGGCGTGCGGGCAGTCGCATCTTTTCACCTGCACAGCTCGATCTCTCAGTGGCGAGGAGTAACGCGTGGGAGGCTCACGCTGCCCCCGACACTTCCTGATTCTACTGCGCAGGCGCACCAACCGACCTGTAGGAGTCGCTGTCCACAACGCCCGATCCCCACCCTTCAGTTTCCATCCCCGTAATACGGCCAATGTGTATTACTGTGGACGACCAGCTAAACTGAAAGCAAATGTGGAGCGCTGGGCTCGAACTGACGAGCCCAGCGTCTCCAGCATTTCGTGGCGAGTGCCTTGCCCACTACGCCACGTAGCCGCTACCACAGTTTAGTTAAAGCTTTCTTGGCTGCCACTATCAATATCTTAATCAAATATTTGTCTTCCCCTTGGATTCCTTCTTGTGACAGATTCCCCAAATACAACACTTGGCCTCCCTGGGGTATTTCGTATCCTATTATTTCATTTATTATCCCTCCTATCTCTTCCCAGTAGTGCCTTATCTTCTGACATCCCCAGAATATGTGTGTATGGTTCGCCCCTTCCTGTCCACACTCCCTCCAACATGTTTTCTTTGCTGGTGTGTTTTATACCTATTCGTATGTCTGAAATGTATGCAATTTCTTTATTTTGTCAATTTGTGTGCTGATTTTATGCCCATGTTCATTTTTATTTTTTTTAATGTATACTAATTGCTGTGGTGCACTCTGGTCTGAGAGTACTATGTAGATAGCTATTAATATTTATTATTGTTATATTGTAGAGATGTGTGCATTGAGGTGTCTGTAGGGTCTCGACTGCATTGAAAATGCGGGTGACCTCAATTGTAATTTCGAGAATAAATAAAGGTTGATGATGATGATGATGACAATGCATGTGTGTGTGTATTCCTGTGTGTGTGTGCCACCCATTGCATGTCCCATGTCGTTGCATGCCGAATAAAGACGTCTCTAAAGAGGTCCTGGTGCATTATTATATTATTATTATATTGCTGCCGTCACATGAAACAAAACCACAAAACCCAAACTCTAATGCTGCTGAAACAAAACCACAAAACCCAAACTCTATTGCTGCTGTCACAGAAAACAAAACCACAAAACCCAAACTCTATTGCTGCAGGTCACAGGAAACAAAACCCAGAATATAGGCTATAGGTCACATAATTACAGCCTAAAGCCTATTATATTATAGGAGACCGCTTGCTGGTTCCTGGCTGTATTATGTAATGTTCCGCTACGCTTTGCTCGCTTCACAATTCACATCATCACTAACATGAAGTGTAGCAGTACGGACATATAAATACATACAAACATATACAACCAGACGGTCTCCTGTAATGTAATGGAAACACAAAGCAGTGTTTCACAGTGATGTTGGGTTATCTGACCTGTGACCAGGAGGACAGAACGGAGCAACACGAGAGGCTGAAATGATAACTCATTGGGAATCTATCTGCGGTGAACCACAATGAATAGGAGAACCAAATCTGTTATGGACGTGGGAAGGCTCACTGTAAGGATGGACTGTAATAACAGCAAATAAACCAAAAGAATACACAAGTCCTACAGTAAGCATAGTAGGAAGGACTGAAGAGAAACAGTCAGACAGACAGACAGACAGACAGACAGACAGACAGACAGACAGACAGACAGACAGACAGACAGACAGACAGACAGACAGACAGACAGAGAGAGAGGGGAGAGAATTTGGAGTATCCAGTGAGATGAGTAAGTTCCTTAAGTGATGATCATGACATCAGACTTATGACATCATCTCTGTCGTCATCTTTTAGTTCTTTTCTGATTACCAATATTCTGTGTTGGGTTTGTATTATTCATGTAGGTGCTTTTTAGACATGAAGCACCTCACAGATGATGATGTCACTCAGTCAGTCACTCACTCACTCTACAGTCAGCCACTCTGCCCCTAGTGGCGGCTCCGAGCCTGTGTCCTTGTTTTATTGATAAACAACAGCATGGAGTCCAAAACTGTTTCCTCCCCGGCCCGAGGGCGATAGGATAATGTTTATGTATTCATGCGTGTCTCCTGAATGGTACACTGTCAGATACTATTAGTTTTCATGTAGGCTAAATGTGACGCCTTGTTTAGGGCCGTCTACTGCGTTACCCAACCTGACCCACTTCCCAATCTGCCCAGGTGCTTTGTTCAGTTGGGTAGATCAACAGAACAGAGTGATCAGAAAGGCAAACGGATGGGTTTGGTGCTCACTCAGTATTGGCTGATAATACAACAGTAGGCCTACTTCTGAGAACTGGCATCACCAACAGTGGCAGCCTATCACTGACTGATGAGAAGCCATAGAATGATAAGATTAATCTAATCAATGTATTATATGCAGAAAGAGAAGGTGGGTGGATGTGTGCATATAGGGTGGACACGGTTTCTGCTGACTTGAGCAAACAAACTGCACTACGGTCTACGGACAAGAGAGAACATGAACTGTTGCCTGGCTTTTACAATGTGTGACCGTGATGCGGCGATATCACCATCGCCACCTATGTGACCATAGGTGCAATTATGCCACATCAATGTGGAACGCCCTACCCACAGCTGGAATGTGAATCACTACCCACTTTCAAAACCACTCTCAAGGAGCACCTACGGGAGATTGCAATTCGAAACTGGCCCCTGTAAATGTCCTAACGCAACCCCCTCCAATGTACAGTAAATGTCCTAACCCAATAATACATGAGACCCTCTTCTTGGGAGTAAGGTTGTCAATAATCCAATGTACAGTTACCCCCCCCCCCCCACCCCACCTTCTCCAATGTACAGTTTCTTGTTTCTTCGTCAAATGTATATACTCTCTTTTTTAGACTATTTTTGTATCACAAACAGTACTGTATTTGTAAATCTGGTATGTCATAAATGTATAGATGTAGCAGTACTGTCTATCATATGTATGTCATATACGTTATGATGAATTGAAAATGGGGGACCCTGATGTAAACAAGACGAAAGTCTTTCTCTGGTCTGACTGCATCCCCTTAACAATTGTGTGTATTGAGCTGTACTGTATTGTACGACCCATTCTTCAATCTGTTAATAAAATTTTCAATCAATCAATCATTCAAAACCACTGTCACTCAATATAATCGTGCCTTGCTGTGCAACGATAGGAGGACTGGAGAGAGGAGAGGAGAGGACAGTACCGTCTACGCCTGAACACAGTCAACTCATGACACAGCCGGAGTGTGCGACTCCGCGGCCACAGGCAGCAAAGCACGATTATATTGAGCCGAGACCTCTGTGCTGCATGATGTAAGAGGCTGGCTATCATAGCGCCCAGACATGGTCAAGTCTATGACCGCCTCTGTAGCCACGAACCGTCATCAGCAGTAATAAGTGTGTCCATGTGAGCGACAGCATGGGAGAACGTTGGCCATGTTATTATCACATGCAAGAAGAGGTTCAACATTGCACACAAAAAAACTGCTCAATAATACAAAATGTAACACAAATTACACGATGTTCCAAATCGATATTGATAACATCCTAGTCATTCAGATGAGTGGTCATTTCTGACAATAAAAAAAACGAAGCACATAGCCTACCAGTAGTCGCCTGCCACAATTCCTCCAACCTATAGCACAACGTGAATAATAACATAATAATATACATGTAGACAGGATGCATCAATGACTCACCACACAGCAAAACAAGCCCACGGTGAACCCAGGCACTCCCGATTCAAAACCACCTGACTCAAATACTCAATGGATGGGTCTTCATTGGGCATCCTTCTTGTAAACGTGCAGTAGGAATGCGGATTAAACAGTGCTACTCTGGCAGAAAGGTTATTATTCCCGTCTCGTCCCGGTGTTGCAGAGATTACAAATCATCATAAACAACGCAACCGGGTGGAATCGTCCTCAAACTCAGCTGACTCAGTGCTGAGCGACGAGCGCACTTCCTGGTACACGGAGGGGGTGGAGGGGGGATACTTTAGCCCAGGAGCGATGTTGCTTCAGGTTCAAGTCAACAACAGCTTGGAGCTCGGGTGTAGACATGAATAACTCTGGGTTGCATAGTAGCCCGTAGTGGTAGGTGAACTCGTTCTTCCTGCATTCGGTTTAAAAGGACGACGGGCATATTTCTCTACACCCCCGCCACCTTGGATTTTTGGTACATTCAGGATGTGCAATGTTTACAAACCTCTCACTCCACTGTCAGGTATTTGAAGCTCTGCTGGGGGTCCAAGAGCTCTGCAACCCAACAACCAACAATACACACAGTGGTTCCTGTCTCAACTTGTTTGTGCTCTTCTGAGTAGAATTTAAATATAATAAATAAAGGATATATTCATATTGAAAATGGAGGGACCCTGATGTAAACAAGACGATTCAAATAACAAACTCAGCAAGACCGACGACTTCTCAGTTACAGTGGGTGACAATATTGTCACAAGGAAAGACGAAATTACCTACCTGGGTTCCATCCTAGAGGCAAATCTTTCCTGTGACAAAATGGCATCCAATGTAATAAAAAAAGTCAACCAACGAACTAGATTCTTGTACCGGATCTCCTCTCTGGTAAACAAGAATACCCTGAAGACTCTGGCAGGAGCACTCATTCAAGGGTACTACGACTATGCTTGCACCTCATGGTACCAAAGCACCTCAAAGGCGCTAAAAACAAAATTACAAACATCTCAAAACAAACTGGTCAGACTACTGCTTGACCTTACTCCTAGAACCCACCTCACCCCTGCCCACTTTGACAACTTAGGATGGCTTAGAGTAGACGACAGAGTACAGCAACTTGCAATGGGCCTGGTCTACAAGATACACTACACGACCAAGGTTACGGTACCCATGTACAAAATGTCAAAATACTTCCCAAAGGTCAGTGAATACCACGATCACAACACCAGAGGGAGCTCCACAAATCATGTTAAACCCAGATTCGGCTCAAACAAGGGACTAAACACGTTTCGCAATTATGCCACATCAATGTGGAACGCCCTACCCAAAGCTGTAAAGGAATGTGAATCACTACCCACTTTCAAAAACACTCTCAAAAAACACCTACGGGAGACTGCAATTCAAAACTGGCCCCTGTAAATGTCCTAACACAACCCCCTCCAATGTACAGTAAATGACCAAGTATGGCCTTGTCAATATTCCAATGTACAGTTTTGTTTGCACAGTTGTACAGTGTACAGTGTCCCCCCCCCACCCCTCCTACCCAACCCCCCCCCCCCCCCCCCACTCCTACCCAACCCCCCCCCCCACCCAACCACCTCCAATGTACAGTCCCCCCCCCCACCTACCCAATCCAATGTACAGTTTCTACGTCAAATGTATATACTTTTTTTTTCTGGACTCTCTTTGTATCACAAACAGTACTGTATTTACAAATCTGGTATGTCATAAATATATAGATGTAGCAGTACTGTCTATCTGTATGTCATGTATGTCATATATGTTACGATGAATTGAAAATGGGGGACCCTGATGTAAACAAGACGAAAGTCTTTCTCTGGTCTGCATCCCCTTAACAATTGTATGTATTGAGCTGTACTGTACTGTACCCATTCTGCAATCTGTTAATAACGTTTTCAATCAATCAATCAATCAATTCAACCAAGAGAATAGAATATAGCCTTTATCTCTTGGTCCCTCAGAGCCGGCAGTTGAGTTGACTATGATCCCAAAGACTATTCTGTTCCCCAAATTAGACATTTGAAAGAGTTTTATCGTCTCGCTTTTACTTAATTTTTTTTTTTTTTTTTATTGTTTTTCAATTGCCTTTCATCATGGTTATTGCACACTGTTACTGCAATGTTTTGCATGAATGTTTTTTTGTTTACGGTTCGTTAAAAATAAAATCCAGCTCTTACTAATTTTGTGAAGCACTTTGTCACTGTGTTTTGAAAACCACTCTATGAATAAAGTTGATTATTTCTAGTGCAAACTGAAAAACACATTATCCAGTACAAACACAGCCATGGGCTGCAGGCCACAACAGAACCAGTTAAACCTACTGTGTCAGTCCACACTAACTCATTCCATTTAGATTCATTTTTGAAAAATGGATATTTTAATGGGTTTAAAAATGGAACTTAAAAAAAATAGACAAATAATGGGGTGCAACTACGAGCACAAGACAGGTGTTTTAATAATGGGGTACAACTACAAGACAGGTGTTTTAATAATGGGGTACAACTACAAGACAGGTGTTTTAATAATGGTGTACAACTACAAGACAGGTGTTTTAATAATGGTGTACAACTACAAGATAGGTGTTTTAATAATGGGGTACGACTACAAGACGCTCGCCTGACATATCGTCATGTAACTCGAGAACCGAGGCACGGAATTGGTCGAGTGAGGTTGCATTAGAACGGCAACAAATAGATCTTTCGAACAGTATTATATGTTGGGCGAAAAATGCAACCCGAGCCTCTAGAGTCTAGATGCTTGCAAAGTGCCGCGACTTGTGTGTGTGTGTTCAGCGCACAGGCCCAACGCGGTACCCCACCTGTTAAGATTAAAACAAGCAAGCCACCACGTGGCAACAGCCAGGCACCTGCTGTCTTCATGGCTCGCATGCTAGCTAGCTAGCCTATATTAGCCAACCAGTTATTGCTAACTAGCTATCGTGCTAGCTAAGCAGTAACGTTATCAGCCACAACACTGTGTAATTCCATTTTAATTTTTTTTTGTGAACATGCAAATATTTCTTGTAGAAGTGGCACAGACTTCTATTTACTTGGGTATGTAAATTAATTACCTTTCCCCTTATCTTAGGCTTGGACTATGAGATGGAACTGTAAGATCTGCAAATCGTTGTCTACAAGGAGGAATCTACTGAAGCATTACAGACTACAACACTACAACACGCAACACGCAACATTCGGTAGTGCACAACCCCAGCCATGTCTACATGACACACAGGGTGCCCTTCGCACACATTTATCCAGATACCATGCAGCAGGAGAAAGTTCAAGGCCAGGAATTATCACTACTTTTAAGTGTTTAATTTGCAGTCGCCATTGTCCTACCATGAAGGACTACTTTCATCATATTGGAAGGCATCTGAAGAGCCACAAAACTGTCTTTCCCCCACCCCAACACTTGACCTTGGCTCCCCCCCACCCTTGACCTTGCCTCAACCCCTCATCCAAACACTTGACCTTGCCTCCCCCCACCCCAACACTTGACCTTGCCTCAATCCCTCACCCCCCCCACCCCAACACTTGACATTGTCTCACTTTTGAAGACAGCCTTGTACAATTCAGCTCGAGGAAGAGTTTCTGGAAGACTTCGAATGTGTACTCAATGACTTAATCAGAGATGTTGCCTATAAGGGCTTGGACAAAGCCAACAGTCCTCAAGCAATCCCACAAGCCCTAATACAGTTGTTGCCGCTCATTGTTGGTTCGGGGTACCTCAGGGTGATTCTGCATGGCAAGTTCTTCTGACTTTAAAATACATAGTTGAATTGGTGGTTTCCCCTGTTCACACAGATTATTCAGATAGCCCTTTTGGACAACTGTGTATATTTCATTGTGAAGTTACTCGCTGCATGGTATGAAGAGCATCTGAGATCTTTTCAACTGGTGGACACTGGAAAAATGACACTCTTGGAGCAGCAGAATCTCGGTGATGTGTACCCCTTGGCTGCGTACAGTGTTGGAGGAAAATGCTTTGTTACACTGAAACGTCACATTTGCTGTGCATTTTAGGTAATTGGAATACATTATGTTAACACTTTTTTTTTGCAATTTCATGACTATCATAATGATAACATCTATAAAATACTTATGATGCTATTGTATTTTGTCTATTTACATTCTTAACAGGCTGGGAAAGATGGAGGCGAAGCTCCGAGTAGTGATGGATGATCGGATCGAGAAGTTGGTCCTTCCATTGGGAATCAGTGCATTGCACATCACCTCAGGAACACCAAAGCCTCTGAGCTTGGTGTGATAATTTGCCATCTTGTATTTGATGCTTTGTTGCCAGCCATAGTAACTCGAGAAGGGGTTCCTTGAGACAAGGATATTTCGTGACAAGCGCTTCAGCAACATCACTTATCTGTGCACTTGATGGATAGGCTGTATATGTATATATGGTTTCAGACAACTTTTCAAGTACGTCTGCCTTGACCTTTGATGTAGTTAGAAGCGTTACATTATTTTTGTAGTCTTCAGTGGCTTTTTCAAGACACATCTGAGTTTCGAATGCAAACTGTGGAATGGAGAACTGCTTTGGCCATGGCTGACTTCGTTCTGTGGTACTTCGCTTAGGCAGAATAATGGTGTTGTGGGAGGTATACGATCCAGCAGACTCTGCATTTGCTGCAGTACAGTCTGAACAACATGCAGACTCAGAGTCACAGTCAGTTGAATGTTGACCAGAGGAACTGCACAAACTTAAATCTAATTCAGAAAGGTTAAGAACAATCGGGCGCTGTGAACAAGCTTTATGGTGTCTTTGTGTTTGATTTGGTCACTTTTCTTAAGTAAAGTACTCGTCGAATTCAAAGTCCAGATACTGAAGGCTGAAGTCGAGAAGAATAGAAAAGGTCTCCTTTACAATGGCTTTCAGCTCCTCCACAGTGGGTTACTATGGCTGGCAACAAAGCATCAAATACAATATGGCAAATTATCGCACCAAGCTCAGAGGCTTTGGTGTTCCTGAGGTGATGTGCAATGCACTGAAACGCAAGAGCCCTGCTGACCAGAAGTCGTCTGCAAAGAATGTAAAAAATCCCAGAAAAGCAGAGGTAAACTACCTCCCCCCTTATCCAGCCAGCAGGAGAGGATGAAGAAAGTCAAGAACAACTGAGGATTCAGTTACTCACTGAAGTAACAAAAAGGGACAACGGCAAAGTGATAAAAGAAGAAATGGCCAAAACCTTTGCACACAGAAGAAATTAAATCGTCAACCACCCAGCGTAGAAGAAATCAAAGCCAGATGGCCCGCTCTATTTGAGGCATCTCATGTGAGTTACAAGTGCATGCTGATTAGATATATTCCTAGTCCATTGTGAAGGACTGCACTGGTGGTTTTGCATATTTAGCTCTTAAATTCAAAATGTGTACTGTCAACTATTTTCTAAATCATATCCGGATCAAGTTTCAGAATCATTGTGTTTTTATTTATTTCATGGTTATACAGTTTTTAGAAATGTTTTTAGAGTACTTGTACCATTTGAGGCTTCAATGCTATGTTCCTTTTTGTCTTTCAGCTCCAGGATGAGTTTAAAAGAATCACAATGGTGCATGCACCTTGAATCACAGTTCATGTCCAAGCTGGATGAATACACTCCCAAGCTGTTGGCCCTCTTCCAGTCCAAGGGTGGCGCCGTGGGGATGAGGTTGAAGCCTATCCTACTTGAGGTACTCTTCAATTACTTTTCTGTTTGCTAATATTTTCAGGGATGTTGTGGACTCAAACTGCTGGAATATCATTGCTTATATGAAATATACAGCAGGTAATGTTAGCTCCTTGCAGATATGGCAGTGCTTTTAAAATAGATTAGTTAAACTAAATTTATCCAAACAAAGCGTAATGCACTGTTTATACATACACGTTTAATCACTGTCCTCTGGATTGTTATACGTTATGCTGTCAGAAAGCACAAGTTGATATAGTGTCCAATAGCGCCTCCCAGCGTTTGTAGTTATGTACTGAATGAATGAATGAAAACTTTATTTAACAGATTGCAGAATGGGTACAATACAGTACGGCTCAATACATACAATTGTTAAGGGGATGCAGACCTGAGAAAGACGTTTGTCTTGTTTCCATCAGGGTCCCCCATTTTCAATTCATATAGACATATATGACATACATGACATACAGATAGTCAGTACTGCTACATCTATACATTTATGACATACCAGATTTGCAAATACAGTACTGTTTGTGATACAGAAGGAGTCAAGAAAAGGGAGTATATACATTTGACGTAGAAACTGTACATTGGAGGAGGTTGGGTGGGGGGGGTTGGGTACATTGGGATATTGACAACCATACTGGGTAATTTACATTGGAGGTGGTTGGGGGGGGGGGGGGGGGGGGGGGGGGGGCCGGGGGGCACACTGTATAAACAAGTAACACTGTACATTGAGGGGGGGGGGAGGAGACACTGTACAAACAAACACAATTGTACATTGAACTATTGACAAAACCATACTAGGTAAATGACTGTACATTGGAGGGGGTTGGGTTAGGATATTTACAGGGGCCAGTGTTGAATTGCAGTCTCCCGTAGGTGTCCCTTGAGAGAGGTTTTGAAAGTGGGTAGTGATCCACATTCCTTTACAGCTTTGGGTAGGGCGTTCCACATTGATGTGGCATAATTGCGAAACGTGTTTAGTCCCTTATTTGAGCCGAATCTGGGTTTAACATGATTTGTGGAGCTCCCTCTGGTGTTGTGATCGTGGTATTCACTGACCTTTGGGAAGTATTTTGACATGTACATGGGTACCTTGGTCGTGTAGTGTATCTTGTAGACCAGGCCCATTGCAAGTTGTTGTACTCTGTCGTCTACTCTAAGCCATCCTAGGTTGTCAAAGTGGGCAGGGGTGAGGTGGGTTCTAGGAGTAAGGTCAAGCAGTAGTCTGACCAGTTTGTTTTGAGATGTTTGTAATTTTGTTTTTAGCGCCTTTGAGGTGCTTTGGTACCATGAGGTGCAAGCATAGTCGTAGTACCCCTGAATGAGTGCTCCTGCCAGAGTCTTCTACTGCTATGCTACAATATATAGCAGAACTCTTGACACTCACACACACATTGTTACACACACAAGGTTACACATTTACGCCACGAGGAGCTCCTGAATTTCTCTTTTAAAACCAGATATACAGGAGTGTTCTGTAGTGGCGTCATCCTGGAACCTGTTGCATGTGGAGAGGATTCAAATCAGAATGCAAATGTAGCAGCAAGGTGCAACAGTAATATACAATGTACAGGTGGTTAAACTGGGTACACAATATACAAATTAGTACTAGAGTGTAGTGCTAATCAGATGTATGTACAGAGTTGTATTATATAAATAGAGACAGTATGACTACTACTGGCCAGCAGCGTAACTAGTAAGAGTAGGATATGTACAGATATAGTAAAGGACTATGTGCAGGTAAAGACAGACAGGTGAGGATAGGTATACTGTATATGCGGTGAGAATATATATATATATATGGACAGCATTATAGTACATGATACTATATAGGTACATAATAATAAAACAACCAGAACATATACAGGCTACCACCCAAAAAATTATCAGCAACACGTAACATACAAACACGAGACTGTAAATCACAGAATATCTTTATTATGAACGAAGCAGTGCTGGTGTAACGGGGAAGCCCGTGGGTATGTCCACAGTCACGGAAACAGGTGTGTTGACGAGTGACTGTGGCAGTGCGGGCTGGTAAATTAAACTCACTTCCCCATAACAGGGTTAACAGACGCATAGGTACGGTAGTTAGGAGTGAATTCACTTCTTAGTGCAGCGGCCTGTGTCGTCGCCC
The DNA here is from genome assembly GCF_963971535.1 of Notolepis coatsorum. Taxonomy (NCBI): domain Eukaryota; kingdom Metazoa; phylum Chordata; class Actinopteri; order Aulopiformes; family Paralepididae; genus Notolepis; species Notolepis coatsorum. The sequence goes on along the minus strand of NC_140172.1, from coordinate 72,199,442 downwards.
GCGGATGCGGGAGCCCCCTGTTCGACTCCCCCTCGGGACATTACATTTAACATCAAACACAACGCAGACCAATATGATCAGTCACAGTGGTGCCCAGTGACCCGGATGTCCTGAGGGGCGTGGGTTTAGGGAGGTGAGTGTAACGGGGAAGCCTGTGGGTATGTCCACAGTCACGGAAACAAACACAGAGGTTGCTGTGGCGGTGGTGATACTTGCATTCAAGCCATTTGTATGTTGTTCTCTAAAACAAAAACAAATATATTTTCTGTGTCAGTAACTGTAACTGTCTGTAATTACAACAACAGAGACTATTATTGTAGCACTAAACTTCTGCCTTGTCCTTCTCAGGCTGCAGGATTTCTTCCAGGCATGGAAAGTCGGGTTAGAAAGAGCATAAGAAAGGACTTTGGGGACAATGGGGAGAGTGAAAGCATGACATTACTGTGGAATGCTACCATGGAGCAGGTAGCCTACTGTACTGCCTGTCCCAGACAGTGAAGTTTGTATACCATAGCTACACTCTACTGTATTCTACTGTATTGTTTGCACCCAATGAACTGAGTTGGGGTTTGGAGGTAAAGCTTTTAGAAAGACCTGGGCCGCTTCAAATATTTACAGGGACAATGCCGGACGTTACAGGCCCTACACATGTCTTATTAATTCTTAATTCTTACCAAAGGATGCTGGTAACACGTTGTGTTTTTGTGTTTCCCTTCCAGTTCCAGTGCTGCGGATTCATGAACTATACAGACTTTGAAAACTCCAAATTATTTAATGACACCAGTAGTAATTTCCCAACCCCTTGTTGCAAGTCAACCATCATCAACGTTTCAACCAACAATACATGCAATGGCGTGGCAGCAGAATTATCGGTAATAGGCCGTAAGGTGAAGGCTGTATTGTTTCATCCCGTTCCCACCTCTGCGAATTACACAATTTTCACTGGGTGAAAGTTCGATTGGTGTAGATTTAGGAACAAAAAGTTCTCCATTGACAAAATAGGACATTTTGCGCAATCATAATTTTAAAGTCGGGACTAGATCTTTCCTCGCAAACGGATATTTGGTCACCGCAGAGTTTTATTTGACGCAATTGGTGCGAGTTCGGTCACGTATCTGACGCTCGACCAATAGCAACTCTCCTTGTTGCGGTTTCTAAACAAATGTTATATGCATCTCACGTCCGTTCAGAAAGAACGTGTACAAGATTTGACACAGACACGGTGGGATAGATATAGAAACTGCGTCGAACGGTGGCTTAACCTACCAGGCCAGAATCATACCATTGTGGAGACATAAACATTGTTTAGAGATCGATTTGTGTCATAAATGTCATGATATCTGTATGTCGTGTATGTCATAAATGTCATGATGAATTGAAAATGGGGGACCCTGATTAGATTAGATTGTACTTTATTGTCATTATATTTGCATACAACGAGATTTGGGACTCAAACCTAAGGTGCAGTAATAAAATCACAAGTGATAAAAGAGAAACATAAAATCCTATACAGAAACATTAAATGCTATACAATAAGACAATGTTAGTCATGTACAATATACAAAATAACAACAATATACAGAATAGCAATATACAAATAACAATCAGTGTCAGACTGTAGTGGGTGGGTATTGCACTGTGGATATTGTACATCAGGATGTTGCACAGTGTGGGAGGAGGGGGAAAGGTAGCCCCTTTCGTGACTGTGATGCAAGCCTTGCTTATTCAAGCAAGGCTTGCATCACAGTCACGAAAGGGGCTAGGGGAAAGGTGAATTACCCTAGACCAGTCTACCTTTGATGGTCTTAGCAAATATGTGCCACCTGTATGGCCATCAGCTAAGAATGTGAATGATGCCAGATATAAAGCATTCTGCATGGCATCGGCTTTGCCCCTAACAAGTGGTGCATTGTACCAACGCTGCAAAAGGGCAAATTACCAAGCAGCTATAATGAGACATTCATTGAAATCTATAATGTGTGCCCCTTTACCTGTTGGCAATGGGTGGCATGTCGAGGATGGGGAGTTAACAGTGACTATGACGGATGACTACAAATCCGGCCTCTGATAGTGTCTTGCAGGTAGTCCACTAAGGTTGTAAACAAGGACAATGTGAGACAGGAAGATGTTCATGTGTGTCTGCAAAACTGCTATGTACAGATCTTTGTCAATGCCAAAACTGTGCAAATGTTTCTAAGGAAACCGAAGATAGGGCTACATGGGATGATGACTCAGATGATAGTGGTGAGGATGATTAACATCAGTCTTGCCTGGGAAGTGTGGTGGTGGATGAGGGTGTGGACTGGATTGGGATGTATAGGGTGAGGGGATTAGGATTATACAGTAGTAGTGTGATTTGTTTGTATTTGTTGAGATCAGTTTGACACTGATCTCTCCACACACCTCACTGTTTACTCATTTTACTCTGTATTGTATATTGAATATTCCTTTTTACTTACTTTCTTTTACTGTATGAAGCACTCTCAGGGGCTCATACAGAAACAAGCATTTATTATTACTTACCTGTATTTTATTGTGATAAATAATAAACAAACTTGAAACTTGAAACTTGTGTTAGTTGTGTATGTATGTGACGAATCCGGTCAGTCCTTCATACCAGCGGCCATCAGGCTCCACAACATGGGCAGGGACTGCTGCCAGACATCCAACTCCAACTACTAGGAACCTAAAAAGGACAATAACACTACCTTATGCATACTGCACCTTATGTGAATACTGTATATTTCAGTTAGTTAGTTAGTTAATTATATTGACTTGTTATATTGTTTACACTGCTTGTTTTTACTACCTGTACCTCCCCTCCCCCATGCTGCTATGATGCCTGAATTTCCCCAATGGGATTTCCCCAATGGGATCAATCAATCAATCAATATCTTATCTTGATTGATTGAAAACTTTATTAACAGATTGCAGAATGGGTACAATACAGTACAGCTCAATACACACAATTGTTAAGGGGATGCAGACCAGAGAAAAACTCTGCAGTGACCAAATATCCGTTCGCGAGGAAAGATCTAGTCCCGACTTCAAAATTATGATTGCGCAAAATGTCCTATTTTGTCAATGGAGAACTTTTTGTTCCTAAATCTACACCAATCAAACTTTCACCCAGAGTGAAAATTGTGTAATTCGCCGAGGTGGGAACGAGAATCGTTTTCTAGCCACTTCTCAGCCTTCACCATACGGCCTATTATAAGACCATCTTAGAGTTTGGTATGTGTATGTGTGTGTGTGCGCGTGCGTGTGTGTGTGTGTGTGTGTGTGTGTGTGTGTGTGTACAGTATGTGTGTGTGTGTGTGTGTGTGTGTGTGTGTGTGTGTGTGTGTGTGTGTGTGTGTGTGTGTGTGTGCATGTGTAAAAATCACATTGACAGAAATCAGTTGTGCGTCAATCTGATGATGAGTTTAATGTTGCTTTGTGGTGGAATTTCCTTGAACAAGTTGACTATACAATGTGCATCTTTTAACAACAAAGCCATGAATTTTCATATAGTTGATCAATAATGAGCCTAATCCTGTGGTTTCTCTTCCAGAACATTGAAGGCTGTTTGCTTCAGCTGATAAAGGACAATGCTCTGCTCATTGGAGCGGCTACACTGGGTATCGCTGCGCTTGAGGTAAGCAGACAGATGACTGTCTGATATACAGTACAGTATGGGCTTTGTTAAGATTTTTTTGTCCAAACTGAATAAATAAAATAAAACCTGTAGAGATCTTGAATTACAAAATAAAAACCATATTGTCACATGGAGACCAACAGAAAAAGGCTGGTGATACATGTTGGTTCCTGAGTCATAGTTTCATAAACACAGATAACCAGTATTGTTCAGCACTCCATGCTTACTGCATTAAATTTGCTCATGTCGATACTATACATACAGTGGGCCTATAGTATTATTGCATGCTATTTTAAAGGGGAAATTCCATTCTGGGCGTCTCTTTTATTTGTAGAAAGGTTGTTTTATTACGGAGTAAAATGAGCTCATCGACAGCTCTATACATTATGGTCAGGCCAGAGCTATAGCGCTAAACTACTGTGCATGCTCCAGCTTTCGGCTTTACAAAGGACTACACTGAGGTGAAAAGGGGCAGGAGTCAGACAACACCAGTCAAATGTTCTCCTACCAAAACACACATACCCTCACCACCCCAACTACAGCCTGTTCAAGCTGCTGCGGTCAGGCAAACGCCTGCGAACACCAGCAACTAGGACAGAGAGACTTCGGCTCAGCTTATTCCCCCAGGCCATCAGAGCCTTGAACACTGAACTCTCCACACACAAGCACACATGAACACACACACAACACACACACTGTACACGCTCACACACTAGCAGCCACTTTAACATGAGCACACACACACTCATGCTGCACACGCTCACACTTATGGTCACTTTACAAAAGGAAAGGTCACTTTAAGAATAGTATAGTATAACTTGAGATTGTATAATATAGCATTGTATAGCAGTGTACATAAAGACCCAGTGCCTCATCCGTAGCTAACAGTGTATTGCACTACCACAGGACCTAGCATGTCCTACCATGCTCTGTAAATAACTCATGTACCGTACATATACCGATATGCCCTACTTTGTTTACCTGTTTTATTGCACAATGTCGTTCTATTGGATTCTTATTATATATTACTATTGTTATTACTATATTACTATTGTATTATGCACAATCGTTGCGGGCAAGACCCCCCCCCCCCCCATTTCATTGTATACTTGTATGCCGTGACAAATAACACTCTTGACTCTTATAAGAAGGGGAGGGGCTGAGCTTTTACTTCTGGTTTCTCCATTATGGTGAGTGGGAAGCTGATTGAGAGAGACGATCAAGGTATCAGGAAATTCTAATTACTTGCCCATTATCGTTCCTCAAAATTTGTGGTGGGATTTCCCTTCAATGCACTACTCAACATGTTGCTTTATTGTTGCACCATGTAGTTTGCAGTTCATTTGGAGTGACATAGCCCACTGTAAACCTGGGTCACATGTAGTTGTATATCTCAGCTTTATTGTACAGAAATTTTGTAGAATCCACCATACTGTTTATATGACACATTTTCCTTACAGGTTGCAGCCATGGTGGTTACGATGACCCTCTACGTGCGGATCGGTAACAAAATAGAGCCAAGCATGGGTGTTATTTAACAAGAGACAAGTAAACATCACAATAAAGTGCCTAACAGATTGTGAGAAACCTATAACCTACATATGAGATCATTAAAACTTGAAAAGGCCGTAGGAATGGAGTGAATGCGTCTAAAACTCAATGATGTACATACCTATGTATTCTGTGTTTTATTTATGATGTCTGAAAAATGAGTGAGGTGAGGAGCTGGAAGAAGTACACAAATGATTTACTTCTAGGTACAAGTAGAAATATCATGATGAAATAAAAAATAGCACTCTGTTAAATCAGAATTCAACTTCAGTAAAAATACAGTTATTAATCCATTGGTCCAAATATGATCTGATTGCATCCTCTTGTGTTTGTCTGGTTCAATGTCATATATGGTTTTTGAATTGCTCAGATGTCTTGTGTGAAACCTTCACGTAACCAGCAATTATAGTTTCTTGAATTAAGTACAGTAGGGCATTGTAGGCTGTTTCTATTGAAATGCAGTGGAGTAAAACTATTGATTGATTGATTGATTGAAAATTGTATTAACAGATTGCAGAATGGGTACAATACAGTACAGCTCAATACACACAATTGTTAAGCGGATGCAGACCAGATAAATACTATCATCTTGTTTACATCAGGGTCCCCCATTTTCAATTCATCATAACATATATGACATACATGACATACAGATAGACAGTACTGCTACATCTATACATTTATGACATACCAGATTTACAAATACAGTACTGTTTGTGATACAAAAAGATTCTAAAAAAGAGAGTATATACATTTGACATAGAAACTGTAAATTGGAGGAGGTTGGGTAGGTGGGGTGGAGGGATTGTATACAGTTGTCTACAATGAAAATACTTAAGTAAAATACCTCAAATTTGTATGTAGGCTACAGTGCTTTAGTATATATAGATAGTTACTTCTATCATCATGTCTTTGAAGTTATCAGATTATCAGTTTCAGATAATCTCCAGTTACTGTAAACCATCACTGTTACTGTAAACCAGTGTTTCTCAAAGTGGGGGGCGCGCCCCCCAGGGGGGGTCGCAGAGGCATGACAGGGGGGGCCTTGATTACTGGATTACAGAAAATTATCACTAAAGTGCTATCTGTTGCAGCTGCACTGTTCTCCATGAAAATACCATATTTGGATAAGTTTGACCATTTCTCAAAATCTGAAAATCATTATTTAATAAAACACAGAAAAGGATCACCAAGTTACTCTCGATAAAAAAAAACTTTACAGACAACATTGAGACAAAGCTTCCTGACACATCTCCATCCAAACTCTTGGAAGAACTCATTGAAATCTCATCTGATACCACCTGGAGAGCTAGTTTCAGAGTGTGGTGCTGAGTACCAAGTATCTCATGATGCTGTTTCACAGCGAGGCAAGGTGGCTCTCGCGAGGGAAGGTGTTGTCAATTTGAAAGGTCACGATATTGGTGTTATTTCAATAAATTTAAACATGGCCCATTTCATGACTATTTTGTTGGGGCAAGGGGGGGGGGGGGGGGGGGGGGGGCCCAAGATATTTTCCGCCAAAGGGGGGCCTGACAGAAAAAATTTGAGAAGCACTGCTGTAAACCATCACTGTTCGAGGCATCGCCCCTGCTGATATCAGACGGGAAGCTACCAGCTGCGTTGGGATAACAAAAGCTAAGTGATGAACGCCATCTCCTGTGTGGACAATACATCACCCCCACCGGCCCAGCGACTGAAGTCAAGAAGAAGCTTCCTTGTCCAGCCCCAAAGTTCAGAGAAGAAAAACTAAAGTTGTCTATACTGAAAATACTATATTAAGTAAAGTACCTCAAAATTGTATGTAGGCTACAGTGCTTTAGTATCGATAGTTACTTCTGCCATCAACGTGTCCTTGAGAGTGCTGAAAACATGTTGACAAAGTATGATGATGCACTTTATAGAGACAAATTTGTATAACATCACGTGTAATCCCACTGGCTTTTTTTCAATTGTATTTCTTCCAATCTTGTAATTTAGTTATAGTTGGTTCTAGTCCTATTATTGCAAGGGTGAATATATAGCAGGTGATTTACCATGGTGGGAACAGGGTGGAAAGAAATCCCAACCTGAGCACGATGAGCTCAGTTGAGCAGCTGTTGGGGGATGATAGTGTTGAATGCTGAACTAAACTAAAGTCTATGAACAGCATCCTGGCATATGAGTTCTTAGTGTCCAGATGGGTGAGAGTTGAGTGGAGGTCAGTGGAGATTGCATCATCTGTGGACCGGTTGGCCCGATATGCAAACTGGAAAGGGTCCAGGGAGGGAGGGAGGATGGATTTGATGTGTTGCATGACTAGCCGTTCAAAGCACTTCATGATGATGGGTGTCAGAGCAACGGGACGGTAGTCATTGTAGCAGGCTGGAGAAGCCTTCTTTGGGACCAGGATGATGTTAGTGTCTTTGAAGCATGTAGGGACAGCGGCTTGGCTCAGGGAGGTGTTAAAGATGTCTGTGAAGACATCAGTGAGCTCCATGTATGTATGTTCTTCTTTTTTGTAACACAGTATTGTGTGTTCTGGCACAAAATTAATTTCTGTATCAACAGACAAATAATTATCTTATCCCCTCTACTGAAGACCTTCCCCCTGACCCAGAAGCACCATGGGAAACACAGTGGAAAACACACAACCGCATGGGAATGAGGACGGGACGATCAAGAAGTGCTCTGGTCAGATTGGGACTGGCCCAACCACCTCTCAATGTGGAGAAGCAGACCATACTATGGAGCAGTGCCTTGTCTGCACTCTACTACCCAAACCTTGCAGCTCAAAACACCTTGCAGTGTTCAATACAAATGCAAAGGACTATGTAAAGAAATGGGTAGGCCTAACTGTCATATAACCATCATGCTTCAAATAAACAAAAAGAAAAATACTGTTAGAGTTGCTCTTGACAGACACTCTACTGTTATAATATATTGGGTTTGCCTACTTTGAATGCCTTCAATCAGCAGGTTTTTATCGTTTGAATTTGGAGGACTGGTATTGTCAATCAGAGCTATTCTGATAATCAAGTTTCTGTAGCCTAATGTAACTGTTTTGAGCGGGAGAATTTGCCCTTCAAAATTGTTGTAGGCTATGATTAACTATATAATTGGTTAAACACAAAGCCCATTCCCACCTTGATATCCCAGATTCCTTACTGTACATGTCCATGACAAGAGCAGAGCATTTCCATCTACATGTGGGCCACAGAACATCCTTTTGGTAAGACTTGTTGTTTGATATGGTTTTGTCCTGAATTCAAAGTGTCTGTTGTATCCCTCTCTCTTTCCTATGGGTTAAAAATCCCTGCGTTTCAAAGAATGATGCAACTTTGATAATTCAGGCAGAGACTATAGTCTTCTTCATAATACTATAACAAAATACCAAAACAGTCAACTGTAATGATTAAAACTTTTATTATTTTATAAAATTACAACTTGTATTACTTTTACAACTTTTATAAGACAATGACTTTATGCTGATAAAATCTTTTTTCCTGTGACCTACAACATAATAAAATAAAAAGTAAAATAACCTACTCATTGGGTAGTGATAGAAAAAAGATTTGTATTCAAAAAGTAAGAAAGGGACATTTTTAATAAGGATTTGTGATGATCAAAAACAAGTTAATTGAGTGGACAGCTTAACAACATAAACGCGTCGCACATATGTAAAACAAACGTGCAAAATAACTTTTCAAAATCAAATGCAAACCGGCACTATGTGCTTATTGGCCAGTAATAAAAAAAAAAACATATATTGAAGGTACTTGCAACCCGAAACCCAGCGCTGTCATTTTCTTCAGCGTGAGGGCAAACGGCGTGTGTCGCAAAAGACGGAAGCGACGGGCTTTCTGGGAGATGTAGGTTTTTATGAAGTGGAAATTTACCAAAACGAAGAGGGAATGGAAAAGTACTCCGTGACCCTGCTGCAGGCAGCGCTCTGCATACAGGACCTTGGAGACGTGTTGTTGGAAGCAGCTGATCCTGTTATCTTATCTGTCAAGGCTCAGGGCTAATAACTTCAGTATTTGCCTAGTACCCATGGCCTATATATTATTATTATTGTTAAGATGGTAGTGGTTGTGGTTGTTGTTGTTGTTGTTGTTGTTGTTGTTGTTGTTGTTGTTGCTGTTGTTGCTGTTATTCTGGAGCAGTAATCAATATTTACTGAGCCCATGACCCTTTACAATGATAACCAGCATGACCAATGAACATGTGAACAGGCTTCTCTCTCTCTCTCTCTCTCTCTCTCTCTCTCTCTCTCTCTCTCTCTCTCTCTCTCTCTCTCTCTCTCTCTCTCTCTCTCTCTCTCTCTCACACACACACACACACACACACACACACACACACACACACACACACCTACACACACACACACACACACACACACACACACACACACACACACACACACACACACACACACACACACACGGTGCCACTGACACAATTATTTGAGGAACCCTGTTGGAAATGATTACAATTTTGAGCATAACAGGTTCAGAAGATATGACAAGTATGTATGTATTATGGTCAGGCTACAGTGTAGCAAATAATATGGTGTTTGTTGGGGTCACTGGATACAATTAAATGAAATATAATAAATATTTCACCATTAAAGATCTAACATAGTTCTTATAATAAATGTTTCATCATTAGAGATCTAACATAGTACTTATAATACATGTTTCATAATTACAGATCTAACATCATTCTTATAATAAATATTTCACCGTTAGAGATCTAACATAGTTCTTATAATAAATGTTTAATAATTACAGATCTAACATAGTTCTTATAATACATGTTTCACTGCTTTAGCCTGGTATTGGACTGATATCCTGCTTTAGCCTGGTATTGGACTGATATCCTGCTTTAGCCTGGTTGATTGATTGATTGATTGATTGATTGAAAACTTTATTAACAGATTGTAGAATGGGTACAATACAGTACGGCTCAATACACACAATTGTTAAGGGGATGCAGACCAGAGAAAGACTTTCATCTTGTTTACATCAGGGTCCCCCATTTTCAATTCATAATGACATTTATGACATACACAACATACAGATATATACAGTACTGTTACATTTGTGACCTACACGATATGCAAATATACAGTAGTGTTAAACAGAGATCCTAACAGAAAATATATACATACAAAGGGGAGGAGACTGTACATTGGGAGGGGGGGAGGGGGGTGCAAGCATAGGGAGGGGGGGTTTAGACATTTACGGGGGCCAGTTTCAAATTGCAGCCTCCCCGTAGGTGCTCTTTGAGAGCGGTTTTGAAGGTGGGTAGGGATTCACATTTTTTTTTACGGATGTGGGATAAGGTGTTCATAATTGCGAAACGTATTTAGTCCCTTGTTTGAGCCGAATCTGGGTTGAACATGATTTGTGGAACTCCCTCTGGTATTTCGACATGTACATGGGTATTGGACTGATATCCTGCTTTAGCTTGGTATTGGACTGATATCTTGCTTTAGCCTGGTATTGGACTCATATCCTGCTTTAGCCTGGTATTGGACTGATATCCGATACCAGAATCTGTATCAGTGCATCTCTAATTTTAAACTCTCTTCTGAACAGGTCTGCTCCTCTTCTAGACCAGGAAGAAACAGGATCTGATTTCTCACTGTTTATACAGTGATGAGAAGTAGCTGAAGAAACACATCATCATATCAAACTTAATTTACTGTACACTGCAAAAAAGATCCAATCTAGGTAGAATCCTTAATGCCGTCAAACAGGAACCTATAGGTAAAATAGCCCTATTTGGTATTTCACTTTGTTTATTTTCAATTATTTCAATTTGTTTTGGTCTTATGTGTGTGGGTTGGAGTTTAGTCCTCAAGTTTCAAGTTTCTTTATTAGTTGTCATAGTAAAATACAGAATACTTTTCTATGAATTTTTTTTTCTGTTATGAGCTCCTGGGAGTGTGCTAGATAAAAATAGATAAAAAGTATTAAATAGAAAGTCAAAAGTACGTAAGCAAAAAGTGTTCAGTCAATATATGTACAATATACAATACAGAGTAAAAAATAGTAACAGTGAGTTACAGTACAATACAGTATACAGTACAATGCAGAAATGGGATGAGGTACAACTTAGGTAAGGTGCAATGAGGTATGAATTGTAGTGCAAATCTTTTTACCAATAAATATAAAGAGTGTTAAAGTGTCTAAAGTGAGTAAAGTGGGTGCTACGGTGAGTGTTTATTTAAAGTGAGTGTGTGCGTGTGGATGTGTGTGCTGTGTAGTTGATGGTTTGTTACATAGTGTTATTGTCGTTGAGCATCCTGATGGCCTGGGGATATAAGCTCCTTTTGAGTCTCTCTGTACTGGCCACGAGACTCTGTATCGCTTGCCTGACCGCAGCAGTTCAAAGAGGCAGTTGTTTGGGTGACTCCAGACCTCTCTTGGTAGAGCCTGAGGTTTGGCCAACAATAGCAACCCCTCCCCTATCCCCACTCAACCCCTCCCCTATCCCTACTCAACCCCTCCCCTATCCCCACTCAACCCCCAACCCCTCCCCTATCCCCACTCAACCCTCCCCTATCCCCACTCAACCCTCCCCTATCCCCACTCAACCCCTCCCCTATCCCCACTCAACCCCCAACCCCTCCCCTATCCCCACTCAACCCCCAACCCAACCCCTCCCCTATCCCCACTCAACACCTCCCCTATCCCCACTCAACCCCTCCCCTATCCCCACTCAACCCCTCCACTATCCCCACTCAACCCCTCCCCTATCCCCACTCAACCCCTCCCTTATCCCCACCCAACCCCAAAGTCTATAGGTGACAGAGCCAAGCAGCTCATGGGAAATGTATTGAAAACACAGAGAGTACCAAAAGGTGCCAGAAATCAACATGATTGCTTTAAAACAAATAGGCAGTGTCTACACATATAATGGGGGCTATTACATGGTTATTACTGTGGTGACAATCTTTATGATGGGGGTTGTGACTCAGAGCAGAGTACAACAAGGGTAAATATATAGGGCTCTGGACTTTAATAAAATGCAGGTCAAAACAATAGCTCCCCAGAATTTAGAACAATTCCCAGTGGGCGTGTTGCATACAATAACGTCACTAGTCCGTGGGGCGTGGACTTGAACCGGTGCCTATAAGGAAGAGAGGCAACATTGTCAATCAGTCGCTGTCCGTCTCCTCGTGTATCGGAAGTGATTGTAAAAAGCGTCCTGCCTTCTCCACTTGTTTATTATCCAGAGCCAGGACTGGGAGGAGCTGCCCTGCACAGACTAGCAGTGTCGGGTCTGTCTCCACCATGTCTCACTGAAAGAATGGAGCCGGTGAGTGACTGGGTTTCTGGGGGAAGACTGCGATGTTTTGTGGTCTTGGAAATGTGCGGATTATCAGAGCGTCGTTTTTCCGAAACCTGATCACAACAACAATGACTCTGTTCTCCCGCTGACGTCACCTTAATATATTATAGACCAATAGAGCAATATCATGTTTCTTAACAGCTAACAGTGAGAATTATACGAATAATAATAATAATAATAATAATGATGATGATATTCTGTATAGAATGATGTCTGTCTCATGCTCAATTGGAGATTATCTCTTTTTTTTAACGGAACAATTCATTTCACTACATCCTATCAATGAAATGTTGTCGACCAGTTCAGACATTCAGTTTCTCTGTTCTACCCACACTGTTACACGCGGGAAGGGGTGATAGTCTACTATTATGCGGTCATTAATATCAGATCTGATCTAATGATATTGTATTGTATTCTCTGTACGTCATGGGTCACCGGTTCACTTTACATCGGCCTCAGTCATATTTTGAGTGCTAACAATGAATTGACTCAGATGATCTGTTCCCCTTAACAATTGTATGTATTGAGCTGTACTGTACTGTACCCATTCTGCAATCTGTTAATAAAGTTTTCAATCAATCAATCAATCAATCAATAAATCAATCAATCTGTTAATCTGGATTCTGGAATAACCTGCAACTGAAATTACCTCTGCTTTAAATGAGACAATGCTCCAAATTGAAATGACCTCTTGGGTATAGACAGTATTGTCTGTTGGAATTGTCTGGATATGAAAGGGACTGGGGAATGGGGATGTGGAGAGGTGTTGCACCTGTTTTCTAAAGGCTTAAGATTAGTACAATTCAATAAGTAGGATTAGCCAGGATTTTACATGATTCTGTGCAACATGCTTTTTATTCCAATAGGCCACACATGGGGTATACAAGCAGGTCTAGTCGAACAAGATGGTAGTGATTAATAACATGTGGTGGATACTTATATCAGTAAGTGCCTTACATTACCACCATGAGTTCATAACACACTGACACAAGTATAGTGTCGGTGGCTCTAGTGGGAATTGAACCCCTAACCCTGGGAGTGTTAGTACGTAGCTCTACCATATTAATTCAACATAATACAGGGCCATATTATAATTATTATCTTTGTTATTATTAGGTTATGTATCATTGCACGTGTGAAGCAATGTCCTGTAACACTTCACTTGAAATAGCTAGACTGTAAGGTTTTGATTACGTTTCTACATTACAATACCTTCGTTATAATTATTCTAATGCGGTTATAGACAGGTTTCTCGTCCACCTCAAACTCAGTGCGTGCGCATCAAGGAGGCAGAACAACGGGGCAGTGTCATGGTTTCTCCATAGAGCTCCATTATACTTTTAGTCAGGGTAGTGTCATGGTTTCTCCATAGAGCTCCATTATACTTTTAGTCAGGGGAGTGTCATGGTTTCTCCATAGAGCTCCATTATACTGTTAGTCAGGGTAGTGTCATGGTTTCTCCATAAAGCTCCATTATACTGTTAGTCAGGGTAGTGTCATGGTTTCTCCATAGAGCTCCATTATACTTTTAGTCAGGGGAGTGTCATGGTTTCTCCATAGAGCTCCATTATACTTTTAGTCAGGGGAGTGTCATGGTTTCTCCATAGAGCTCCATTATACTGTTAGTCAGGGTAGTGTCATGGTTTCTCCATAGAGCTCCATTATACTTTTAGTCAGGGGAGTGTCATGGTTTCTCCATAGAGCTCCATTATACTTTTAGTCAGGGTAGTGTCATGGTTTCTCCATATAGCTCCATTATACTGTTAGTCAGGGGAGTGTCATGGTTTCTCCATAGAGCTCCATTATACTTTTAGAGGGGAGTGTCATGGTTTCTCCATAAAGCTCCATTATACTATTAGTCAGGGTAGTGTCATGGTTTCTCCATAGAGCTCCATTATAATGTTAGTCAGGAGTGTCATGGTTTCTCCATAGAGCTCCATTATAATGTTAGTCAGGGTAGTGTCATGGTTTCACCATAGAGCCCAGTTGTACTTGTTTAGTGCAGCAGCTCAGCGCAGGTCAGGGGCAACTCAGTCACGTCATTCAGCAGGTGTTGGTGTTTGGCTCGAACACGGTATGTTTAGAAACCTGTCTATAATGTGCTTATAATGTACCATAATGTCTAATTAGCAACAGTAGGTAAATGTTAGTGATGCAGTGATACAGTATTTCATTGATCAACTGAATGGCATGGTACTCTTGAGGCTCTGTTTCAGGGTGAGGGCATGTTGACTCTGTTCATAGCCAGAGATGAGGACTGAGAAACCAAAACAAAGGATTATTTTAATGAGAGGAGTAGGGAGATAGTCTATTTGCCAACACAATGAACCCGGAAATTTTGAACCACCAAACTTTTATGATAGATATGGATAGTATGGGTCACCAGCACTTAGAAACTGCCGGATGCTAAGTTGTACATGTTGGGCAACTTTTTTTATTTGCATAATTAGCTACATTTGCATAATCACCTAAATGGACAAATCTCGGAAACTACTTGATCAATTTCAACAATGTTGGAGTGGTTTTGGGGGTTATTCGGGATGCTGAATCCATTTATGATACTCAAGAGTTTCGGAATTGCAATATTTACTGGAATTTACCAAATTTCAATTTCAAGAGAAATTCTGCTGAATAATATTATGGGGAAACTTACTCCTTGCTTACAAGTCTTGGTTATCATAGACTCAGGTCTACTGTAAGCTTTAAGTCCCACATTAACAAGGTGACAAAAACATAATTCTTCCACCTTAGAAACAAAGCTAAAGTACAACCATTTATAAATCAAAAGGATGCTGAAAAACGGATCCATGCCTTTATTCCAAGCCGACTGAAGAAAATCCTTCAGCTTATTCAACTCTCAGCTAGGCTATTACACTGGCTTCCGGTAACATTTAGAATTGATTTGAAGGTCCTCCTCCTTATGTACAAAGCCCTAAATGGAACCAGACCAAGCTATATTGGCAATTTTCTTGTCAACTACATGCCCCCAAGAACACTACGATCATCTACTTCTATCATCTTGTATTTTTATTTTCTGCATTGCATTTATTCTGTCTATTTTATGCTCATTTGATTTATTCTAGTGTATTTTCTGCTGTGAAGCACTTTGGGCTGCAATTCTTGTATGGAATTTGTACAAATAACGTTTATTATTATTATTGCCATCCTTAGAGTTATTTGCTACCTCTATCTAGCAGGGCTCAAATTATTTGAAATGGTTTTGTTAACCCTCGTGTTATCCTCAAATTGACTTTACACTCTTTATCCTTGGGGACATTTTGACCCCAGCAGTTTAAACCTCCAGAAAATGATCATAATCAAAAGTGTTACCCAAATGTATGTTTCAAGTGCTTCATGTTACTTAGTTGATTACCTAAATAACCATTTAAATAAAACATTACCCCTACTCCCCCCCACCCACCCAATTATACATACATAATATATATTATGTTGTTCAAGTGTAGAGTGGGCCCATGATAACTTTCCGTTTTTGGAAAGTAACGTGTCTGCTTGTGGTTGAGAGACAACAGGAGCATCTGCACTAAGGGTCTCATTCTCATCAGAGGAGGACGCCTCATAATCAGGGTCTCAGACACATTCTCTCCTATGTCACTTTCACCGTCAAATATCTGTGACAAAACTTCACTGGCAGAAAACTTTTTCTTCAAGGTAATTTTCAAATGAGAGTTTAGAAGGCTGCTATGCAAGCTATGTTTGCTCCTCCCCTATGTTGCGTAAAGTTTAGGTAGTCAAAAATCACAAATAACAATAAAAATACAGTCCGGGATATACATTCTAAAAATTGCACAGTGTTTAGAATGCCCATTTCTCCTTGTTAGGGACCAAGCCGTGAGACAATGAGGAAACAGGAGTTGTAGATGAAAACTGGGTTTTTATTTACCCACAAGGTGCAAAACCATTGCAAACCAAGAATTTGATAACTAGGCCCTATTCCCCGTACCTGGTTCAACTAAGTCGATCAAGAGTCCCATTATCCAGATTCAGTTAACCCAATGTTTGAAGCCGGGATTTTCCTGTTCCTGGAACGCTGATTCAGTCTCGTTAACTCGAGCCAGACTTGAGACTCTGGATAAGTGCGCGCGGCCGCTTCAGTTGAAAAGACAGCAGGTGTAGATCGCAGAAATCCTGATCTTCTAACGGCATTGATTGATTGATTGTTTTACAGATTGCAGGCGGCTCAATAGCCTTGCCGACAAGTTAAATGCATAATCTATAGGCTAATTTTAAATCCCTCATTACCCCAATCAATCAGATTATATTCCTTTAAACGTTCTTGCTGGCAGTAGGTTTATGCATTGAATAATCAAATGAGATCTTGCTAGCGAAAATAATTAGTTCAACTGTTTCAGAATAAGGATACGGCTCTCTTATCCATTGATTGATGTATGGTGGATTTTTTATTTATCTGTACTGCGGTGTGACGGTTTGTCCTTTTGACTTTCACGCAGACGACCGGGGTTCGAATCCTAGTCTTTTCCTTCTTTTTGCAATGTAGGAATAATTCAATTTGGTGCACGTTGAGAGCTATATAAAGAATGACATCCTCAATGCATGTAGATTTATAATATTTTAACTTAAAACTAGGCTACTTTTGCGTATAATCATTAATATTATATTCCAAAAGAATTATATTGGAAAAGCGGGGTTTCGAACACCGGTCGCCCGGTTGCCAGGATTCAGCACTAGCCGCTGCGCCACTGTGCCAGACGTGATATACTCATTGTTTATGCATTAATGGACGAGAGACCCGTGTTTAGAATATTTTTCTTACCAAAAAATGAAGTTTTATCTCTTTATTCTCAAATGCATTAATGTGACGTCAACGGCTCATTCAATTTCTCAAACCCGTCAAACAGCGCATCTCATCAGACATTTTAATCCCAGTTACAATATCACACAAAAACCACAATCTTATGCTTTATGCTTGAATGAAACACAATCCGGCGCTCCGTTAAGCAAATCTACAGCGGAGATTAATATATGAAACTAATCAGAGCCAAACGGCCGATAGGTTTAATTCATTAAAAATATCCCCGCGGGATTCACATTTGCAATGAGCCGTTATTAAAATAACCACATGCAGCGTGTATCGCGACTCCGAGCGCCGTATATGACGTGCATTATTTTATTTAGGACAAAGTAAATCTATAGGCTCAATATGATTTATTATCAGCATTTAGTTCTATTATTATACATTTCAAAAGCCCCCTCTAGGAAAACGAAGCACAGAAACGTAATTCAGAATGGTATAAATGGGATCTCTAGACTGTGAGAATCATTTCAGGAAACGAGCTGTCACTCCTTTGCGGGGGCGTGTCCATGGTTCATCCGGCTAACTGAACTTAACCCTGCTCCCGACCAGGCTCAAACTTTTTGATCTGTTGTCATGGTGATTTGGACAATCGCGCGTCGGGGAACAGAAAGGTCCGGCTTAAGTCAGGCTTGACCGAAAGTTATCCGGCTAACTCAGTTATCCAGGTACGGGGAACGGGGCCTAGGCCTATAGATAGGTTTCTCGTCCACGTCAGCAAGGAGGCCAAAAGGAACGTAATAATCAGAACAGTGGGGCACTGTATAGAGGATACTTTGTAGGACATGACCTCGAGAACATTTGAACCTGTTTGGGGAGATATTTCACACAGACACAACCAGGAATGAGGAAGATAGTGGTTTACCATTGTATCTTTGTTCCTGGATTGTAGCCAGCTTTTCATAACAACTCATCAACAATAGTCTTCCGGGATTCTGAAATCGGGAGGAGATTGCGGGGGGAGCAAATGAATGAATGTGGATGAGAGCCGTGATGTAAGTGATTGCAGCTACGGCTGTGTGGGTGCTGGAGACATGATCGAATAGACTTGTATGCGCCTGAATCTCCTGAACACGGCGCGATCCATTCCTAATCGATCAGAACTAAATCGGCAGAGAAAAAGCCCATTTTTAAGCACCTATTCGGCTATTCCCCATGCACATGCGCAGATTGCCCACGGATTGTGACGCCACGCACACCCACCCTGGACTGTTCCATCAGAGGGGGGAGCTTCGGTGGTAGTCTGAGTGGCTACAGACCACTGCACTTAAATATAAACAGTCTACCTGGAGACTCAATGAGGTAATTGTAGATGTCGCCATATGACTCGTCTGGCCATTTAGTGGGATCATTGTTTCATTATCCTGTTCGGCTGAAAGGACACTGGCCACGAAGCTCACCCCTCTGATGGAACAGTCCAGGGCGGGTGTGCGTGGCGTCACAATCCGTGGGAAATCTGCGCATGTGCATGGGGAATAGGTGCTTAAAAATTGGCTTTTTCTCTGCCGATTAGGAATGCAACCACTTACATCACGGCTCTCATCCACATTCATTAATTTGCTCCCCCCGCAATCTCCTCCCCGATTTCAATGTAACGCGGAAGTGTAGTGGTCTATTAGGCGCTCTACAAATTAAAGTTATTATTATTATTATTATTATTATTATTATTATTATTATTATTATTATTATTATTATTATTATTATTATTATTATTATTATTATTATTATTATTATTATTATTATTATTATTATTATTATTATTCTGTTTACAATTGAACAGTCCATGAAAATTATCTATAAATTCTGC
Organism: Notolepis coatsorum; assembly: GCF_963971535.1. Classification (NCBI taxonomy): domain Eukaryota; kingdom Metazoa; phylum Chordata; class Actinopteri; order Aulopiformes; family Paralepididae; genus Notolepis; species Notolepis coatsorum. Next base: position 72,180,278 of record NC_140172.1, on the reverse strand, counting down.
ATCTTCTGAAACATTTATAAACAGAAAATTCAAAAAGAAGTTCACCAAAATTTGGTAAATTCCAGTAAATATTGCAATTTTGAAACTTTTTTCTTCTCTTAAGTATCATACAACTGGATTCAGTATCCCGAATAACCCCCAAAACAACTCCAACATTGTTGAAATTGATCAAGTAGTTTCTGAGATTTGGCCATTTAGGCGATTATGCAAATGTTTGCTAATTATGCAAATAAAAAAAGTTGCCCAACATTTACAACTTAGCATCCGGCAGTTTCTGAGTGCTGGGGATCCGTACTATCCATATCCATCATAAAACGTTGGTGGTTCCGAAATTTCCGGGTTCACAATGGGGCTCTATGGGGTGGCAAATAGACTAAGAGGGCTGGCTGTGGTGAGGGCCTTCAGTAGGGAGAGGCCTGGCTGTGGTGATGGCCTTCAGTAGGGAGAGGCCTGGCTTAGGGCTGGGCGATAAAACGATAACGATAATTATCGCGATAAATTATTTCCTTGAAATAAACATGAAACGTGGTCGCAAAGTTTCGATATATCGATTTTCCAAGCTTGGATATCAGCACACGCACTAACAACCAATCAGGAATAGAGCTAAGTTACGTGATGACGCGATTACGTACCACAGCTCCAGATGTGCTACTGTTTTGGTTTCGATTTCCGTGGAGATTAGTTTACCAACTTTAGTTAGGAAAATGCATGAAAATTCCAGTGAAGGAGATGGCGACAGCGAAGGAGATGACAACAATACGGCCACCGCAAGCCTTAGCGCCTCAAATGTAGAGGCAATTGTTAATAAGAAAGGTGTTTCGACGTCGGCAGTATGGACACATTTTGGCTTTTTAAAGTCGGACAAAAATCAGAGCAGCGTTCGCTGCAAACTGTGTCGACGACCGGTGCTAACAAAAACGGGGAACACAACAAACATGTTCTATCACCTAAAAGTTTATCACTCATTAGAGTACACTGAATGCAAACGCATTCAGTCGGAAAGGAGTGGTGGCGTTAGCCGACAGCCACGAACAAGAACCATTGAAGTTCGTGCTGCGCCTGGAACTGATGCAACTACCTATGCAAGTACCTCCAGGGCACGAAATTGGAGCCCGCCACCCGCCATCGGCGGGCAGATTTTCGGTTTGGCGAGTGACACTGAGAGGTCTGCCCGCCACCTGGCGTGTAGTTCATATCGATACTCTTATTTTGAAAATCCTGTGCGGGTCTCATTTCCGCCCCAAGCGCAGCTCCAGTCATAATATCGATGGCTCCGGCAGTTAGCAACGTTCGGTTCATATGATACTCTTATTTTGAAAAAACCCATGGCAACAAGTCATATCCGCCCCAGTCTGTGCTTCTGCTCGTATCAACACAGAGGCAGTCTGCTCTAGTCTAGTGTGGACCTCCGTGAGCTAACGTTACTGTTTAAACAATGACCCAGTCAACTATTCACTTTTAGTTTAATACATGAGGCATTGTCTAACGGTATCTAGCTGGCTAGCTACTGATAGCTGCTGATAATAGTCTAGTGCATAATACCTCCGTTCGCTCGGTAGGCAACGTTAGCTCACGTTAGCTCTATATGTCCCAGTAAACTAAATAGTTCACTGAGGCGTTGTCTTAACGTTATCTAGCCGGCTAGCAGTAGCTACAGATAGCTCCTGATATCAATGTCTTATACCATTGATTCGATGCGTATTCGAGCTGAGGCCATGCTGATTGTGATTTGACCAAAGCACAGTATACCAATAGGGTCCAGCTGCAGCGCCGGAGAATCCTGGCTGCATCTGGAGGCTACTAAGTATACACACAGACAGTGGAGCTGTTTGCAGATAGCGAGAAGTCACTTCAGAGAGAGAGAGAGAGTACACATTTAACTCTGGCCTCTTTAAGTGTCTATTCTTCAACGTAATAGCTTATCTACTTGAAATGTACTGATTTTTTTTTATATATGTGACACAAAAATGCGTATTTATTTTGGCCGGTAAGAAATATGCTTGGCGGGTAGAATTTTCCCATCTACCCGCCACTGGCCGGTGAGTCAAAAAGTTTATTTCGTGCCCTGAGTACCTCGCAGCAACAAACGCTAGTGTCTGCTTTGTTAGAAGAAGGTGCGCGGACTGATGACGACATCAACTCGAGACGAGACATTCAGTTGTTTTGGCGGTTGGAAATCACCCATAATCACAAGAAACATTCATTCAGACAGTACAGTTGGATCTAACAAAATGGATTTATATGGACACATTCATGGAGAATTCAAGCCGGGACCACAAAGCTTCTCAAAGGGTTGGCTCGACACGCGACGGCTCTCCAACTCGTCTCGTAGTGACGTCTTCGTTCTACCGCAGCAAAAAAAGTTTGTCTATCTATTAATATGGGCATAAGAAGTTAATTAAACTTGACAGAAATAATTATTTCATGTATATCGACGATAATTATTGATATAGAGTGATATGAAAATTATTTAATTATTTTATCGCGATAACGTTTTTGGCCATATCGCCCAGCCCTAGGTGATGGCCTTCAGTAGGGACAGGGCTGGCTGTGGTGAGGGCCTTCAGTAGGGACAGGGCTGGCTGTGGTGATGGCCGTCAGTAGGGAGAGGGCTGGCTGTGGTGAGGGCCTTCAGTAGGGAGAGGCTTGGCTGTGGTGATGGCCTTCAGTAGGGACAGGGCTGGCTGTGGTGAGGGCCTTCAGTAGGGACAGGGCTGGCTGTGGTGATGGCCGTCAGTAGGGAGAGGGCTGGCTGTGGTGAGGGCCTTCAGTAGGGACAGGGCTGGCTGTGGTGATGGCCGTCAGTAGGGAGAGGGCTGGCTGTGGTGAGGGCCTTCAGGGGGGAGAGGGCTGGCTGTGGTGAGGGCCTTCAGGGGGGAGATGGCTGGCTGTGGTGAGGGCCTTCAGGGGGGAGAGGTCTGGCTGTGGTGAGGGCCTTCAGGGGGGAGAGGGCTGGCTGTGGTGAGGGCCAGGGGCGGATTTAGGATTGTAGGAGATCCGGGGCTTAGCCCAGATAGGATTTTTTTTAACTTCGACACCACAACCTTTAACTTATACCACCACCTTAAAGCAGACAAAAGGCACTAGAGAACGCTTAAATTCACACCCTTTAATTAATGAAGCAAACTATAATAATTTATAATAATAATAATAACAATAATAATAATAATAATAATAATAATAATAATAATAATAATAATAATAATACACTGTGTTTGTATAGCACCTTTCATACAAGAATTGCAGCTCAAAGTGCTTCACAGCAGTACAAAAAGACAGGCATAAAATGAGCACAACATTGGCAGATCAAGAACAATGCATAAAGTGCAGACATAAAGCATAAAATAGATAGCAGTAAAATAGACAAAGTCAAGGTAAGACATAGAACATTAAATCACATCGTTTTTCATATTAGGATCTAAGATCTAGGGTTAACTCGCCGAACGTTGAGCGCCAGGACCCCCGAAAACCAGAGTATAGTTGGGTTTTCATCGTTGTTTCTTTTATTCGATATTTCCATTCATAAAGACATGCCGGCAGCCTGTGTTATCACTGGGGATGGGTCTGAGATCTCAAAAGTCCAATACCGCCGCCTAACACCTTGCGGCCGCTATTGCACTCCATTTGAAACGATGTGGCTTGGTGTCTGTCATTTTGGAAATGACACCAGACGACCCTGAAACTACACTCATATTCACGACGGTATAAAACGGAAATGTATGGATGGAAAAATTATCTGTTTTTTGCATCTTGACCGGAAGAAACTCAATGACGATCGACTATATTATTAGATCCATAGCTATAATATATAATATAGCTTTAGGCCTGCAAACACAGCCACGTATTCCCATGTTAAAAGGCGCTGGCCTTTCTACAGTAACAGTAAACACCGCCATCTGGCGCTGAAAGTGTTAATATGCGTCTTTGTTTACGGTTTGATTATCACTGATACAAAGTAAAATAGTGCAGTGCAATAAAATAGTTAGTAAAATAGAATAAAATAATGCAATAGTGCATTGCAATAAAATAGTTATCATCGTATTTTTTCGGGAGGCCGGTAAGGAGTAGTCGAGTCGGCTTGAGATAAAGGCATGGATCTGGTTTTCAGCGTCCTTTTGATTTATAAATGGCCGTACTTTAGCTATGTTTCTAAGGTGGAAGAATTATGTTTTTGTCAACTTGTTGATTGTGATTTAAAGCTTAGGTCTGAGTCTACCGTAACACCAAGACTTAACTCACTCAAATACAGTTAGCAGCTGGATAGACTACAGATGGAAATTAGCTTCTGCTAAATCTGGTGCAAACATATTTTCATGTAACAATGATTAATTGTCAAAAAATTATAATATTTAATTATTTCTTTTTTTTAAATAGATTCAGGGCTTTTCAGAAAACATTCAGGGCTTGAGCCCAAGTAGCCACCCCCTAGCCCCGCCCCTGGTGAGGGCCTTCAGGGGGGAGAGGGCTGGCCTTCAGGGGGGAGAGGGCTGATTGGGTCAACAGTGTCAGACTGTGGTTGTACTGGGCAACTCCTAGTGGTCAACAGTGTCAGACTGTGGTTGTACTGGGCTGCTCCTAGTGGTCAACAGTGTCAGACTGTGGTTTGATTGATTTAAAACTTTATTAACAGATTGCAGAATGGGTACGTACAGTACAGCTCAATACATACAATTGTTAAGGGGATGCAGACCAGAGAAAGACTTTCGTCTTGTTTACATCAGGCCCCCCATTTTCAATTCATCATAACATATATGACATACACGACATACAGATAGACAGTACTGCTACATCTATACATTTATGACATACCAGATTTGCAAATACAGTACTGTTTGTGATACAAAAAGAGTCCAGAAAAGAGAGTATATACATTTGACGTAGAAACTGTACATTGGAGGAGGTTGGGTAGGTGGAGTGGGGTGGGGGGGGGGGGACTGTACATTGGAGGTGGTTGGGTGGGTGGGGGGGGGGGACACTATACAACTGTACAAGCAAAACTGTACATTGGAATATTGACAAAACCATACTTGGTCATTTACTGTACATTGGAGGGGGTTGGGTTAGGACATTTACAGGGGCCAGTTTCGAATTGCAGTCTCCCGTAGGTGTTCTTTGAGAGTGGTTTTGAAAGTGGGTAGTGATTCACATTCCTTTACAGCTTTGGGTAGGGCGTTCCAGATTGATGTGGCATAATTGCGAAACGTGTTTAGTTCCTTGTTTGAGCCGAATCTGGGTTTAACATGATTTGTGGAGCTCCCTCTGGTGTTGTGATCGTGGTATTCACTGACCTTTGGGAAGTATTTTGACATGTCAGTACATGGTTACCTTGGTCGTGTAATGTACAGTATCTTGTAGACCAGGCCCATTGCAAGTTGCTGTACTCTGTCGTCTACTCTAAGCCATCCTAGGTTGTCAAAGTGGGCAGGGGTGAGGTGGGGTCTAGGAGTAAGGTCAAGCAGTAGTCTGACCAGTTTGTTTTGAGAAGTTTGTAATTTTGTTTTTAGCGCCTTTGAGGTGCTTTGGTACCATGAGGTGCAAGCATAGTCGTAGTACCCTTGAATGAGTGCTCCTGCCAGTAGGGCTGTCTTAAATACTTCAAAGCTTTGTTCGATGGCACGAGCTTCGAACATAAAAAGAAAATCGAAGTAAAAAAAAAAAAAAAAAAAAATTATATTTTTTTGCCTCCAAAATCTTGCGCCTCCATCCAATGAAACGAAAGTAAGCGGCGCCTCGACTCCACCTCTACAACAAGCACGTGGAGATTATCTGTGTTGAAAACAACAAGGACATACAGCAGCAGACATGTCGACGAAGAAGTCATCAGATGTGTGGTTACACTTTAAAATATGCAAAGACAATGCCTCTACAACAACTTTGTCAAATCACCTAAAAAACGTAAGTATCGTTGTACACGACGGCGACGCCACACAAAACATTAATAAGGCTATTAGGCTTGGGCGGTATAATTTTTTTCATACTGTCATACCTTGCTGACATAATACCCCGGTATACGGTATATGACGGTATGACTTTCATTTTCATCAGCGGGGGGGGGGGGGGGGGGAACCTGTGTTACTAAGTAAACAAATCACGGAACGATGGCCAGTTAGCCCGCAGCATCCTAGTGCTACTATCGTTAGCTCTCAGAACGGTAGCCAGAAGCCCGCAGCATCCTAGTGCTACTATTGTTAGCTCTCAGAAGGTAGCCAGAAGCCCGCAGCATCCTAGTGCTACTATCATTAGCTCTCAGAAGGTAGCCAGAAGCCCGCAACATCCTAGTGCTAGTAACGTTAGCTCTCAGAAGGTAGCCAGAAGCCTGCAGCATCCTAGTGCTACTATCGTTAGCTCTCAGAAGGTAGCCAGAAGCCTGCAGCATCCTAGTGCTAATATCGTTAGCTCTCAGAAGGTAGCCAGAAGCCCGCAGCACTCTAGTACTAGTAACGTTAGCTCTCAGAATAGCCAGTTAGCCTGCAGCACCAGCAACGGTAAGCGTGTCTCATTTAATTTCCACCACTGAAGTGGGTTTTCCCGTCCTCCTGTGTGTAGACAACCAGCTCTGCGTGTGCTCGCTCCATTAGTGAGGACTGGTCTCGCCCTCTGCTGGCACGTGCTGTGTGTGCACTACAACCAATGCCGTCCCTGTCAAAACTCCGTTTCAGTGTAATAGAAACTGAAACGCATCTGTGATTTTGACGGTATTGATTTTCTATACCGTCGGGATTTCTAAATACCCTGGTATACCGTAATACCGTCATACCGCCCAAGCCTAAAGGCTATGCCTATGCTGCTATGACTAATGTATTACCAAGTTGGCTAATTTAATTGTAATCATCTGCTTTTGTAGGTGCATTGTCTGATATAATTCTAAATTCTAAATGATAAATTAAATATAATATAATTGTTTGCTTGATAGACGAAGGTTGCAACATAATTATGTAATGTCATGTCGTTGGCTGTGAGAGCAGCCCCACTGCACCCAGGCAGCGCAGCCGAGTGAAACCTTGTTGGCTGCGTCACAGTCACGAAAGGGGCTACTTAATTAATGAATCCAATCCACTTTATTTATAGAGCACATTTAAAAACAACAAAGTTTACCAAAGTGCTGTACAAGTCCCACAACATAAGGGGAAAAAAACGATTATAATACTTTTTTTTTCTTTTTCTAAGCTTCAAATTAAAATCGAAGCTCGGCCCCGAAGCTTCGATTGCCAAAAAAAGCTTCGAAGGTCAGCCCTACCTGCCAGAGTCTTCAGGGTATTCTTGTTTACCAGTGAGGAGATCCGGTACAAGAATCGAGTTCGTTGGTTGACTTTTTTTATTACATTGGATGCCATTTTGTCACAGGAAAGATTTGCCTCTAGGATGGAACCCAGGTAGGTAATTTCTTCTTTCCTTGTGACAATATTGTCACCCACTGTAACTGAGAAGCCGTCGGTCTTGCTGAGTTTGTTATTTGAACCGAAGAGAATGGACTCTGTTTTGCCCATGTGTAATGATAGTTTGTTATCAGCGAGCCATATGCAGATTTTGCCTAGTTCTGAGCTGAGGGTTTTTTCAACCTGTAACTTGTTCTTGTCAGAGACCAGCAGGGCTGAGTCGTCCGCAAACAGGAACAAGTTGCAGTCACAAGCTGACGACATGTCATTTGCATAAATTAGGAACAGTAGCGGTCCTAGTGCTTCCTTGCGGAACACCACAGCTCACTGTGAGGGGGGGGGTAGGGTACCGTTTACCTCCACCATCTCTTCTCTCCCCTCCAGGTAGGATTGCATCCAGCTCACTGATAGACTATCAAAACCAATTGCTTTTAGCTTGTCAATCAGAATGGTGTGATTGACAGTGTCGAAGGCCTTTTGTAGGTCCAGCATGACCATGCCGCAGTATTTGCCTGCGTCCACCTCTTGTTTGATGTGGTCGTTTAAATAGAGAAGGCATAAGCCAATGAATTAAATACGGTCCTAAAGGCAGAGTTGCAATCAGTGATGGAATGGATAAAGAATAACAAACTAGTTCTAAACATATCAAAGACAAGTAGCATAATTTTCGGTTCAAACTAGGGATGCACGATAATTATCGGGCCGATACCAGCTATTATGACGTCATCCCGATAAACCCGATAAAATTATTGATAGCTCCGATAATAAAAAAAAATAAAAAAAATATATATATATATATATATATATTTTTTTTACACTTTACAAAAAAATAATTTTTCTTTTCATGTCAACGTTCACACGCACAATATATGCTTACTTAGGATTTGACTTGATTCAACAACAAAGCAGTCGGGGCAATGGCAAGCCGAAAACTGTCGAAAATGTGATGTTTGGATTTTATTTTTTCACAACTGAGGTAGGTAGATTTTTTAGAGACTAAAGTACCGAAAAAAGGTACCGTTGGGTACCGGTATCGATTCACAGGTACCGGTACCCATCCCTACTGACAAAGCAATACCTGTTGGTTTTTAGTTCACTCATTGTTCAGGGAAACACATTGTTAATGACATTGACGGATTGTGAATTTTGTGATTGACTCAAATTATATTTATTTGGAAAAATAAATATAGTCACTTTATTTGAAGAGTCAAAACTGTTCTCTTGGCTTTGTTTTGTTCATAGTAGTAACGCTCATGTCATGATAAATCTGGTTAAATCAAAACTACAGGAATATACATTAAAAAAAAATATATATATATATATATATATATATATATATATATATATATATATATATATATATATATATATATATATATATATATATCGGTTATTGGTATCGGTATCTACCTTGAGGAGCAGAAAGTTATCGATATCGGGGTCAAAAAATCAATATCGTGCACCCCAACTTCAAACCATACTCTAAGAACGAACCCAGTCTTGAAACTTTTGATAAGTGATGTGGTAATTAATCAAGTCCAGGAGACTAAACTCCTAGGAGTAACATTAGACAGTAAATTGTCATGGTCACACCATATAAACAATATCAAGTTTCAAGTTTCTTTAATAGTTGTCATACAGAAGTACAGAATACTTTTATACAAAATGCTTCTTACTGTTACACTCCAGAGACTGTGCTAGACAAGATAAGTATGAAATAAAATAAAGTAGCATGTAAAAAGAAGTAAAAATAGAGGTCCCAGTGTTCAGTATAGACATATGTACAATGTTCGATGCAGACTAGAAGTAACTGAGTTACCATACAATATACAATATACTATGCAATATACTAATATACAATACTATATAGTGCAAAGCAGAAATGGGATGAGGTACAATTTAGGTACAATTTACAGTAAGGTGTACGAGTTGTAGTGCAAATCCTTTACCAATAAATATAAAGTGTGTTTAGGTGATCTAAAGTGTGGAGAGTGGGTGCTGCAGTGTGTTGTTTGTTTAAAGTGAGTGTGTGCGTGTGGATGTGTGTGCTGTGTGCATTTGATAGTTGTTGCATGGTGTTTATTGTTCGTTGAGCAGCCTGATGGCCTGGGGATAGAAGCTTCTTCTGAGTCTTTCTGTGCTCGCCTTGAGACTCCGGTATCGCTTGCCTGACCGCAGCAGTTCAAAGAGGCAGTTGTTCGGGTGGCTGGAGTCCTTGATGATTCTCTTAGCCTTACCCCTGCACCGCTTGTTGTAAATGTTCTGGAGGGTGGGAAACCCCCCTCCAATTGTGCGTTCCGCTGAACGTGTCACTCTTTGTAGTCTGCTTCGGTCTTGTGCAGTGCTATTCCCAAACCAGGAGGTGATGTTGCCAGTCAGGATGCTCTCTATTGTACATGAGTAGAAGTTCTTAAGGATCTTCTGACTGACTTGGAACTTCCTTAGGCGCTTGAGGAAGTAGAGGCGTTGTCGTGCCTTCTTCACAACACTGTCAATGTGTGTGGTCCATGTCAAGTCCTCGGATATGTGGGCTCCGAGGTACTTAAAACTGTTCACTCTCTCAACCGGTGCCCCGTCGATGCTGAGGGGGCTGTAGTCCTTGACCCCCGACCTCCTAAAGTCCACAATCATCTCCTTTGTTTTGCTGACGTTCAGGGAGAGTCTGTTCTCCTGGCACCATCCCGCCAGGACCTTGACCTCTTCCAGGTAGGCCCTCTCGTCGTTTGCAGAGATCAGGCCCACCACTACTGTGTCGTCAGCAAATTTGATGATTGTGTTGTTGCTCCGCTGAGCCACACAGTCATGTGTGTACAGGGAGTAGAGGAGGGGACTCAGAACGCAGCCCTGTGGGGCCCCTATGTTGAGGGTGATGGATGAGGAGGTGCAGTTGCCTGCTCTCACCACCTGGGGTCTGCCCGTCAGGAAGTCCAAGACCCACTGGCAGTGGTCATAGTTCAAGCCCAGGTCCCTGAGCTTGGCTATGAGTTTGGAGGGGACTATGGTATTGAATGCTGAGCTGTAGTCGATAAATAGCATTCTCACATAGTTCCCCTGCCTCTTGTCCAGGTGTGATGCTGCTGTGTGCAGCACATGGGCTATGGCGTCCTCCGTGGACCTGTTGGGGCGGTATGCAAATTGCAGGGGGTCCAGGTTGATGGGGAGGGAGGAACAGATGTAGCCCTTCACTAGCTTCTCAAAGCACTTCATGGCTATGGAGGTGAGAGCTACAGGGCGGTAGTCGTTGAGGCAAGTGGGCGTAGATTTTTTGGGTACAGGGATGATGGTGGACTTCTTCAAACAGGTGGGGATGACAGCCTGTTCTAAGGACAGGTTAAATATGTCAGTGAATACCGGGGCCAGTTGGTCAGCACAGACTTTTAGGACGCGGCCAGGGATACCGTCCGGTCCTGCTGCCTTCCTGATATTCACTTTCTTAAAGGTCCTCCTCACCTCATGTTCTGTTATTCTGAACACTGAATCTCCATCAGCAGCGCCCCCCCCTCCATTGCAGTGGTTTGTAGGCTGGTGTTGTTATTCACCGCCTCAAACCTCGCATAGAAGGTATTGAGATCATTTGCTAAGGAGATCATAGTGATAAACTCCAGGGCCCTCATTCATCAACGTGTGCGTAGAACATGTTCTATTTCCACACGTAAGCACAGAATGTAGAATCAGTGTACGCACAGGAAAATCGGGATTCATCAACCGTGCGTACACAGGTCCTATGCTCCTCCGTGTTGATGAATACCACTTTGTTCTACCGTCAATGCTCGTGCATGATTATCCATATATGGTCATGAAAGTGAGGAAACACCCCCCATGGGATGTGAAATAATGGACTGACCCGAGCGGAACTCTGAGAAACTCCACAGAGATTGTTCACTGCTGTCGAACCAAGAAGACACTATCGCGTATTATGGGATAAATAAAAGGCGGACTTGTAAACGGTGATGTCAGATATCAACGGCTCCCTAAGACCATTGCTGCAATTCTGCCTGGACAGCTCAAAATACTAATAAAGACCGTTCGTTGACCACTGTTTGGCGTTGGTTGTGTGTCATTATAACCGTGCTGTAATATGAATGCCTTTATTAGTTGTGTTCGATTGGCTATATGATTTTTAGAGGCATCTATTTTGTTGTCTGTATTACCGACAACAAAATAGATGCCTCTAAAAATCATATACTATTAGGTAGCCTATATGGATTACATATAATAGCAGCCATAGCCTACATTATGCAACAGTAACTTGCGCATACCAGTGTATGCGACGGACCAGTGTATACCTTATATCATATCATATTCATATAATAGTTTACTCTATCAGCATGTAATATGTTCTTTGTTAGAACTCAACTCGTTAGACAGGCTGACAGACGTGTACACTTACGGTGATGTCGGATATGATATCTATTAACCATTGCTGCCTGGGCAGCGCAAACAATAATAAAGACCGCGCTGGAATATGACTGCCTTTTCCCGTGTTGTTTGATTAATACCCAGGGATTAAAGTTCTCATCAATTTTATTCCAAATCGCGATGGATCTCCCGTCAATTTTCTACCTGCTGCATATGATTTCTAGAGGCATACTACAATCTATTTTGATGTCAGTATTGGGTAGCCTATATAAACAATAATACGAGAGCATATACAAGAACAATGAATCTCACTGCATGTATGATGTAGCCTGCCTTTCAATACATGAACTTGAATTCCATCATGTTTGTGTGCGGGACTCACAAGGCTGTTGTCACAATGGGTGGTACCGGTAGAGTAATAACAGTCCACACAATATCACGATGGACCATGCCATAGCCTATGTTCTATTAGGACATGATCTGTGACGACAAATGTTCTAGAATGTTTGATTAAGATATCATACTCTGACAGCATGCCTATGATCAACATAAACGCGAACTTGAATCCCATCATATACATAGTCTGTCCACTATCTGGTGTCATTGCAATGCGTTTTCTATTCTTTCTTATACAGTAAAAAGGGGGAAGAACACTATATCGTGGGTGTTCATATGACTTGTATTCTGCTTACAGCTTCGAAATTCCACTTGTTTCGTTTAACGTAAAGCATTTAAAATATAATCAAAACGTTCCCGTGTTTCTGCGGTCTGTGCGCAAAATAATAACGAGTTGAGCTTTATGATTTATGATGAATTGAAAATGGGGGACCCTGATGTAAACAAGACGAAAGTCTTTCTCTGGTCTGCATCCCCTTAACAATTGTATGTACTGAGCTGTACTGTACTGTACCCATTCTGCAATCTGTTAATAAACTTTTCAATCAATCAATCAAGCTACGCGGAGCGCAGTCAGTCAGTAGCCTACACCCCGTATATTCCGATAACGCTATATAAACCATGCTGCATTCATTCTGAGAGAAAGATCTATTATTCCAAATGCTATTTATAGGGTTTTGACCATAATTACACTACTGTTGCTATTTTACAATGAACTATAATGAACTACGGTTCATACAGAACATGCCAGTGTTATTATGCACAGAAGCTCATTTCCTTGTTGTAATAATATATTCTACCACTGGGTGTCAGCTAAGTGTGGTCCGAGCTGTGCGTACACATAAGCACAAAGTCAAGTTCAAGTTGAAATGGATGAATCCCACTCTTTGCTTAGAAATGATCGTACGCACAGGGTAAGCACAAATCTGTGCGTAAGACACGTTGATGAATGAGGGCCCAGGTCTGGGGAGCAGTGGTTAGACAATTCCTTTGCGTTGCCTATATCGCACCACTCCTTGTTTACCATGAAAGCTATGCCGCCTCCTCTCGTCTTTAGTGATTCTTCTGCCGTTCGGTCCTTACGGAGAACGAAGAAGTGATCTGCCGGTTCTATTGCATGGTTTGGGACGTCCGGAGTCAGCCAAGTCTCGGTGAAACAAAGGACGTTGCAGTCCCGAATGTCCCTCTGGAATTGGATCCGTGCTCTGATGTCGTCCAGTTTGTTTCCTATCGATTGCACATTGGCCAACAATATGCTGGCCGGGCAATGTGGTTCTGTGTCGCTTGGATCTCAATCTATTTCGGACCCCAGCTCTTCTTCCTCGCCGTCGCGCCTTTTCCTTGCCTCGGCCGCAACAAAGGATCTCCGCTGGCCACTGTTGTTGTTCAGCATTATACAACATTATAGTAGTGAAAATGGGAAGAGGGATTTCTGTTGTTAAAAGATGTGCTCAATTGTTACCACTAAATTCTATCAAACAGGTAATTCAAGCTCTGGTTTTGTCAAATCTTGACTATTGTTCTGCAGTATGGTCGAATGTAACGACGAATAAACTGAAAAAATTGCAAATGGTACAAAACAAAGCAGCACGTATATCGCTTCACTGTGAGTACAGAACTAATGTCGCAGCGATGCACAGTTGTTTAACTTGGTTACTTGTCAAACATAAGTTACTCTGCTCACTCATTGTGGGAATATTCTTGTTACAAAGATTCCCTCAATTTTATATATTATAATTGACAGACACAACCATTCCACCAGACATGCTTCTGCACGAGGTTTTACACTTCCAAAAGTGAGGTTGAATGCAATGAAGCGAACTGTCATGTTCCGTGGTATGCAGGAATGGAACTCTCTTCCCAGACATGTTAAGCAGGAAAATAGTAAATATTGTTTCAAAATCGTGGTAAAACAACATTTTCAACCAAAGAAATTGACATTCCCTAATAGATAGTGTGTACGTAAATGAAAATGTATGTGTCTGATAAAGAGATAGGTATATACGTAGATGAAAAGGCATGTGTCTGATAGGGATATATTATTAAAAGATTGTATAATTGGCTGATATGAACATAGATATGTATGTAAAAGCTAAATAGTATATTATGCCGTATTGTATTATGAATTAATTTAGGTATTATTGTATTGTATTATGAATTCATTAGGCGTATATATTGTTGTATTGTATTATGAATTTGATTAGAAGTTTTTATTGTTGTTTTAATTATCTGTATGACATGTGAATGTTGTGAGTGTATAACTCTGTAACTGTATTTTACGTGTTATGGACCCCAGGAAGAATAGCTCCAGCACTGCTGTGGCTAATGGGGAACCAAATAAACTTAAACTAGTGGTCAACAGTGTCAGACTGTGGTTGTACTGGGCAGCTCCTAATGGTCAACAGTGTCAGACTGTGGTTGTACTGGGCAGCTCCTAGTGGTCAACAGTGTCGGACTGTGGTTGTACTGGGCAGCTTCCAGGTGTGAATGTGTGTTAACTGTGTGAGTGTGAAGCAGAGCATAGCTGAAAAAGAGCAGAGCTCTGTGCTCAGTGAACACGCCCTGGTCAAATAAAGGTTTAAAAAGGGGAAAAAAAGCTTAAAGGAACACGCCAACCTTTTGGAAAATTAGTTTATTAGTTAGACAACAGTCGCACCGTTAGCCTAGCTTACCGTCATTCACTGGAAGTAGGTGTGCCAGTGTAGCCTAGTTCCCAACAGTCACGAAATACACTCCAAATACAACTCCAAAACCTTCCTGGCACAATCTTGTTTTGCTCTCCAGTTTAGCTCTTGGCCCCCATGTCTCACTCCCATCCCCATGATCTCACTCCCATGTCTCACTACCATGTCTCACTACCATCCCATGTCTCACTCCCATCCCCATGTCTCACTCCCATCCCCATGATCTCACTCCCATGTCTCACTCCCATCCCCATGTCTCAGTCCCATGTCTAACTCCCATCCCCATGATCTCACTCCCATCCCCATGTCTCACTCCCATCCCCATGTCTCACTTCCATGTCTCACTCCCATCCCCATGTCTCACTTCCATGTCTCACTCCCATCCCCATGTCTCACTTCCATGTCTCACTCCCATCCCCATGTCTCACTCCCACCCCATGTCTCACTCCCATGTCTCACTCACATCCCAATGTTTCACTCCCATGTCTCACTTCCATCCACATGTCTCACTCCCATGTCTCACTCCCATCCACATGTCTTACTCCCATCCCCATGTCTCACTCACATCCCCATGTCTCACTCACATCCCAATGTTTCACTCCCATCCCCATGTCTCACTCCCATGTCTCACTCACATCCCCATGTCTCACTCCAATCCACATGTCTCACTCCCACCCCATGATCTCAGTGTGTATTGTTCACATGCTAATTATCTTAGTATTTATCTATAAATAAACGCATTTGCTAAATCTGTTTTTGCGTTTCTGTCTTTTCTACCAGACCCTGTTTGTCTGCATTACTCAGCTATAATAAGCAGCAATTGTGTCAGTACCTGTATATTTAGTGTGTCAGTACATGTGTCAGTACATGTGTCAGTACCTGTGTCAGTCTGACACAGGTACTGACACATGTACTGACACATGTACTGACACACTAGTACCTGTATATTTAGTGTGTCAGTACATGTGTCAGTACATGTGTCAGTACCTGTGTCAGTACCTGTATATTTAGTGTGTCAGTACATGTGTCAGTACATGTGTCAGTACCTGTGTCAGTACCTGTGTATTTAGTGTGTCAGTACATGTGTCAGTACATGTATATTTAGTGTGTCAGTACATGTGTCAGTACCTGTGTCAGTACATGTGTCAGTACATGTGTCAGTACATGTGTCAGTACATGTGTCAGTACATGTGTCAGTTCCTGTGTCAGTACCTGTGTCAGTACCTGTGTCAGTACATGTGTCAGTACATGTGTCAGTACCTGTGTCAGTTCCTGTGTCAGTATCTGTGTCAGTACCTGTGTCAGTACATGTGTCAGTACATGTGTCAGTACCTGTGTCAGTTCCTGTGTCAGTACCTGTGTCAGTACATGTGTCAGTACATGTGTCAGTACATGTGTCAGTACCTGTGTCAGTACCTGTGTCAGTACATGTGTCAGTACATGTGTCAGTACCTGTGTCAGTTCCTGTGTCAGTACATGTGTCAGTACATGTGTCAGTACCTGTGTCAGTACATGTGTCAGTACATGTGTCAGTACCTGTGTCAGTACATGTGTCAGTACATGTGTCAGTACCTGTGTCAGTACATGTGTCAGTACCTGTGTCAGTACATGTGTCAGTACATGTGTCAGTACCTGTGTCAGTACATGTGTCAGTACATGTGTCAGTACCTGTGTCAGTACATGTGTCAGTACATGTGTCAGTAACGGAACGTAGACCAATCTCAGTCACTCTTATTGTCTCGGACCAAATTCGGCCACGCCCCATTTCCAGTAAAAAGTGGGAATCTCTAGAATGGGTTTTGGGCGACGGTGTTTACGGAAGTGCCTCTCAAGTTGACGATACACAACACTTTCTGTTGTCAGTAGATGGCAGCATTGGTTTAAAATTTAAAGGTGAAAATGTTGAAAACTACATGAATACATTTCCCAAGACCTTTAGCACAGGTCACAGGTCACTGGGACGCGTCTATTCTTTGACGCGATCTGAACAGCGGTAAACTATTAATGCGACCTCAGTACAGTGACCGCGAATGGTAAACTAATTATCTTAACAAAAGTGCATCATTAGCATTATGTTTGTTGTCTAAAGGGAAACAAAATGGTACAATTTAAGATTTTAAATGTTATCCGCATATAGAGGACAAATAAAACATCGTTAATTTGTAAGAAACCTCAATGAAAACGGCGCAGGGTAAGTAATATTCGCTATTGTTATGAAAATGTGATAGAATCCTATAAAAATGTGGACGCATTTGGTCACCGTGACGTTACCTGTGTCAGTACATGTGTCAGTACCTGTGTATTTAGTGTGTCAGTACATGTGTCAGTACCTGTGTATTTAGTGTGTCAGTACATGTGTCAGTACATGTGTCAGTACATGTGTCAGTCCATGTGTCAGTACATGTGTCAGTACATGTGTCAGTACATGTGTCAGTACCTGTGTCAGTACATGTGTCAGTTCCTGTGTCAGTACCTGTGTCAGTACATGTGTCAGTACATGTGTCAGTTCCTGTGTCAGTACCTGTGTCAGTACATGTGTCAGTACATGTGTCAGTTCCTGTGTCAGTACCTGTGTCAGTACATGTGTCAGTACATGTGGATTTGTTCCAAACTAAAGACTATAATGAGGTGTTTTTCCTTCTCTGTCTTTTCTGTCTTGCAGGACTGTTAACTCTCAGGTTTGCTAGACCAGAGGCCTGCAGCACCAGAGGCCTGCAGCAGCAGAGGCCTGCAGCTAGAACACTAGACCAGAGGCCTGCAGCACCAGAGGCCTGCAGCTAGACCAGAGGCCTGCAGCACCAGAGGCCTGCAGCACCAGCTAGACCAGAGGCCTGCAGCACCAGAGGCCTGCAGCTAGAACACTAGACCAGAGGCCTGCAGCACCAGAGGCCTGCAGCACCAGCTATACCAGAGGCCTGCAGCACCAGAGGCCTGCAGCAGCAAAGGCCTGCAGCTAGAACACTAGACCAGAGGCCTGCAGCACCAGAGGCCTGCAGCACCAGAGGCCTGCAGCTAGAACACTAGACCAGAGGCCTGCAGCACCAGAGGCCTGCAGCTAGACCAGAGGCCTGCAGCACCAGAGGCCTGCAGCACCAGAGGCCTGTAGCTAGAACACTAGACCAGAGGCCTGCAGCACCAGAGGCCTGCAGCTAGACCAGAGGCCTGCAGCACCAGAGGCCTGCAGCACCAGAGGCCTGCAGAAGCAGAGGCCTGCAGCTAGAACACTAGACTAGAGGCCTGCAGCACCAGAGGCCTGCAGCTAGACCAGAGGCCTGCAGCACCAGAGGCCTGCAGCACCAGAGGCCTGCAGCACCAGAGGCCTGCAGCACCAGAGGCCTGCAGCTAGACCAGAGGCCTGCAGCACCAGAGGCCTGCAGCACCAGAGGCCTGCAGCTAGACCAGAGGCCTGCAGCTAGACCAGAGGCCTGCAGCACCAGAGGCCTGCAGCACCAGAGGCCTGCAGCTAGACTAGAGGCCTGCAGCACCAGCTAGACCAGAGGCCTGCAGCACCAGAGGCCTGCAGCACCAGCTAGACCAGAGGCCTGCAGCACCAGAGGCCTGCAGCACCAGCTAGACCAGAGGCCTGCAGCACCAGAGGCCTGCAGCACCAGAGGCCTGCAGCTAGAACACTAGGGCTGGGAGATGATTTTCCTGCAGTTCATCCTAGTGAATTTGACCTGACGGTGGAGAACTTCCTTCCAAACAGCAAACCAAAGGAGAACATTTTCTTTGCTCCTTTTTACTTTAATACTAAACCTTGCCTTTCCCGCAGGACATCATTCGACCGTGACCTTTTCTGACAGAAGTTAAGATGGGTCCCGGGATGGAGGCGGCAGACCTCGCCGTGGTGGGCCTTTACTTCGTCCTGGTCCTCAGCATCGGGTTCTTCTCCATGTGGAAGGCGAACCGCAGCACGGTGAGCGGCTACTTCCTGGCCGGACGCTCCATGACGTGGCCCGTGATCGGAGCGTCTCTCTTCGTCAGCAACATAGGCAGCGAACACTTCATCGGCCTGGCGGGTTCCGGAGCGGCCAGTGGCTTCGCCGTGGGAGCGTGGGAGTTCAACGCTGTGCTGCTGCTGCAGCTCCTGGGCTGGGTGTTCATCCCCGTCTACATCCACTCGGGCGTCTACACCATGCCGGAGTACCTGTCCAAGCGCTACGGAGGCAACAGGCTGAAGGTGTACTTCGCCGCCTTATCCGTGCTGCTCTACATCTTCACCAAGCTCTCTGTGGATCTGTACGCCGGGGCGCTCTTCATCCAGGAGTCGTTAGGATGGAACCTCTATCTATCCATCATCTTACTCATAAGTATGACTGCGCTGCTGACGATCACCGGGGGGCTGGTGGCGGTGATGTACACAGACGCCCTCCAGGCGGTGTTGATGATCGGAGGAGCCCTCACCCTGACCATCATCAGCCTGGGAAAGGTGGGCGGGATGGAGGGAGTCAGGACTAAATACATGCAGGCGGTCCCTAATATTTCTGCCATCGTTGCCAGCGGGAACTACACCTATTCCCCCTCCTGTCACGTCGAGCCTAAGCCAGACTCCCTGCACATCCTTCGGGACCCTCTGGACGAGGACATCCCCTGGCCGGGCTTCCTTCTGGGCCAAACCCCAGCCTCCATCTGGTACTGGTGTGCAGATCAAGTCATCGTCCAGAGGGTACTGGCGGCCAAGAACATCGCTCATGCCAAGGGCTCCACGCTCATGGCTGGCATACTCAAAGTCCTCCCTATGTTCATCATTGTGATTCCAGGCATGATCTCCCGAATCCTGTTTACAGACGAGATAGCCTGCATCGGGCCAGAACACTGCATGGCCGTGTGTGGTTCTAAGGCCGGCTGCTCTAACATTGCTTACCCGCGCCTGGTGATGTCCGTGATGCCAGTGGGCCTGAGGGGGCTGATGATGGCTGTCATGATCGCTGCCCTCATGAGTGACCTGGACTCCATCTTCAACAGCGCCAGCACCATCTTCACCCTGGACATCTACCAGACCGCTCGGCGGGGGGCATCCCAGAGAGAGTTGCTTGTCGTGGGCCGGCTGTTTGTGGTGTTCATGGTGGCCATCAGCATCGCCTGGGTCCCCGTCATCATCGAAATGCAGGGGGGACAGATGTACCTCTACATACAGGAAGTGGCTGGCTACCTGACTCCTCCCATCGCTGCTCTGTTCTTGCTGGGGGTGTTCTGGAAGCGCTGCAATGAGAGAGGTGCATTCTGGGGAGGCATGACTGGCTTCGTACTGGGTGCACTGCGTTTGATCCTGGCGTTTATCTACCGCGAGCCTCGCTGTGACGAGCCAGACGACAGGCCGGCCTTCGTGACACGCGTCCACTACATGTACGTGGCTGCCGGGCTGTTCTGGGTGACTGGACTCATAGCTGTGGTGGTCAGTCTCTGCACTGCTGCGCCCGACGAGGACCAGGTCCGTACCACCACATTCTGGGGGCTGCGCGACGTGGACAAGCTTCCCCTCAGGGGCCGGGAGGAAGCCTACGGGCTGACGGAGGAGAGCCTCCACAAGGACCTGCCCCCGGACGTCCGGAGCGAGAGGTGTCTAGACGGGGCGGACGTCAAGCTCCTGGTCCCGTCCACAGAACACGACCCGGCGACCCCGAGCACAGAGACGACCCCGGTGACCACGCCCACCGACCACGTTGGTAACGGGAGGATGGAGCCAGTGGGGGCTGAGGAAAGCTGCCACGGCGACGAGGAAAGAGGCAGGTGTCTGCGTGTGCTGTATTGGTTCTGTGGTTGTGGGCAGGGGGCCCAGGAAGCCCAGCCCAAAGCGCTGGAGGAGGACGAGAGAGTAATTGCTGAGATGCTGTACGAGCCTCCCAGGGTCAAACTGATCCTCAACCTGGGCCTCGTCGTGGTCTGCTCTCTGGGCATCTTCATGTTTGTGTACTTTTCACTATAGTCCCGCCTCTTTTCACTATAGTCCCGCCTCCCCAGCACTGGACTGAAGGGAGGGGGTTCACAGGGGTGGGGAGGACATTTTTGAGTTAGACAAAGTTGAATTTTCAGATTTGAAAAGTGCTCTCTGTAATATTTACAGTTGGTTTATTACTGTAGCTCTTTAACAGGGTTTCTAAGTGTATTCTAATCATTATTTTGAAATGATTGAAGCTTCTCCATTAAAATGAAAGGGATCGTTTATGACTATAATACTGCTTATTTGGCACCAGTGTGCCAATTCTGTGTAGTGCTTATTGTTAATCCTGCATAAAGAATATCTACTGGGATTTATAGAAGTGTTGTAGTATTTATGAGTCATTTTTAATATATGCCTTATTTGACATACTGTATGTTTTCTATTTTGTAAGGCGAATAACAACTGTATTCTGTGCTTAAAGGGCTTTTCCCCCTCAGTGTCTACATAGCAACTCACTTTATACAAGTTATAGATTGTGACCATTCCAGGTTTCATCTCTCTGTACTGTGTGTGATTAGTACAGAATAATAACACTAGCACTTCAAGGTAGATATGCCTTTATCATGTCTTTTGTATTGTCCACCCATGTGTCATTCCAATGTGCTTTATACCTAGAGATGTAAATTGTCCAAAGCGCTTATGAGGAGAACATATTTAAAAGCATGGTTTTATGTTCTACTGTGACCCTTTAAAAGCATGATTCTCTGTTCTATTGGGACCATTTAAAACCACAATTCTGTTATACTGGGACCATTTAAAACCACAATTCTGTTATACTGGGACCATTTAAGGCTATGGGTTACATCTTATTTCTCTGTGATATAGGAATGGCTATTCCTCTGCTTTGTTTTTGTGTAATAGGTGATTATTACTGTGGTTATTTAACATGCACTTCCCTTTGATCGTGTTTTTTCTGTAGCTTATTTAATGGCGAGTCTAGAGTGTTAAATGTGTAATTCAACATCACTGAATATATTTGTCAAGGTATCTGTTATCCAGTCACATTATGACTGCTTCCTTCCATCCATAGAGAAGAAATAGTATCGACTAATGGTATTCACCATTTTGAGTCACCTAATTAAGAGTTGTCACAGTGTTACTGTTGACTAGTAATTTCTGGAGCTGTATTGTTGTTGTTGTTGTTGTTGTTGTTGTTGTTGTTGTTCAGTTTGTGAATTACATCAGCTAAGATGTTTTTGTTCTGATGTTTATTTGTATGTCGTTGTACAATATTCTACAATCTCGGAAACCAAGAAATTCAGCTCTTTATGCACCATTATCGTAACTTAACGAAGAACCGCAGAAGTACGATAGTCTCTCAAGATGGACCTCGTTCGCTCCCGCAATTTCCACACGCTTCCACCTACCCATCTGTAGTTCAGCAGCTCTGAAAGTGAGCCAGTCATTTCCCCACTTCTGTGTCCCTTGTGTCATCACTTAGATATACCTGTTAATAATTCATACTTGAAAACAAATGAGTCGAGGCCTAGCTATAGCTAGCGGCTGAGCAGAAATGTACATTTTAAAATATATTAAAAACAATTGTATTGGTCGAACACCTCCCGGTCTTACGACTACTTCCTCTTCTCAGCTGTCTTGAGAGACTACACAAGTACCGGTGCTCATGATTCTGTATTGGTTGGCACTGTTTGTTGTCCGTTATTATTTTAAGTTTTTCTTTTTCTTTTCAGGATTAATTTGAGCGCCCCCTAAATACAGTACATGTCTTCTATTAGGCTAGGCCGCTAGGGTATCTCTCCTGTATTGTATATTTTGTGCACTGCAATGCTGAACTGTGATTTAATTTTATAAACCTCTTTTTACCAAATGTGTCTTAGTGTGCAATGCTAAAGCAAAAGAAAAAGTAAAGCGCTGAGTTTTGCTTCTTGAAAATTAAATGTGTGCAGTGCAGTGAATTCCAGAGCTGTTGAATACATTTGCTTATAGTGGTGTAGTCTGCTTTAAGCTCATCTGGAATGCTATATCAACAGCAATCATAATGCAGATTGTAATGGAAGAGTTTGACTCCAAATCTAATATTCACCATTTATAGAATAATGTGATGCCTATCTCTTCACAAAATAGTTGAATTACTTAAAGGGGCACCTTTTTTGACAGTTATTGAGAGTAAATTAGTTTGGCCACGGTACCAGTGATGTCATTGGGGACATTGAATCTGTGTGTTGTGTTAATTACAGCTCAATGAAATGATAAGGTAGCAGTCCCTTATTTTTTCAGCCACATAATTTAATGGTGCTGTAATTAACACAACATTAGGATTCAATGCCCCTGATGACATCACGGGTGGCCATATTCAAACTTATAATAATAATAATAATAAACTTTATTTGTATAGCACCTTTCATACAAGAATTGCAGCTCAAAGTGCTTCACAGCAGCAAAAAAGACTGGCATACAAAACCGGCATAAAACCAGCACAAAATCTACAAAAAAGTGCAGACATAAAATAAGCATAAAATAGACAGCAGCAAAACAGACAAAGTCAAGGCACAACACATCAAATCATACCGTTTTTCACATTAGGATCTAACATCCCAATAGGCCTCTTTGTTTACGGTTTGATTATCACTGATATACATCTGTAGCGCATATGCACATTCAATTTGCTTTAGTGATTTATGATCACAGGGCCTTTAACCCATAATTATCTTTAGTGATTTTATGATTAACCCACAGTATCAGGGACTTTAACCCACAGGGCCTTTAACCCACTTTGTATTGCAAAATAAAAGTATTATTTACTCTCAATAACTGTCAAACTAAATGAATGTGTAGTTCAATGGTGTTTTCCCTATAGTTATATAGCAGCAGGCTTTTCTACATTATACTGTGTAGTTCAATGGTTTTTCTCCTAGTTATATAGCAGCAGTCTTTTCTACATTATACTGTGTAGTTCAATGGTGTTTCTCCTATAGTTATATAGCAGCAGTCTTTTCTACATTATACTGTGTAGTTCAATGGTGTTTCTCCTAGTTATATAGCAGCAGTCTTTTCTACATTATACTGTGTAGTTTAATGGTGTTTCTCCTGTAGTTTATGTAGTCGCTTATGCCTGTATTTCTTTTTACTGTTGTGAAGCACTTTGAACTGCAACTTCTGTAGGAAAAGTGCTATACAAATAAAGTTATTATTATTATTATTAGTTATATAGCAGCAGGGAGTGAATGAATGAAAACTTTATTTAACAGATTGCAGAATGGGTACAATACAGTACGGCTCAATACACACAATTGTTAAGGGGATGCAGACCAGAGAAAGACGTTTGTCTTGTTTACATCAGGGTCCCCCATTTTCAATTCATAGACACCAAAAGCAACATCATCACTACCACTACAGATAAAACGTATACAATAGAAACGTTTGAACTCTGATGGTTAAGGATTTAAATGTTTTTTAATTGTTAATGCTACCACCTGCATTATGACTAAAACAATGGCCGCTGTGGCAGGGCCGTTGCTGACCATTTTGGTGCCCTAGGCCATACACCCACTGGCGCCCCCCCCCCCCCTTTGTAGATTTTTTTGTCAAATAAGTTGTGCAATAGTCAATTTTGGTGAGTTGTTTCTACACAATTCACTTATGACATGCGGCTGTGGGGAGGAAGCCAAGCACCAGTGATCCATTTAATGCTAAATCATGCATTTATATATAGTGCTTTTATCCAAAGCATTCATTCATTCGGGAGCACTTTTTCATTGAGAGCAGTTAGGGGTTAAGTGTCTTGCTCAAGGACAGTTCGACATATTGCCCGGGAGGAGTGGGAATCAAACCGGGAACCTTTCCGATTACCAGACGAGCACTCTATGCTGCAGGAAACACTTTGCTCTGAGTTGTAGAGCAAATCCTGTCATATTTACACACCTGCTTAATATTTACCAATGTTTTTATAATAACTGCTGTGTGGAGAAGAGCTTTAAAACATTGTTTCTTTTCGGAGAGAAAATATTGAAACACTGTAATTTTTAAGAGATTTTATTTTTAGAGGTTGAAAACCAATCAATAAAGTTCCTGTGGAGACAAAAAAATAAAGTTGTTTTTGTTTGTTGCTCCTGTGAGACGTAATCGGAGGAATTTAAAGTCACAATCAGTGATCCAAACAAATTGGGTAGCGCCACCATCCAAAAACATTTAGTTATCCGCCCCTCTGCTATGCCTGTTATAAACCTGTTCTCAGTCACAAGAGGATTGGTTTATTCAAGGCTGTCTTTACACAACGCCAATTGTCAAGGTTGGATCAGTGTCTCGTAAATCACTCCTGTCACCTGAGCTCTAGATATAATATATATTTGCAACCATTGTACACACATGTGTACACACACACACACCATAATTTATATCCCACTTCTGCGCTCACTAGTCGCCCACTCCCACTAGCTAGCTACATTGGGCTGGCAGCTAACAATCTACAAACTAACTAGCTAATGTTATCACTCTAGAAGTAGAGTTGCTAATAATTATAATTTCTTAATAATTACAATTTCATAATCTTTCTCCCACTTCTACTCTCACTACCTAGTCTGCTGCTCCTGCTCTCACTAGCTAGCTACATTGGGCTGAGTTGCCACCTTTCATGTAGAAAAATACCAATCTCTTAATAGACTCAATCTCTTCCCACAGCCAGAAAAATAGATCAACTTACCCAAAATTTTCTTTGCTGAATAACTTCAGGTGGGATGTGACATGAAACAGGGTTAGGGTTTTGGTTGGTTGGTGTGTGTAACCCGGTCGCGTCTATTCGAAGCCCAAACAACTCCTGCTTCCGCGTTCGAGTTTTGCGCTCTCTGATTGGCCACTGACCTACGGTATTACGCCCCCCTTATCTACGCCAGTTCTGCACGCCCAACTCTACTGCTCGCTAGTCCTGCTTCTACTAACAGTCTGCATTATCCAATTCATATCAATCGAAATAACGTATCTATATTAACGGCTCGCTAGTTCTGCCTCTACTAACAGCCTGCATTATCCAATTCATATCAATCCTCTCTATATTAACGTGATTCCATCAACACAACATAAATGTTCAAAACACGACAAGACCGTTTTGCATCACTTCCCACGGTTCTCTGCACTTATTCTACCGGTATAGTGCGGTAGTTGTTGCAACGGTCGGTATTGGGTCTTTGGGTGAATACTTCATTGGCGGGGAAGAAGAACACTGATAGCGGGGTGTGGACCGTCCCGCGAGCCCCAGACCACCGCCCCGCGAGCCCTAGACCACCGTCCCGCAAGCCCCAGACCACCGCCCCGCGAGCCCCAGACTCTGGGGAGCCTCTGGGGCTCGTGGGACGGTGGTCTGGGGCTCGCGGGACGGTGGTCTGGGGCTCGCGGGACGGTGGTCTGCGGCGCGCGGGACGGTCCACACCCCGCTATCAGTGTTCTTCTTCCCCGCCAATGAAGTATTTACCCAAAGACCCAATACCGTGGCAACAACTACCGCACTACCGGTAGAATAAGTCCTGAGAACCGTGGGAAGTGATGCAAACTGTCTTGTTGTGTTTTGAACATTTATGTTGTGTTGATGGAATCACGTTAATATAGAGAGATGAAAACAATACGTTATTTCGATTGATATGAATTGGATAATGCAGGCTGTTAGTAGAGGCAGAACTAGCGAGCCGTTAATATAGAGAGATACGTTATTTCGATTGATATATGAATTGGATAATGCAGGCTGTTAGTAGAGGCAGGACTAGCGAGCAGTAGAGTTGGGCGTGCAGAACTGGCGTAGATAAGGGGGGCGTAATACCGTAGGTCAGTGGCCAATCAGAGCGCAAAACTCGAACGCGGAAGCAGGAGTTGTTTGGGCTTCGAATAGATGCAACCCGGTCAGCACTGCTTTATGTTGCACTGTGATACCCTGTTCCACCAGGGGGGCGTAACATTGTTCACTTTCATGTAATTAACTTCAGATAGTATAGCATTACATTACTCAAGTCTCAACTCTTGTTTAATATACTTTTTAGATATAAAAAAATTCAAAAGAAGAAGAAATAAGGGTAATGTTGAATTTCTCGATTTGAGGTACAATGGAGAACTTTGGTCATATCAGGTGTAATCTTCTAGATGGAAAGGTCATCTTGGACTTAAATTGAAGCTTATAGATGTGGGACGTTTTTCATATCCATGTGAGGCAGCAACATGTATAATAAAATACTTTATTATCAAATTATCACTTTTGATGACAATTTGTCAGGCGGACAGACATTTTTTTGTCTTTTGGGGTATTCTGAGGGTGATATTTGACAATAGAAAGGTAGTAAGCCCCAGAGTATTATTCTGATACTTTCCCCTATGTGTCAGGATACACCATGCAAAGTTTCAGACTAATCTGACCATTTATGCAGTTGCAGTACCCTCATATTTGCAATTACATCATTTCGCCAGAAGCTTTTCCCAAAA
Source organism: Notolepis coatsorum (assembly GCF_963971535.1). Taxonomy (NCBI): domain Eukaryota; kingdom Metazoa; phylum Chordata; class Actinopteri; order Aulopiformes; family Paralepididae; genus Notolepis; species Notolepis coatsorum. The sequence continues at coordinate 72,153,102 of NC_140172.1, read as the reverse complement.
ATAAGTTTTTTTTACCCCTGAGGCCAAACAGGGCTGAGTTGGGGGTGGTCATTATCAACTCGTGATGGCCCAAGGTATGGAATAAGTAAGGGATAATGTAACGAGGTCATTGTCGCAAAATAATTGACCGACACGGAGTTTAAAATACCGAGCCGCCTCGGCGAGGTGTTTTAAACGTCAGTGAAGGTCAATTATTTTGCGACAATGATCGAGTATAGCTATACATTATCCCGCTTATTACATGGCTAACTTACTAACAATATACCTAATTCATTTTACATCGACTCGCAACAGTAACACTGGTTCTGGCTCCGCTGAGTGCTCGTCGCTCCGCCCCCCAGCAGCTTCCCCGGCAGCCGGCAGTTTGCACTGATGTCAGTGGGCTTGATTGCGAACAGCTGCGCACAGCGGTCATTATTGTGGGCTTGATTGCGAACAGCTGCGCACAGCGGTCATTATTGTCCCACAGCGGTCATTATTGTCTGATAACTGACCTCTGACGCGCGCTATTGACCAATCACAAGCAAGCATTTCGGCGAATGTGAAAACGCCATGTAATAACAGGAAATAATAATGAAAAAAAGGTAGCAAAAAACATCCTGAGGGGTGGACCTGGCTCCCGGCCTGCATGGTCCACTCCTCATGTCCTGCAAATGCAACTGCGACTCAAGTAAAAAGTAAACAGTACACCACATGCCGCCGAAAAAAAGGCTTAACCAGCCACAAGGCGGACAGCTTCGTCTTTATAAAAAGGCCAAAGACTAACGCTGTTAGCGCAGCAGCTAGCAGCGCTACTGAAGTCCTGTTAATAGTTACTGCGGCTGCCACTAGACCGTGACTGCGCTGCTGCTCAACCACCACAATGCTGGGGACCGAGTCAGTACCTTTTGGAAAACTAAATACTAGGGATGTCCGATATTATCGGCCGATATCGGCATTAAAATGTGATATCGGAAAATATCTGTATCGGTTTAAAAAAAAATATATATATATATATATATATATATTTTTTTTTTTTACATTTCTATAACATTTATTTACCCAGGCAAGCAAGTAAGAACAAATTCTGATTTTATTTATTGTCAAAAGTATGCATAATGTTGTGTTAATTCCACAACAAAAGATATGTAATGTTAATTACCTGAACTTATACAAAATTTTGGGGGGGGAAACCCTGCATATATCGGTATCGGTTGATATCGGTTGATATTGGTATCGGAAATTAAGAGTTGGACAATATTGGTATATCGGTATCGGTAAAAAAGCCAATATCGAGCATCCCTACTAAATACAGCTGGTTATTTGCCAAGGAGGTAAATTGAGGTAAATGCTGCTGTTAAGTGCCATACAACTATTTATTTTCCATTCTATTTTTTTTGTTAGTTTTTTTATTTATAAGTGCAGAGACAAATACATTTTCATTCAAGTTCATAAATTTGGAAGAGCTTTAAAACATTGTTTCTTTTCGGAGAGAAAATATTGAAACACTGTAATTTTTAAGAGATTTTATTTTTAGAGGTTGAAAACCAATCAATAAAGTTCCTGTGGAGACAAAAAAATAAAGTTGTTTTTGTTTGTTGCTCCTGTGAGACGTAATCGGAGGAATTTAAAGTCACAATCAGTGATCCAAACAAATTGGGTAGCGCCACCATCCAAAAACATTTAGTTATCCGCCCCTCTGCTATGCCTGTTATAAACCTGTTCTCAGTCACAAGAGGATTGGTTTATTCAAGGCTGTCTTTACACAACGCCAATTGTCAAGGTTGGATCAGTGTCTCGTAAATCACTCCTGTCACCTGAGCTCTAGATATAATATATATTTGCAACCATTGTACACACATGTGTACACACACACACACCATAATTTATATCCCACTTCTGCGCTCACTAGTCGCCCACTCCCACTAGCTAGCTACATTGGGCTGGCAGCTAACAATCTACAAACTAACTAGCTAATGTTATCACTCTAGAAGTAGAGTTGCTAATAATTATAATTTCTTAATAATTACAATTTCATAATCTTTCTCCCACTTCTACTCTCACTACCTAGTCTGCTGCTCCTGCTCTCACTAGCTAGCTACATTGGGCTGAGTTGCCACCTTTCATGTAGAAAAATACCAATCTCTTAATAGACTCAATCTCTTCCCACAGCCAGAAAAATAGATCAACTTACCCAAAATTTTCTTTGCTGAATAACTTCAGGTGGGATGTGACATGAAACAGGGTTAGGGTTTTGGTTGGTTGGTGTGTGTAACCCGGTCGCGTCTATTCGAAGCCCAAACAACTCCTGCTTCCGCGTTCGAGTTTTGCGCTCTCTGATTGGCCACTGACCTACGGTATTACGCCCCCCTTATCTACGCCAGTTCTGCACGCCCAACTCTACTGCTCGCTAGTCCTGCTTCTACTAACAGTCTGCATTATCCAATTCATATCAATCGAAATAACGTATCTATATTAACGGCTCGCTAGTTCTGCCTCTACTAACAGCCTGCATTATCCAATTCATATCAATCCTCTCTATATTAACGTGATTCCATCAACACAACATAAATGTTCAAAACACGACAAGACCGTTTTGCATCACTTCCCACGGTTCTCTGCACTTATTCTACCGGTATAGTGCGGTAGTTGTTGCAACGGTCGGTATTGGGTCTTTGGGTGAATACTTCATTGGCGGGGAAGAAGAACACTGATAGCGGGGTGTGGACCGTCCCGCGAGCCCCAGACCACCGCCCCGCGAGCCCTAGACCACCGTCCCGCAAGCCCCAGACCACCGCCCCGCGAGCCCCAGACTCTGGGGAGCCTCTGGGGCTCGTGGGACGGTGGTCTGGGGCTCGCGGGACGGTGGTCTGGGGCTCGCGGGACGGTGGTCTGCGGCGCGCGGGACGGTCCACACCCCGCTATCAGTGTTCTTCTTCCCCGCCAATGAAGTATTTACCCAAAGACCCAATACCGTGGCAACAACTACCGCACTACCGGTAGAATAAGTCCTGAGAACCGTGGGAAGTGATGCAAACTGTCTTGTTGTGTTTTGAACATTTATGTTGTGTTGATGGAATCACGTTAATATAGAGAGATGAAAACAATACGTTATTTCGATTGATATGAATTGGATAATGCAGGCTGTTAGTAGAGGCAGAACTAGCGAGCCGTTAATATAGAGAGATACGTTATTTCGATTGATATATGAATTGGATAATGCAGGCTGTTAGTAGAGGCAGGACTAGCGAGCAGTAGAGTTGGGCGTGCAGAACTGGCGTAGATAAGGGGGGCGTAATACCGTAGGTCAGTGGCCAATCAGAGCGCAAAACTCGAACGCGGAAGCAGGAGTTGTTTGGGCTTCGAATAGATGCAACCCGGTCAGCACTGCTTTATGTTGCACTGTGATACCCTGTTCCACCAGGGGGGCGTAACATTGTTCACTTTCATGTAATTAACTTCAGATAGTATAGCATTACATTACTCAAGTCTCAACTCTTGTTTAATATACTTTTTAGATATAAAAAAATTCAAAAGAAGAAGAAATAAGGGTAATGTTGAATTTCTCGATTTGAGGTACAATGGAGAACTTTGGTCATATCAGGTGTAATCTTCTAGATGGAAAGGTCATCTTGGACTTAAATTGAAGCTTATAGATGTGGGACGTTTTTCATATCCATGTGAGGCAGCAACATGTATAATAAAATACTTTATTATCAAATTATCACTTTTGATGACAATTTGTCAGGCGGACAGACATTTTTTTGTCTTTTGGGGTATTCTGAGGGTGATATTTGACAATAGAAAGGTAGTAAGCCCCAGAGTATTATTCTGATACTTTCCCCTATGTGTCAGGATACACCATGCAAAGTTTCAGACTAATCTGACCATTTATGCAGTTGCAGTACCCTCATATTTGCAATTACATCATTTCGCCAGAAGCTTTTCCCAAAAATAAGTTTTTTTTACCCCTGAGGCCAAACAGGGCTGAGTTGGGGGTGGTCATTATCAACTCGTGATGGCCCAAGGTATGGAATAAGTAAGGGATAATGTAACGAGGTCATTGTCGCAAAATAATTGACCGACACGGAGTTTAAAATACCGAGCCGCCTCGGCGAGGTGTTTTAAACGTCAGTGAAGGTCAATTATTTTGCGACAATGATCGAGTATAGCTATACATTATCCCGCTTATTACATGGCTAACTTACTAACAATATACCTAATTCATTTTACATCGACTCGCAACAGTAACACTGGTTCTGGCTCCGCTGAGTGCTCGTCGCTCCGCCCCCCAGCAGCTTCCCCGGCAGCCGGCAGTTTGCACTGATGTCAGTGGGCTTGATTGCGAACAGCTGCGCACAGCGGTCATTATTGTGGGCTTGATTGCGAACAGCTGCGCACAGCGGTCATTATTGTCCCACAGCGGTCATTATTGTCTGATAACTGACCTCTGACGCGCGCTATTGACCAATCACAAGCAAGCATTTCGGCGAATGTGAAAACGCCATGTAATAACAGGAAATAATAATGAAAAAAAGGTAGCAAAAAACATCCTGAGGGGTGGACCTGGCTCCCGGCCTGCATGGTCCACTCCTCATGTCCTGCAAATGCAACTGCGACTCAAGTAAAAAGTAAACAGTACACCACATGCCGCCGAAAAAAAGGCTTAACCAGCCACAAGGCGGACAGCTTCGTCTTTATAAAAAGGCCAAAGACTAACGCTGTTAGCGCAGCAGCTAGCAGCGCTACTGAAGTCCTGTTAATAGTTACTGCGGCTGCCACTAGACCGTGACTGCGCTGCTGCTCAACCACCACAATGCTGGGGACCGAGTCAGTACCTTTTGGAAAACTAAATACTAGGGATGTCCGATATTATCGGCCGATATCGGCATTAAAATGTGATATCGGAAAATATCTGTATCGGTTTAAAAAAAAATATATATATATATATATATATATATTTTTTTTTTTTACATTTCTATAACATTTATTTACCCAGGCAAGCAAGTAAGAACAAATTCTGATTTTATTTATTGTCAAAAGTATGCATAATGTTGTGTTAATTCCACAACAAAAGATATGTAATGTTAATTACCTGAACTTATACAAAATTTTGGGGGGGGAAACCCTGCATATATCGGTATCGGTTGATATCGGTTGATATTGGTATCGGAAATTAAGAGTTGGACAATATTGGTATATCGGTATCGGTAAAAAAGCCAATATCGAGCATCCCTACTAAATACAGCTGGTTATTTGCCAAGGAGGTAAATTGAGGTAAATGCTGCTGTTAAGTGCCATACAACTATTTATTTTCCATTCTATTTTTTTTGTTAGTTTTTTTATTTATAAGTGCAGAGACAAATACATTTTCATTCAAGTTCATAAATTTGGTCTAATTTTTTCAAATTAAATTGTTTTATTTTATCAGATGCAAAATGCAAATAAGTAAATATGGCATTATATATCAGAGGTGAGTAAGAAAATGAACAAATATTGATGGTTAAGAGAATGAGATTGAATAATGACATCACACAATAGTCTAATGATTCGACTGTTGTGTGATGTGATTGATTGATTGATTGAAAACTGTAACAGATTGCAGAATGGGCACAATACAGTAGGGCTCAATACACACAATTGTTAAGGGGATGCAGACCAGAGAAATACTTTCGTCTTGTTTACATCAGGGTCCCCCATTTTCAATTCATAATGACATTTATGACATACACAACATACAGATATACAGATATATATATCATGACATTTATGACATACATGACATACAGATATACAGTACTGTTACATTTGTGACATACAAGATATGCAAATATACAGTACTGTTAAACAGAGATCATAACAGAAAATATATACATACGAGGGGGAGGAAACTGTACATTAGGGGGAGTTGGAGGGGGGGTTTGGACATTTACGGGGCCAGTTTCATTCGTTTTCATTAGTATTAGACTCTAATCCTAATGAGATATTCCTCTAAATATGACTTCAAAAACGGCCACAATTTCAGGAAAGAAATTGTAAAAACAAATATCAGGGGGCCCCCATAGCTCTCAGGTGATAACTCTAACCCTGCCATAACCCATCCACTCCATAACCCACCCTTCTCTCAATCCCCCTCCTCACCCCCTACTTTACTTACTCCCCTCTCTGCCCCCCCCCCTTTCCCTTGTCATGTGTATTCGTTGTTGTCCTTCATTGTCCTTATTGTAATTTGTTTGTCAATGTCTAGTCTGAGTTCCCCCCCCTCCGAGAGGGCAATGAAATGTCACTATTCTTCTTATTTTACTACACCTTTTATTAAATGTTGCACTGTAAATAGTTAAAACATATAATAAATAATAAAGTTGTCCCCCGAAGAGGGGGGGGTGGTTGTATGGTGATGTAGGACACTATGACAGTAACTATGGTGATGTAGGACACTATGACAGTAACCATGGTGATGTAGGACACTATTCATTCATCAAACCTTTATTGGTTTAGTGGATTTTAGGAGAATAGAGCAGGGGACACACATGCCACTGTGGATAAACGGGGCTATCGTGGACAGGGTGAGCCGTTTGAAGTACCTGGGAGTATTGCACTACCACCCCTGCAGGGCTTATATAACAGGAGGTGCAAATCCAGAGCCTGCAGAATTATGAAAGACCCTCACCACCCCAACAACAGCCTGTTCAAGCTGCTGCGGTCAGGCAAGCGCCTACGGTCATACGCTGCAAGAACAGAGAGACTCCGGCTCAGCTTCTTCCCCCAAGCCATCAGAACACTGAACACTGAACTCTCCACTCACAAGTACACATGAGCACACACGCACGCACGCACGCACGCACCGCCCGCCCGCACGCACGCACGCACGCACGCACGCACGCACACACACACACACACACACACACACACACACTCATGCGGCAACCGCTAAAACGATCACTTAAACAAAATGTAACTTTAAAAAGAAATATTTAATGTCACTTTAAAGGAAGGAGGTACTAATAGTATAGTTTAGATACATTAAGAGTTAAAATGGTTGTATGTTTATTTTTTTCTATACCTATTTTATTATTGTATTTTGCACAATCAATGCGGGCAGGACCACCCGCATTTCACTGTATGCCCTGGTATGTATGTGACAAATAAACCTCTTGATTCTTGATTCTTATTTATTCTCGAAAAGATAATTGAGGTCACCCTCATTTTCAATGTCGTCAAGACTTTACAGACATTTCATTGCACACATTTCTACAATATAACAATAATAAATATGAATAACTATCTATATAGTACTTTTCACACATGTACCGCAGTCCAGAGTGCCCCACAGCAATTAGTATAAAATGAACATAGGCATAAAATCAGCACACAAATTGACAGAATAAAAAACAATGCATAAATTGCAGACATAAGAATCGGTATAAAAGACAATAAAAGGAGTGCAATGTAAACGTGCAGACTGCAGACTTAAGAATTGGCATAAAATAAGTACAACAGTACAATGTCGCTCGAAGGCATGTGAACCCCCCCGGAACAGCCAGTCCCTCAAACACTATGACAGTAACCATGGTGATGTAAATGGTAAATGGCTGCATTTATATAGCGCTTTTATCCATAGCGCTTTACAATTTGTTCCTCACATTTTACCCATTCACTCACACATTCACACACCGACGGCGGAAGCAACTATGCAAGGTGCCGACCTGCTCATCAGGAGCAATTAGGGGTTAAGTGTCTTGCTCAAGGACACTTCGACACGCTGCCCGGGAGGAGCGGGAATCGAACCAGGAACCTCTGGATTACCTGATGACTGCTCTACCTCCCGAGCCACTATGACAGTAACCATGGTGATTTATCTTCAAGCCGTTGGATGGAACAGCTCAAACAAAGATTCTATGAGCCCATAAAGTCGCTCACTAAATTACTATAAATGGAGCAACTCCAAAAAAAATTCACAATGACATTACAAACTCAAGTCTTGATGCTCTGGTTTCCAGATTATATTAGATTAGATTAGACAAGTTTATTGTCATTGCATAGGGTGCAGAGTACCGTTTAGAGAGAAAATTTTTATAGATATTGATTTAAAGGGGGAACTTACTACGCCCATTTTCAGAATTCCCACATGTTACTGCTGTGGTCTGAGACAGTGAATTAATACAATGCATTTTCCTCTTGACTGAAGTGACATAGCCTATATAAACATTTGCCAAGACTATAATCATCTCTAATCCTGTCCTTGTGGTGCCAGACCTCTCCCTCTATGGACCAGAGCATCAGACCTCTCCCTCTATGGACCAGAGCATCAGGCCTCTCCCTCTATGGACCAGAGCATCAGACCTCTCCCTCTATGGACCAGAGCATCAGGCCTCTCCCTCTATGGACCAGAGCATCAGACCTCTCCCTCTATGGACCAGAGCATCAGACCTCTCCCTCTATGGACCAGAGCATCAGGCCTCTGCGGCTGTAAACCTAGCCAACCTGTATATGTCCAAGTACGAGTCTGATCACATTTTTAATAATAACCTGTTTGAGAAATTTGTCAAATCCTATATGCGATATATTGATGATATGTTTTTTATTTGGTCTGGTTTATCGTCTGATCTTGATGCCTTCCTTGAGTACCTGAACACATGTAGAGAAACGATAAAGTTTACACTAAAGTTTGATATGCATATTCTACCTTTCCTAGATGTTTTGATCAAGAAAGCCCCTGATGGTATCTCATTACATACAGAGGTCTTCAAAAAGGAGACAGACCGTAACTCGTTCTTACATTATTCCAGTTACCACACCCCAGCCTTGAAGAATAGTCTACCTTTCAGCCAAATCCTCCGTTACAGGAGAATTTGTGACACGGAAGATAGATTTATTGCACAAGCAGAGGTTCTACGTGGCAGTTTCCATGAAAGAGGCTATAGTGTCGATTTGACATGTAAAGCCCTGAACAAAACCAATCTGATCGATAGGGCCACGTTGTTTACCCCCAAAAAGAAAAAAGAAAACACAGACAAAGTATCTTTTGTGTCCACTTTTAGCCCCATTACGAGAGGCATACGGAGCATCGTCAATAAATATTGGCATATTCTACAGTCTGATCCACTAATAGGGACAGCGTTTCAACATTTGCCTAATTACTTTTATAAGAGACAAGCAAATGTATCTAACCTTTTAGTCAAAACCGACTTGCCCGTAAGGAAACCTACACATTTTATGTCGAATATCCCTGATGGAAATTTTCCTTGTCAAGCCTGTGTACAGTGTCAAGGCATGATCAAAGATACATTTTACACCCACCCGAAAACTGGCAAAAGTATACCCGTTAAAGGGCGTATCACGTGTAATTCAACAAATCTGGTGTCTGCTCAAATGTCCGTGTAATTTTTCTTATGTGGGGAAAACAACCAGAGCCTTTAAAACAAGAATCAGTGAACACAAGTGTTCTGTGAGAAATTCAGATATCAAGTCGTCAGTAGCTAGAAATTTTTCCAGGTGTAAACATACCGTTAATGACCTCAAATACATGGGTCTTGAGTTAGTCCACAGGCCTGCGAGAGGGGGAGACAGACACAAGTTACTATTGCAACGGGAATGTTATTATATCCACCTGTTTAATTGCATAGAACCTAGAGGAATGAATGAAGAGAACGTGTTAACCTGTTTCCTTTAAGTAATATTATTATTTTGGTTTAATTCATGTGGTTGTTTTCAAGCATGAGGTATGTTTATCCTATGATTCTCAATAGAGAAAATTTATTTAAATAAGTAAAGGGGCTCATTTATCCCTAGAAACTACGGGCATGTTACATATCAAGTTTCTGGTAATGTAATGTATTTTTGCTTTTGCTTTTGTTTTTTATATTTGTTGTATATATGTATAATCTGTATTTACTAACAGACTCTATTTTGATAGGTCTTTCCTTTGGTCATTGAGGACCAATAGACTCAGGCACACCTGCGCCGTGATGCCATTTCCTGCCAAGTCATTAACCACCTGTGTATATATAACCACCATCTTGACTGCAATTGCATTGCTAGCCATAACACTGACGAAGGAATAAGAATTCCGAAACATGTTTGTTTCAGGCTGCTATTAAATACTTGAACCTGAGACTCTCCCTCTATGGACCAGAGCATCAGGCCTCTCCCTCTATGGACCAGAGCATCAGGCCTCTCCCTCTATGGACCAGAGCATCAGGCCTCTCCCTCTATGGACCAGAGCATCAGACCTCTCCCTCTATGGACCAGAGCATCAGGCCTCTCCCTCTATGGACCAGATCATCAGACCTCTCCCTCTATGGACCAGAGCTTCTCTCCAGACCTCTCCCTCTATGGACCAGAGCTTCTCTCCAGGCCTCTCTCTCTATGGACCATTCTCTCCAGGCCCCTCTCTCTATGGACCAGAGCTTCTCTCCAGGCCTCTCTCTCTATGGACCCTTATCTTCAGACCTCTCTCTCTATGGACTAGAGCTTCTCTCCAGGCCTCTCTCTCTCTATGGACCAGAGCTTCTCTCCAGACCTCTCCCTCTATGGACCAGAGCATCAGACCTCTCTCCCTCTATGGACCAGAGCATCAGGCCTCTCTCTCTATGGACCAGAGCTTCTCTTGTCAGTTTCATCTCTCAGGTAAACAGGTTCCTGCACTAATGTGGTTGAGTCCACTCTTAAGGTGGTGTGTGCTTTTTATTTTTTTTTAGTTTTGTTATGTCTGTTTATTTTTGTTCTGTCTCCTCCTTTTTGTTTGTCTGCTCTTGTCTATAGTAAACTGAGAAATAAAGTATTTAAAAAAAAAAGGTGGTGTGTGCTGCAGGGTGAAGCTCTGTGAGGCCCCTCTGGTCTGTTCTCTCATCGTTACAGGAAGAGCTCTGAGAACATGTCTGACCCACTCTGCCAAACACCTGGCTCTTTTTACACTTTACACACAAGCCGTGTGTTGGCGTCCGTGTACGCCGGCCAGCCGCGGTGTCTGTATAGGCCTCCAGTGGTGGGGCTGAGGTGCCCTGGTGGGGCAGCAGCGCATGGACAAACTGCTGCCGGTTGGCCAGGAAAACTATGTCCGCTTCTGCAGCCAGGCTGCGATAGTCCTTGGTTCATTTTAAATTTATTTTAAATTTGTATACTGTAATTTTATATAGCAATTTTATTTTATTTGACGTGACACATTTATTATTTAAGTCATCACAACTTTGTACCTCAGCGCTGACCTTCATTGTTTGTTTGTTGTACTTGTCTGTTAACTGCCTGAGCTGTTACTGGATACCTGAATTTCCCCAAGGGGATTAATAAAGTATCTATCTATCTATCTATCTATCTATCTATCTATCTATCTATCTATCTATCTATCTATCTATCTATCTATCTATCTATCTATCTATCTATCTATCTATCTATCTATCTATCTATCTATCTATCTATCTATCTATCTATCTATCTATCTATCTATCTATCTATCTATCTATCTATCTATCTATCTATCTATCTATCTATCTATCTATCTATCTATCTATCTATCTATCTATCTATCTATCTATCTATCTATCTATCTATCTATCTATCTATCTATCTATCTATCTATCTATCTATCTATCTATCTATCTATCTATCTATCTATCTATCTATCTATCTATCTATCTATCTATCTATCTATCTATCTATCTATCTATCTATCTATCTATCTATCTATCTATCTATCTATCTATCTATCTATCTATCTATCTATCTATCTATCTATCTATCTATCTATCTATCTATCTATCTATCTATCTATCTATCTATCTATCTATCTATCTATCTATCTATCTATCTATCTATCTATCTATCTATCTATCTATCTATCTATCTATCTATCTATCTATCTATCTATCTATCTATCTATCTATCTATCTATCTATCTATCTATCTATCTATCTATCTATCTATCTATCTATCTATCTATCTATCTATCTATCTATCTATCTATCTATCTATCTATCTATCTATCTATCTATCTATCTATCTATCTATCTATCTATCTATCTATCTATCTATCTATCTATCTATCTATCTATCTATCTATCTATCTATCTATCTATCTATCTATCTATCTATCTATCTATCTATCTATCTATCTATCTATCTATCTATCTATCTATCTATCTATCTATCTATCTATCTATCTATCTATCTATCTATCTATCTATCTATCTATCTATCTATCTATCTATCTATCTATCTATCTATCTATCTATCTATCTATCTATCTATCTATCTATCTATCTATCTATCTATCTATCTATCTATCTATCTATCTATCTATCTATCTATCTATCTATCTATCTATCTATCTATCTATCTATCTATCTATCTATCTATCTATCTATCTATCTATCTATCTATCTATCTATCTATCTATCTATCTATCTATCTATCTATCTATCTATCTATCTATCTATCTATCTATCTATCTATCTATCTATCTATCTATCTATCTATCTATCTATCTATCTATCTATCTATCTATCTATCTATCTATCTATCTATCTATCTATCTATCTATCTATCTATCTATCTATCTATCTATCTATCTATCTATCTATCTATCTATCTATCTATCTATCTATCTATCTATCTATCTATCTATCTATCTATCTATCTATCTATCTATCTATCTATCTATCTATCTATCTATCTATCTATCTATCTATCTATCTATCTATCTATCTATCTATCTATCTATCTATCTATCTATCTATCTATCTATCTATCTATCTATCTATCTATCTATCTATCTATCTATCTATCTATCTATCTATCTATCTATCTATCTATCTATCTATCTATCTATCTATCTATCTATCTATCTATCTATCTATCTATCTATCTATCTATCTATCTATCTATCTATCTATCTATCTATCTATCTATCTATTTTAGGTACAATTTACAATTTATTATTAATGTCCCCATGGGCCGGACACGTCTTCTTTAAACAAGTCAAGAAAAAACATCAGAACAAAGCAATTTTTTTTAATAAATGAATGAAACACTCCCAAACATACCCCACACGAAGGTAAGGAAAAACTCACTAAAACCTAGCAATAGGAAAAAATGCACCAATGTGGAGTTAGGAAACAGCGAGCCGGAGAGGTAGTCAAGTCGAGGTAGTTTAATTAACTTAAGTTCCAACAGTACATCCATTTACAACAACAACAACCCAAACCCGGAAGCGGAAGAATACCTTTCCCATAAACCCCCGCTCTTAACTCATTGGACGCCACAGATTAGCCTCATCCTGTAGTAGCTACCGCCACCGCTGTAAACGATGGGAGTTGCTCACCTTGTTTGCAGGGCTATAACTATTTAAATATTATAGCTATGTATGCAATACTATGGCCCATTTGACATCGAGTATCTATCGTTCAAGATGTGAAAAAGGAATATTTTTTCCATCCATACATTCCCGCTTCATACAGTGGTGAATATAAGTATGGTTTTAGAGCGGCTTAGGGTAATTCCTGGGAGGCTAGTATTAGGCTGCGACGCATATTATACTTAATCCATTGGCATTTCGTCCCTATACATGCTACAATAAAAAATTCAAATGCATATGATCGGTATATTATGTTCCATCATGTGTGCATGAAAGGGGGGGGGGGGTCGTTTCTGATTAATTGATTGTCAATAATGGCATTCGTTAGTACAACAGCATACGCTGATCAGGGCGATGGCTATGAAAACAATGCACAACCAAGCTGAAATTGACGTTAAATTGCTCTTACCTGTGGCCGATGAGATTCCAAAAAGAACATTACAATTATTTGATTGCCATCTGCTAGATCCTATGTCCATTTGGCCCATGCCATAACCCCCCCCCCCCCCCCCCCCACAGCATAATGAATCGGGCGTCCCAAAAGCGATTCAATGCGATCGGCTATACCCCATGGTCCAGGCTACTCGAAAACTCTGCCCGGAGGAATTTCAATGATACACAGAGTCATACACAGAGTCACAAAGGAAGTGCAACATCGGCCGCATACCACCAGGCGGCGGTATTGGACCTTTGCGATCTCAGACACATTGCATTATGGTACCACAGCCTTCCTGGATGATTTATGAATGGAAATAGCTAATAAAAGAAATAACGATCAAATAACGAGTATACTCGTTGTTGGCGTTATTCGATTGGCGGCCAATAACGAGTATACTCATCGTTGGCGGGGAATGAGTTAAAGGCACAAGCCCTCTTTGGTGAATGTCTCTCGATGTGGATCACCACAATTTAACCTTTATTTAACCAGATAAAAACGAATTGAGAATAAAATCACTTTTACAAGAGTGCCCTGGCCAAGAAGGACAAAAAAAAGGACAAAAAAAACACATTAGTTGCAGACAAAAACAAACATTAAAACATTAAGGCATGGTTTTAGACTGTTCCAAGTTTCAAGTTTCCACAGTTCCAAGGAAAGAAAATACACTCTGTCAATTAAAACATTTACAGTTTCCTATAGTCTCAGATTCCATGGTCTTCATCATACGTTTGAATTAATTTAGTTTCCTGTAGTTTAAGCTCGTCTTGCAGGCTATTCCATGCAGATGGAGCAGAAATCCCAAAAGCCTTCTTTCAAACATCAGAATAAAAATGTGGGACTGTCATTAACAAATGGTCCTGTGACCGTAGCCCATAAGAACTTTGTTTAGGAATCAGAAGGCAAGACAAGGAAGTTTACCTAAAATGCCTTTGTAGATAAAAACATACCAATGGCTAAGGCCAGTTCACTTTGGAGTACAATGTACAGTGATGAGTGAGGGCTCTACACTTTGTAATGACTGTTTCATATACTGTAGTCTACCTCCTTGCTCCTACTGTTCTAACTAAACCATATCAGTCTCATGGTCCCTCTACCCCCCCTGCTCCTACTGTTCTAACTAAACCATATCAGTCTCATGGTCCCACTACCTCCCTGCTCCTACTGTACTAACTAAACCATATCAGTCTCATGGTCCCTCTACCTCCCTGCTGCTACTGTACTAACTAAACCATATCAGTCTCATGGTCCCTCTACCCCCCCTGCTCCTACTGTTCTAACTAAACCATATCAGTCTCATGGTCCCACTACCTCCCTGCTCCTACTGTACTAACTAAACCATATCAGTCTCATGGTCCATCTACCTCCCTGCTCCTACTGTGAATGAATGAATGAATGAAAACTTTATTTAACAGATTGCAGAATGGGTACAATACAGTACGGCTCAATACATACAATTGTTAAAGGGATACAGACCTGAGAAAGACATTTGTCTTGTTTCCATCAGGGTCCCCCATTTTCAATTCATATAGACATTTATGACATACACAACATACATGACATTTATGGCATAGGGACATATAGGTATTTAGTACTGATACATTTGTGACATAGGCGGTATTCAAATATACAGTACTGTTACCCCTAGATCCTGACAGAGTATATACATATGATGGGGAGGGGACTGTACATTAGGAGGGGGTGGGTGGGTGGGAGGGAAATATACATACGGCGGGGAGGGAATATATACATGCGGTGGGGAGGAGACTGTCTATTAGGAGGTGGTGGGGGTTTTGGGCATTTACGGTGGCCAGTTTCGAATTGCAGCCTCCCGTAGGTGCTCTTTAAGGGCGGTTTTGAATGTGGGCAGGGATTCACATTCCTTTACAGCTTTGGGTAGGGCGTTCCACATTGTTGTGGCATAATTGCGAAACGTGTTTAGTCCCTTGTTTGAGCCGAA
The DNA here is from genome assembly GCF_963971535.1 of Notolepis coatsorum. Lineage (NCBI taxonomy): Eukaryota > Metazoa > Chordata > Actinopteri > Aulopiformes > Paralepididae > Notolepis > Notolepis coatsorum. Next base: position 72,137,376 of record NC_140172.1, on the reverse strand, counting down.
TCTGGGTTTAACATGATTTGTTGAGCTTCCTCTGGTGTAGTGGTTGTGGTATTCACTGACCTTTGGGAAGTATTTTGACATGTACATGGGCACCCCGGTCGTATAGTGTATCTTGTAGACCAGGCCCATTGCAAGTTGCTGTACTCTGTCGTCTACTCTAAGCCATCCTAGGTTGGCAAAGTGGGCAGGGGTGAGGTGGGTTCTGGGGTTCAGGTCAAGTAGTAGTCTGACCAGTTTGTTTTGTGATGTTTGTAATTTTGTTTTAAGCGCCTTTGAGGTGCTTTGGTACCATGAGGTGCACGCATAGTCAATGAGTGCTCCTGCCAGAGTCTTCAGGGTATTCTTGTTTACCAGAGAGGAGATCCGGTACAAGAATCTAGTTCGTTGGTTGACTTTTTTTATTACATTGGATGCCATTTTGTCACAGGAAAGATTTGCCTCTAGGATGGAACCCAGGTAGGTAATTTCGTCTTTCGTCTGTACTAACTAAACCATATCAGTCTCATGGTCCCTCTACCTCCCTGCTGCTACTGTACTAACTAAACCATATCAGTCTCATGGTCCCTCTACCTCCCTGCTCCTACTGTACTAACTAAACCATATCAGTCTCATGCTGGTCCCTCTACGGATGATGAGATGCATTTCTTTCTCACTTCATTCTGGACTTCTGACTGGTTGCCATGGTGATACCCTTGGGAGGGAGGTGGGGAATCAACACAAGGTCTGTTTCTGACAACGTCTGGGTCAGACGGGGTAAGTGCTGGTCACTGCCCGTGTCTCAACAAGGTGGGGGGGGTTAATGGTTCCACTGTCAGACATCTCTGCCCAAAGAAGAAGTAAACTAACTGGTGCTACTTATACTATATTATTTCCATATTGAATAAATAATAGTATATCAATTGTTCCCCCTATCTTTTTTTTGTCTACTTGTCTAACTGAAAATGTGTCCATGGTAACGAGGACGAACGCAGCCATAAAGGTAATCTGTTTACTTGTCTGATTACTATGTGTCTATACTATATGACTCACGCTCTGCTGCTAACTGTGATAAACTCCTGCAAGAACACCTACTAGTTGTGACAATGCCTCGCATTTTGGAAGAAAGAGAAGACACAATGTCGAAGGGAGTAAGAAAAGTGAGCAAATGTGAATTGAATTGAAAATGGGGGACCCTGATGTAAACAAGACAAACGTCTTTCTCTGGTCTGCATCCCCTTAACACTTTAATCGCCGGAAACGCCGAAACTCGTCATTGCCCGCCATGCTCATTCTGCCGAAGACGCCGTAACACGTCTTTGATATCAATATTTCAAAAATCTGTGATCGAAATCATATTTCTCCTCCGGGGACCTGAGATATACTGCTGATCTCCACTCAACTCTCTAACGGTTCAAGAGCGCCATCTGGTGGCCGATCGGCAGATCGCCCAACAGGAAGTGACGCGCCAAACAGGAAGTGCTCACCCATATTTCGTCCGGGCACTCGCGATCGTTAGCAGGACTCCATCTCGACACACTGGATAATCAATCGCTCGCCCTAACTCAATAAACAACGTTATTTGGACGTATATAGTATTATACAACCTGGAAATGGTTAATCTAGATCAACATCCCATAATAGAAAACTGTCTACTCCAAGCTGATCGCCCAACGGCCAGAGGAGACTGGGGTAAGTTTCAGCATTTATTATTACCGTGTTCAATATAAACGGCTCTGATGATCATATGACCCACACTAGATGAATGATATAACGTTGCCCACGGAATTATAAACGACCCCCCGCCCATTCGGTCAACATCAGATCATACGTAGTAACTTCTAGAAGTACCTCCAGTTGAAATTTTTTATCTGGCACCGATCGCTACCAAACTGTATTTGATCATCAATATAATGCATTTGGGGCTATAAATCAAGTTCTGGAGGAAGCTGCAGAAAACGATAAAAACATACTTATACTTTAGACCGTATTTTAGTATGAATATGTGAATGAAAAAGTATAACGTTGCTACACCCTGAACAATAGATATAGGACATTGAATGGGCCATAATAATGTCAATTTAGCAATAGAATTTAAAAAGTTATAGCCCTGCAAAGAAGGGGAACTTCTCCATAGACAAATAGAGCTGGCTAGGGATGGTAAATTATGAATTTAACCATGGCGATCAAAGTGTTAACAATTGTATGTATTGAGCCGTACTGTATTGTACCCATTCTGCAATCTGTTAAATAAAGTTTTCATTCATTCATTCATGAAAAAGGATATAAATGAATGCCGGGAATGAGTGGAACAGGCGGAAACAAGAATTTCAGACGTAGAAGACCTGGCAGCTAGCATGCAAGCTACAGTGGCTACGCTGGAGAATAAATGCAAGGCCCAGGAGGAGAAGGTCCAGGACTTCAGGATCGCGACTGAACAATTTAAGACTGGTAAATTTGCCCAAGGGAGCTGAAGGATGAGACCCATGCTCTTTCCTGGAAGAGTGGCTTCCAGAAATACTGAGCTCCATAACTCTAAAATCCCCAATAGTTTTGGAAAGGGCACACCGAATTGGACCAAGGAAGGTTGACAACGCAGTACCAAGAACACTTATAATGAAGTTTGTCAACTACAGGGACAAGCAAGCAGTCGTCGCGGCGGCTCGAGGCATGAAGGAGGGCGTTAAATACAAGGACAAACAGGTGCGGTTCTACTCTGACTTTGCTGCGGGGATACACCAACAGAGGAAGGAGTATGACTCGGTCCGAACGGAGCTGCGTAAACGGGGGATCAGGAATGGAGTGAGTGCATCTTGCACTCAGGGCTGGGGGTAAAGCTGCTCTTCCAGGCAGCAGGGCTGGGGGGCGTAAACACGTCTGGCGGTGGCAGAATGGAAGCAGCCATGTAGGGAAATGCGGTGTGACTTTTGAAATGTACAGCAAACACATAGTCAATGCATTCCTCTCGTTCCACGCGACACCCCTGACTAAACTATGACGGCATGCCTGTGATTCTGCAGATCATAGCATTAGTGCAGGGAAAGGAGCTTCAATGGCAAAGGGAAATATTGACCTCCCTTGGCGATAACGGTGGAGTTGGGGGGGGGGGTCTGGGGACATGGGAACGATAAGGAAGGCCTTTTCACTTCATGCCCCATTGACTAAAACTTTCCAGTAACACTGACATTCCTGACATGTCAACAACATGCCTCCTTCCTGCAGTGTGATGGAAGAGCCTGTGGAGGCAGCAGAGAGTAAGGAGGAAGTGACAACGTGTCACACAGGACTAGGAGTGCAGCCTAGAGCACAGGTTTAATCCAACGTGTCACACAGTGATGGTTTGGTGTCCCCGGATGATGACGAGAATTGGGACTGTGGGCTGTAGTGGGCTGTAGCACGGGGACTGTGGGCTGTAGTGGGCTGTAGCACGGG